>NC_081394.1:5266662-5566662 GCF_030684315.1 Stegostoma tigrinum | reverse complement strand
GGGGCTGGAGGAGGTTACAGAGATAGGGAGGGGAAGTAGGGGCTGGAGGGGGTTACAGAGATAGGGAGGGGGTGTAGTGGCTGGAGGGGGTTACAGGGATAGGGAGGGGGTGTAGGGGCTGTAGGAGGTTACAGAGATAGGGAGGGGGTGTAGGGGCTGGAGGGGGTTACAGGGATAGGGAGGGGGTGTAGGGGCTGGAGGAGGTTACAGAGATAGGGAGGGAAGTAGGGGCTGGAGGAGGTTACAGAGATAGGGAGGGAGTGTAGGGGCTGGAGGGGGTTACAGGGAAAGGAAGGGGGTGTAGGGGCTGGAGGAGGTTACAGAGATAGGGAGGGGGTGTAGGGGCTGGAGGAGGTTACAGAGATAGGGAGGGATGTAGGGGCTGGAGGAGGTTACAGAGATAGGGAGGGGCTGAGGGGTTGGAGGGGTTTACAGAGATAGGGAGGCGATGTAGGGGCTTGGAGGAGGTTACAGAGATAGGGAGGGGATGTAGGGGCTGGAGGGGGTTACAGAGATAGGGAGGGGGTATAGGGGCTGGAGGGGGTGACAGAGACAGGGAGGGGGTGTAGGGGCTGGAGGGGGTTACAGAGATAGGGAGGGGGTGTAGGGGTTGGAGGGGGGTTACAGAGATAGGGAGGGAATGTAGGGGCTGGAGGAGGTTACAGAGATAGGGAGGCGGTGTAGGGGCTGGAGGAGGTTACAGGGATAGGGAGGGGGTGACAGACAGGGAGGGGGTGTAGGGGCTGGAGGAGGTTACAGAGATAGGGAGGGGATGTAGGGAACTGGAGGGGATTACAGAGATAGGGAGGAGGTGTAGGGGCTGGAGGGGGTTACAGTGATAGGGAGGGGGTGTAGGGGCTGGAGGAGGTTACAGAGATAGGGAGGGGATGTAGGGGCTGGAGGGGTTTACAGAGAGAGGGAGGGGGTGTCGGGGCTGGAGGGGGTTACAGAGATAGGGAGGGGATGTAGGGGCTGGAGGAGGTTATAGAGATAGGGAGGGGGTGTAGGGGTTGGAGGGGGGTTACAGAGATAGGGAGGGGGTGTAGGGGCTGGAGGAGGTTACAGAGATAGGGAGGGGATGTAGGGGCTGGAGGGGGTTACAGAGATAGGGAGGGGGTGTAGGGGCTGGAGGGGGTTACAGGGATAGCGAGGGGGCGTAGGGGCTGGAGGAGGTTACAGAGATAGGGAGGGGGTGTAGGGGCTGGAGGGGTTTACAGAGATAGGGAGGGGGTGTAGGGGCTGGAGGAGGTTACAGAGATAGGGAGGGGGTGTAGGGGTTGGAGGGGGATTACAGAGATAGGGAGGGGTTGTGGGGCTGGAGGAGGTTACAGAGATAGGGAGGGGATGTAGGGGCTGGAGGAGGTTACAGAGATAGGGAGGGGGTGTAGGGGCTGGAGGGGGTTACAGGGATAGGGAGGGGGTGTAGGGGCTGTAGGAGGTTACAGAGATAGGGAGGGGGTGTAGGGGCTGGAGGGGGTTACAGGGATAGGGAGGGGGTGTAGGGGCTGGAGGAGGTTACAGAGATAGGGAGGGATGTAGGGGCTGGAGGAGGTTACAGAGATAGGGAGGGAGTGTAGGGGCTGGAGGGGGTTACAGGGAAAGGAAGGGGGTGTAGGGGCTGGAGGAGGTTACAGAGATAGGGAGGGGGTGTAGGGGCTGGAGGAGGTTACAGAGATAGGGAGGGGATGTAGGGGCTGGAGGAGGTTACAGAGATAGGGAGGGGGTGTAGGGGCTGGAGGAGATTACAGAGATAGGGAGGGGATGTAGGGGGTGGAGGGGGTTACAGAGATAGGGAGGGGGTGTAGGGGCTGGAGGGGGTTACAGGGATAGGGAGGGGCTGGAGGGGGTTACAGAGATAGGGAGGGGATGTCGGGGCTGGAGGGGGTTACAGGGATAGGGAGGGGGTGTAGGGGCTGGATGAGGTTACAGAGATAGGGAGGGATGTAGGGGCTGGAGGAGGTTACAGAGATAGGGAGGGGGTGTAGGGGTTGGAGGGGGGTTACAGAGATAGGGAGGGGATGTAGGGGCTGGAGGAGGTTACAGAGATAGGGAGGCGGTGTAGGGGCTGGAGGAGGTTACAGGGATAGGGAGGGGGTGACAGAGACAGGGAGGGGGTGTAGGGGCTGGAGGAGGTTACAGAGATAGGGAGGGGATGTAGGGGCTGGAGGAGGTTACAGAGATAGGGAGGGGATGTAGGGGGTGGAGGGGGTTACAGAGATAGGGAGGGGGTGTAGGGGCTGGAGGGGGTTACAGGGATAGGGAGGGGCTGGAGGGGGTACAGATATAGGGAGGGGATGTAGGGGCTGGAGGGGGTTACAGGGATAGGAAGGGGGTGTAGGGGCTGGAGGAGGTTACAGAGATAGGGAGGCGATGTAGGGGCTTGGAGGAAGTTACAGAGATAGGGAGGGGATGTCGGGGCTGGAGGGGGTTACAGAGATAGGGAGGGGGTATAGGGGCTGGAGGGGGCGACAGAGACAGGGAGGGGGTGTAGGGGCTGGAGGTGGTTACAGAGATAGGGAGGGGGTGTAGGGGTTGGAGGGGGGTTACAGAGATAGGGAGGGGATGTAGGGGCTGGAGGAGGTTACAGAGATAGGGAGGCGGTGTAGGGGCTGGAGGAGGTTACAGGGATAGGGAGGGGGTGACAGACAGGGAGGGGGTGTAGGGGCTGGAGGAGGTTACAGAGATAGGGAGGGGATGCAGGGAACTGGAGGGGATTACAGAGATAGGGAGGGGGTGTAGGGGCTGGAGGAGGTTACAGAGATAGGGAGGGGATGTAGGGGCTGGAGGAGGTTACAGAGATAGGGAGGGGGTGGAGGGGCTGGAGGAGGTTACAGAGATAGGGAGGGGGTATATGGGCTGGAGGGGGTGACAGAGATAGGGAGGGGGTGTAGGGGCTGGAGGGGTTTACAGAGATAGGGAGGGGGTGTAGGGGCTGGAGGAGGTTACAGAGATAGGGAGGGGGTGTAGGGGTTGGAGGGGGATTACAGAGATAGGGAGGGGTTGTGGGGCTGGAGGAGGTTACAGAGATAGGGAGGGGATGTAGGGGCTGGAGGGGGTTACAGAGATAGGGAGGGGGTGTAGGGGCTGGAGGGGGTTACAGGGATAGGGAGGGGGTGTAGGGGCTGTAGGAGGTTACAGAGATAGGGAGGGGGTGTAGGGGCTGGAGGGGTTACAGGGATAGGGAGGGGGTGTAGGGGCTGGAGGAGGTTACAGAGATAGGGAGGGATGTAGGGGCTGGAGGAGGTTACAGAGATAGGGAGGGAGTGTAGGGGCTGGAGGGGGTTACAGGGAAAGGAAGGGGGTGTAGGGGCTGGAGGAGGTTACAGAGATAGGGAGGGGGTGTAGGGGCTGGAGGAGGTTACAGAGATAGGGAGGGGATGTAGGGGCTGGAGGAGTTTACAGAGATAGGGAGGGGGTGTAGGGGCTGGAGGAGGTTACAGAGATAGGGAGGGGATGTAGGGGGTGGAGGGGCTTACAGAGATAGGGAGGGGGTGTAGGGGCTGGAGGGGGTTACAGGGATAGGGAGGGGCTGGAGGGGGTTACAGAGATAGGGAGGGGATGTCGGGGCTGGAGGCGGTTACAGGGATAGGGAGGGGGTGTAGGGGCTGGATGAGGTTACAGAGATAGGGAGGGATGTAGGGGCTGGAGGAGGTTACAGAGATAGGGAGGGGGTGTAGGGGTTGGAGGGGGGTTACAGAGATAGGGAGGGGATGTAGGGGCTGGAGGAGGTTACAGAGATAGGGAGGCGGTGTAGGGGCTGGAGGAGGTTACAGGGATAGGGAGGGGGTGACAGAGACAGGGAGGGGGTGTAGGGGCTGGAGGAGGTTACAGAGATAGGGAGGGGATGTAGGGGCTGGAGGAGGTTACAGAGATAGGGAGGGGATGTAGGGGGTGGAGGGGGTTACAGAGATAGGGAGGGGGTGTAGGGGCTGGAGGGGGTTACAGGGATAGGGAGGGGCTGGAGGGGGTACAGATATAGGGAGGGGATGTAGGGGCTGGAGGGGGTTACAGGGATAGGAAGGGGGTGTAGGGGCTGGAGGAGGTTACAGAGATAGGGAGGCGATGTAGGGGCTTGGAGGAAGTTACAGAGATAGGGAGGGGATGTCGGGGCTGGAGGGGGTTACAGAGATAGGGAGGGGGTATAGGGGCTGGAGGGGGCGACAGAGACAGGGAGGGGGTGTAGGGGCTGGAGGTGGTTACAGAGATAGGGAGGGGGTGTAGGGGTTGGAGGGGGGTTACAGAGATAGGGAGGGGATGTAGGGGCTGGAGGAGGTTACAGAGATAGGGAGGCGGTGTAGGGGCTGGAGGAGGTTACAGGGATAGGGAGGGGGTGACAGACAGGGAGGGGGGGTAGGGGCTGGAGGAGGTTACAGAGATAGGGAGGGGATGCAGGGAACTGGAGGGGATTACAGAGATAGGGAGGGGGTGTAGGGGCTGGAGGAGGTTACAGAGATAGGGAGGGGATGTAGGGGCTGGAGGAGGTTACAGAGATAGGGAGGGGGTGGAGGGGCTGGAGGAGGTTACAGAGATAGGGAGGGGGTATATGGGCTGGAGGGGGTGACAGAGATAGGGAGGGGGTGTAGGGGCTGGAGGGGTTTACAGAGATAGGGAGGGGGTGTAGGGGCTGGAGGAGGTTACAGAGATAGGGAGGGGGTGTAGGGGTTGGAGGGGGATTACAGAGATAGGGAGGGGTTGTGGGGCTGGAGGAGGTTACAGAGATAGGGAGGGGATGTAGGGGCTGGAGGGGGTTACAGAGATAGGGAGGGGGTGTAGGGGCTGGAGGGGGTTACAGGGATAGGGAGGGGGTGTAGGGGCTGTAGGAGGTTACAGAGATAGGGAGGGGGTGTAGGGGCTGGAGGGGGTTACAGGGATAGGGAGGGGGTGTAGGGGCTGGAGGAGGTTACAGAGATAGGGAGGGATGTAGGGGCTGGAGGAGGTTACAGAGATAGGGAGGGAGTGTAGGGGCTTGGGGGGGTTACAGGGAAAGGAAGGGGGTGTAGGGGCTGGAGGAGGTTACAGAGATAGGGAGGGGGTGTAGGGGCTGGAGGAGGTTACAGAGATAGGGAGGGGATGTAGGGGCTGGAGGAGGTTACAGAGATAGGGAGGGGGTGTAGGGGCTGGAGGAGGTTACAGAGATAGGGAGGGGATGTAGGGGGTGGAGGGGGTTACAGAGATAGGGAGGGGGTGTAGGGGCTGGAGGGGGTTACAGGGATAGGGAGGGGCTGGAGGGGGTTACAGAGATAGGGTGGGGATGTCGGGGCTGGAGGGGGTTACAGGGATAGGGAGGGGGTGTAGGGGCTGGATGAGGTTACAGAGATAGGGAGGGATGTAGGGGCTGGAGGAGGTTACAGAGATAGGGAGGGGGTGTCGGTGTTGGAGGGGGGTTACAGAGATAGGGAGGGGATGTAGGGGCTGGAGGAGGTTACAGAGATAGGGAGGCAGTGTAGGGGCTGGAGGAGGTTACAGGGATAGGGAGGGGGTGACAGAGACAGGGAGGGGGTGTAGGGGCTGGAGGAGGTTACAGAGATAGGGAGGGGATGTAGGGGCTGGAGGAGGTTACAGAGATAGGGAGGGGGTGGAGGGGGTTACAGAGATAGGGAGGGGGTGTAGGGGCTGGAGGGGGTTACAGGGATAGGGAGGGGCTGGAGGGGGTACAGATATAGGGAGGGGATGTAGGGGCTGGAGGGGGTTACAGGGATAGGAAGGGGGTGTAGGGGCTGGAGGAGGTTACAGAGATAGGGAGGCGATGTAGGGGCTTGGAGGAAGTTACAGAGATAGGGAGGGGATGTCGGGGCTGGAGGGGGTTACAGAGATAGGGAGGGGGTATAGGGGCTGGAGGGGGCGACAGAGACAGGGAGGGGGTGTAGGGGCTGGAGGTGGTTACAGAGATAGGGAGGGGGTGTAGGGGTTGGAGCGGGGTTACAGAGATAGGGAGGGGATGTAGGGGCTGGAGGAGGTTACAGAGATAGGGAGGCGGTGTAGGGGCTGGCGGAGGTTACAGGGATAGGTAGGGGGTGACAGACAGGGAGCGGGTGTAGGGGCTGGAGGAGGTTACAGAGATAGGGAGGGGATGCAGGGAACTGGAGGGGATTACAGAGATAGGGAGGGGGTGTAGGGGCTGGAGGAGGTTACAGAGATAGGGAGGGGATGTAGGGGCTGGAGGAGGTTACAGAGATAGGGAGGGGGTGGAGGGGCTGGAGGAGGTTACAGAGATAGGGAGGGGATGTAGGGGGGTGGAGGGGGTTACAGAGATAGGGAGGGGGTGTAGGGGCTGGAGGGGGTTACAGGGATAGGGAGGGGCTGGAGGGGGTTACAGATATAGGGAGGGGATGTAGGGGCTGGAGGGGGTTACAGGGATAGGAAGGGGGTGTAGGGGCTGGAGGAGGTTACAGAGATAGGGAGGGATGTAGGGGCTGGAGGAGGTTACAGAGATAGGGAGGGGGTGTAGGGGTTGGAGGGGTTTACAGAGATAGGGAGGCGATGTAGGGGCTTGGAGGAGGTTACAGAGATAGGGAGGGGATGTAGGGGCTGGAGGGGGTTACAGAGATAGGGAGGGGGTATAGGGGCTGGAGGGGGTGACAGAGACAGGGAGGGGGTGTAGGGGCTGGAGGGGGTTACAGAGATAGGGAGGGGGTGTAGGGGTTGGAGGGGGGTTACAGAGATAGGGAGGGGATGTAGGGGCTGGAGGAGGTTACAGAGATAGGGAGGCGGTGTCGGGGCTGGAGGAGGTTACAGGGATAGGGAGGGGGTGACAGACAGGGACGGGGTGTAGGGGCTGGAGGAGGTTACAGAGATAGGGAGGGGATGTAGGGAACTGGAGGGGATTACAGAGATAGGGAGGGGGTGTAGGGGCTGGAGGAGGTTACAGATATAGGGAGGGGATGTAGGGGCTGGAGGGGTTTACAGAGAGAGGGAGGGGGTGTCGGGGCTGGAGGGGTTACAGAGATAGGGAGGGGATGTAGGGGCTGGAGGAGGTTATAGAGATAGGGAGGGGGTGTAGGGGTTGGAGGTGGGTTACAGAGATAGGGAGGGGGTGTAGGGGCTGGAGGAGGTTACAGAGATAGGGAGGGGATGTAGGGGCTGGAGGGGGTTACAGAGATAGGGAGGGGGTGTAGGGGCTGGAGGGGGTTACAGGGATAGGGAGGGGGTGTAGGGGCTGGAGGAGGTTACAGAGATAGGGAGGGGGTGTAGGGGCTGGAGGGGTTTACAGAGATAGGGAGGGGGTGTCGGGGCTGGAGGGGATTACAGAGATAGGGAGGGGTGTAGGGGCTGGAGGGGGTTACAGAGATAGGGAGGGGGTGTAGGGGCTGGAGGAGGTTACAGAGATAGGGAGGGCGTGTAGGGGCTGGAGGGGTTTACAGAGATAGGGAGGGGGTGTCGGGGCTGGAGGGGGTTACAGAGATAGGGAGGGGTGTAGGGGCTGGAGGGGGTTACAGAGATAGGGAGGGGGTGTAGGGGCTGGAGCGGATTACAGAGATAGGGAGGGGGTGTAGGGGCTGGAGGGGGTTACAGAGATAGGGAGTGGGTGTAGGGGCTGGAGGGGGTTACAGAGATAGGGAGCGGGTGTAGGGGCTGGAGGAGGTTGCAGGGATAGGGAGGGGGTGTAGGGGCTGGAGCGGATTACAGAGATAGGGAGGGGTTTAGGGGATGGAGGATGTTACAGAGATGGGGGTGATGTAGGTGCTGGAGGAGGTTACAAATATAATTCCGAAGATGGGTCCCGATCCGAAACGACAACTTTCCTGCGCCTCTGATGCTGCCTGACCTGCTGTGCTCCTCCAGCTCCACTCTGTGTTATCGTACACAAATATAGGGAAGGGTGTAAAGAATGGAGGATGTTCCAGAGATAAGGAGGTATATAAGAAACGAATTCTCTCTTCAATTTGAGTCTCTTACTTATTCCTGGAAGCTCTTTCTCAGTATTTACTGAATTCAAACCCATCACCATGTTCAATGTTTTAACAAGTCACGTTGGAACTTTCTCTTATCCGATGGGAACATTCCCAGCTTTTCCAGAACTGAAGTCTCTCATCCCACTGTCATGAATTTTCTCCCCTCTGTTCTAAATTTTCTTTGTTTAAATTAACCTAGGTCCCTGATTTTGAAAACTTACTTTGAAGCTGTATATTTAATGATTTGACACGAGCTTCATTAAAATCTTTTGTGCCATATTCTAAGTCGTAATGGCCAGCATTTTCCTTAGAGACATTTTTATATAAAAAATGTAACATTCTTTTCTAAATCTAAATGTTCAGCATTAAAAACAAATGTCTTATTATTGTAAATGGTCCTTAAGTTTTGTTTCATGACAGGATAGTCTGTCCCTTTCACACATATTCCAAAGTTCCCCAATGCATGCACTTTGCAAATCTGAAAAAGAAAAAAAATCATCAGATTCTCACAGATTTTCCTGAAATTGCACCAATTCTGCAGAAAAAAAAACAGGCCATTTGGCCCACCTGCTCCATGCTGATGTTTCAGCTTTGCTGAGCTTCCTCCCACCCGCTTTTCACCTGTCTCAATCACTGCAATCTTCTATAATTTTCTCCCCGTCAACCGTTTGTGGGTAACTGCAAACGAGTCACTATTGTATGTCAGACTCTGTGCCAATCCCCATATTATTCCCACTGTTCCATTCTCTCCTCATTATATTGTAGCTACTTCCACCATCCTGCTCTCTTCCCCGGTCTTGTATCAATCCCAGTTCCTTTCACCACTTCCCAGCTTCAAGAACTCTTTGTTCCTTGTCCGCTCTTTCCCCAAATTTCTGTGTCGACCCCAAACCAACCCCACTGCCTTGCACTCTACCCTAGCTCTCTATGAATCCCTAACTAATCCCACTCTCTTTTCCAGCCCAGTTTTGCTAAGTGCATTTTTGCTAAATCACTCCTCCACTGAATAAAATTGACCTCGCTCCAATTTTGAACTCTGACTCTGTTCTCACTTTTTTTTTTCATTCTTAGATTAAAACTGATCGAAATGTAATCACCATGGCCAAAATATGTTGCCATTACCTTCCACTTGCCCGGCCTGATTCTTACAACTAATCCAGACTGTGTTCAATCTTGTTGAACTTGTATCAATTCATAAATTAATCCTTCTGCCCCACTCTCTCCCCATTGTCGTGTATCTATCCCCAAAACAGTCCCACGTCCCAATCACACCCTGTAATCGTGTATCAATCCCAAATGAGTCCCCTTCTTTCCCCCCATCCCGGCCCCGTAGCCCTTTATCAACCCGATATTATGCACCATGCCCTGCCCTCTATTTGTCTCTATCTCTGTACAGAAATTAACCCCATAGCCCTGCACAGCCATCACCAAGCCAAAGATTGCCTCAGGGTCTCCCCATTTCTCCCCGAATAAACCTGTAACTAATCCCATTGCCTCTCTGACAATGCAGTGCACCCTGAGTACGGACACCGGGGGGTGGGGAGATCAGCCTGGAATTAACAGCCCCAACAGCAAGGACCCTAGGGCTCAAGGTTCAGCCCAAGGATACACTGGTTATTATGCAAAAAATGATGGCCCACCCAAATTACAAATCTTTCCAGGGTATCAATGCTGAGATATTTTCCACTTTTTATCCACACACTCCTCCAGCCGAAGGCAGCTCCGATCTAGAGATCCACACCTGCCCTTCGAGTAAATGTGTTCAAAATGCTCACGAACAAGCAGATCCCCGATGTAACAGATTACCTGTTTCGCCATCACACACAGGTAGCTCAGTTAGAGCCAAGAGAATGACTGCCCCAAGTACAAACATGTCTAGAAGAAACAGACAGTCACGTTCACATGCCCAGCACATGCCAAATAGCTTCACAGGCAATGAAATTTTTTTTTTTGAAAAGTAATCGCTGTTGTGTTGAAGGAAAAATGGCAGACAATATCCACACTGTGATGCCCTAGAGAGACACCTGTAATCAGATCTGATAAAATACTTTACAGACATTCATTCTCCCTCCTCCTCATGGCTCCCTCAGCACTGACCCTCTGACAGTGCCCGCTCCCTCAGCACTGACCCTCCGATAGTTTGGCGCTGCTTCTGCACTGACCCTCCAACAGTGCCCGCTCCCTCAGCACTGACCCTCTGACAGTGCAGCGCTCCCTCAGCACTGACCCTCTGACAGTGCCCGCTCCCTCAGCACTGACCCTCCGATAGTGCGGCGCTCCCTCAGCAATGACCCTCCGATAGTTTGGCGCTGCTTCTGCACTGACCCTCCGACAGTGCCCGCTCCCTCAGCACTGACCCTCCGACAGCGCAGCGCTCCCTCAGCACTGACCCTCTGACAGTGCCCGCTCCCTCAGCACTGAACCTCCGACAGTGCGGCGCTTCCTCAGCACTGACCCTCCGACAGTGCCCACTCCCTCAGCACTGAACCTCCGACAGTGCAGCACTCCATCAGCACTCATCCTCCGACAGTGTCTGCTCCCTCAGCACTGACCCTCTGACAGTGCAGCTCTCCCACAGGCTCGCACCTGATCAGCACTGATCCTCCATGTGGCTTCCCTCAATGCTGTCTTCTGCTGTTTTATATCCACATATCTATTTTTGCTGTCTCCCTTGTGGATTTTCTCCACCATCCTGGTGGAGTCCTTTCTGCCTGGGGTTTGACCTATATTTGTGGAACTCCTTTTTGGCCGGAATTTCTGGAAGAAGCTTGGAGTCATGTGGAGAAGCAAACATTAAAATCTGATCAGGCACCAGTTAGAGTATTGTATTCCTTTCCACTCACCAAACCCTGTTGGAAGAATGTCTCAACCTTGGAGAGGGATGTGGAGGAGATGAACTGGAATGGTCCCAGGGATGAGGGCTCTCCCTCCATGTGGGATTAGCTGGGCTTGCTCTTCTCAGAGCAGAGAAGGCTAACAGGAGGTTGAATTGTAGAGCTCAAAATCATGAGGGGTTTCAATAGAATAAAACAGGGGAGGCTGTTCCCAGGGCAGAAGGGTCAGTCACCAGAGGGGCACTGATTGAAGGGAATTGGGAAAAGACACACAGGAGGTGAGGTTTGTGGCTTAGCATGGTGAAGGAGGAGAATCTGTTTTTCTGACCTCGCAATTTGATGTTGTGATCTGAGGTGCGCTGCCTGCAAGGGAGCAGAATCAGCAGAAACTTTCAAAAGGTTGGAGGGTGGGGAGGGGCGAGGGGAGTTGGAAAAATTTGGGGAAAGATTTGCTGTGCAGTGTGGGAAGGAGTTGGGCCAAAGTCTCCTTTTGTGTTGTATTTTTCTGTGATGCATGCACAAACAGCCACCAAATAAAACATTTCCAGGCCTTTTCAAAATGGTTTCTTAAAAGAAATTGCATGTTTCTAGTGGATGGATAATATATTCAGATGACAAAGTGAGAAATGCTGATATTGAATCAAACGCATTTTAATGTTATGATTTGGCTCAGCTCTCAGGCTCATTACCACCCAAAACAAATGAAACCACTCACAGGATCGGAGAACAATGATCAAAATATCTAGAGTGTTTCCAACACAGAACGAGGCCATTCAGCCTGTCCTGTCCATACCTGCACTCTATAACAGGAACTCCCCTGGTCCCATTCCCCTGCCCTTTTCCTGGAACCCTACAAATCTTTTCCCTCCAGAGAGTGACCCAAAGCCACAATTGAATCTGCTTTGAGCACAATCTCAGGCAACACATTCCAGGTACAAATCACTTGCAGAAACAGGTTTGTCTTCAAATTGACGTTACATTTTCTGCATTCCATTTCAAATGCATATGATTATCAATACTTTCACCAGTAGGAACCATTTCTCCCTCTCTACTATGTCTACATCCATCAGGATTCTGATCATTTTGATTAAATCTCTTCCTAGAACTGCCTTTCTGTGAGTAGGCACACCCCAGACTCTAAACTATCCACTTTAACCGAAATCCTTTATTTGTGACTCACAAGAGTGGTTTCAGGCAAAGGTTAAAGGGGGAAATCATGGGGTGATATATTACACCTGGACTGGTAATCCCAAAGCTCTGGTGATGTTTAGAGGATGCAGTAATGTTATTGAATTAGTAATCTTGAACCCCAGGCTTTGGACATGGGTTCAAATCCAACATTGGCAGGTGGTGAAATCTGAATTCAATAAATTTCTGGAATATTTCTGCCTAATATTGACCTGCAATAATTGTTGTTCAAAACATATCACATTCACTGAGGCCCTTTAGGGAAAGAAACCGCCTTCCATGTCTGGTCTGTCCTACATTTGACTCTAGGGCCACAGCAATGTGGATGACTTTGAAATGATTAAGCAAGCTATTCAGTTGTACTTAACCATTAGAAACTCTGAGAAAATGAATGAAACCAGACAAACTGCTTGGCATTGACTGAGGCAGTGGAAATGACAAGGGACCAAACTCCTCTGTCAATCCTGCAAGTTTTTAATACCAAGGAGTTTGTGCCAAAATTGGGAGGGCTGTCCCACAGAATAGTCCAGCAAAAGCCTGACACAGTTGTCCCCATGGAATTGCAGGCAATGTCAAGGCACCTCCACCACAATGTTCCCTCGAAGCGAGAGATCTGTGTAGCCCTTTGGAGGTCCCACACGCAACGTTCAGGATGCTGAAGCCTTGAGATTTCTTTGCAGTGTCACTGCTATACACGGACCTGTGAGATTCAATATTCTACATTCCTGAGACTCAAAAAAGTGGTTTTGAAATAGTGGATGCATTGAGGTGGATATCTTTCAAACTTTTATCGACTCTGGAACAGTTCCAATGTTTGGAGGGTTGCTAAAGGAACCCCACTGCTTAAAAATGAAACTTGGGAGAAAACTGCGAATTATAGACCGTAAACCTGACATTGGCAGTGGGGAATTGTTAGCGTCCAGTATAAAAGATTTAGTAGTATAGTGCTTGGAAAACAGTGACAAAATCAGATAAAGTCAACAGGGATTTATGAGAGGGAAATGACGCTTACAAATTATGGGATTTCTTTGAGGATTTAAAAGTAGAGTTGATTAGCGAAACTCATGGTTATTAATTTACTTGGACTTTCAGACAGCTTTCAACAAAGTGCCACATGATAGACCAGCAGGTCGTGTATTGAGATGGAAAGAGAACTGGTCGGCAGACAGGAAAGAGAAGTCAGAATAAATGGGTAACTTTGCAAGTGGCACTGAATGACTAGTGGGGTACCACAAGGGACCAGCGCTTGGACCCCAGTTATTCACAATATATATCAGTGATTTAGATGAGGCAGCTAAGTGTAATATCTCGCACAAAGCTGGGTGGGAGGGTAAGCTGTGAAGAGGTTACAAAAATGCTTCTCTATGATTTGAACAAGTTGACTGAGTGAGCAAGTGAGTAGATGAAGCGTGATATGGATAAAGTATTGGCTTTGGGAGCAAAACTTGAAATGCTTATCATTATCTGAATGGTGAATTAATGGGAAAGGGGTCAGTGCAATGTGACCTGGGTGTCCTTGTACACCAGTCACTGAGAGTAAGTGTGGAGCTGCAGCAGGTAGTGAGGAAGGCAGACGCCTTCATGGTGAGAGGATTGGAGTACAGGAGCAGGGATGTCTTGCTGCAATTGAACAGGGCCTTGGTAAGATCACACCTGGAAGATTGTATGCAGTTTTGGTCTCCTTATCCGAGGAAGGATGTTCTGGTGATGGACGGGTTTACCAGACTGATTCTTGGGATGCAAGACACATATGAAAAGAGACTGGATTCGTTAGGACTATACTGACTGGAGTTTAGAAGAATGAGGGGGATCTCACAGAAACTTACAAAATTCCAACAGGACTAGACATAGTTAGATGCAGGGAGGATGGTCCTGATGGTGGACATTCCAGAACCAGGGCTCACAGTTTCAGGATGCAGGAGTGGGCCATTTAGGACTGAGATAAGGAAAAGTATCTTCACCCAGAGACTGGAGAGCCTGTGGAATTCTCTACCACAGAGAACAGCTGAGGTCAAATCATTGAGTGTTTTCAAGAATAAGTTACATACAGCTCTTAGCACCAAAGGGATCAAAGGGAATGGGGAGAAAGCAGGAATGGGGGTCTGAGTTGGATAATCAATCATGATCACATTAAATGACAGACCAAGGGCTAAATGGTCTACATCTGCTCCTGCTTTTCTCTGTCCCTATGACCTTCCCTCAGTCATGAAATCAGAAATGGGGATGTTTTCTGGTGATTGCACCATGGTCAGCACCGTTCACAATTCCTCAGACAGAGGAGGCAGACTGATTGAAAACACAATTATACCTGGATAACATTAAGTCTTGGGCTGACAAGTGACAACTCTCATTGGCATCAGAAATGGCTACATTTCTGAAGAAGGGCCTAGGCCCAAAACGTCAGCTTTCCTGCTCCTCTGATGCTGCTTGGCCTGCTGTGTTCATCCAGCTCTACACCTTGTTATCTGACTATAAATCTGTAGTTTGGATTCCATTACTGGCCTAAATTATGCCACTGCAGATGTGCAGTGAAGAGGCTATTATTGCCACTCACCAATCTTTGTCACTATTGAACACGATCGCACACCCTATAAGGCAAAACAGTCCACTTTCAGACCTTCAAAATGTGCTCCCAACACTTGTGATGCACAGTAGCAGCAGTGTGTACTATCTATAAGGTACATTGCAGTAACTCAACCAGACTCCTGAGGCCACCCCTTCCAAACTTGAGGCTTCCAACAACCAGAGGCACAAGGATAGCAGATACAGGAGAACACGCACCCCCAGCAAGTGCCCTTTCAAGTCACTCACCATCCTGACTCATATCACCATTCCTTCAGTGTTGCTGAGTCAATGCCCTGGAACTCCCACCCCAACAGTACCACATGCACCTACAGCACGTGGACTGCAGCGGTTCAAGAAGGCCGTTCAACACCGACACCTGCTCAAGGGCAACAAGGGACCGGCAACAAATGCTGGTCTCATCAGCAGTGCCTATACCTTGTGAATAAAATAAAAATCATTATTTTGTAATTCTCCAGCCTGTTCTTCCACTCACCCTGGAAGTGGACTGATCGATACATCAAACGAGGCAACATGAGTCTCCCTACAGTCCATGAACTGCAGCAATCACTTTCTCAATCAGGGAAGCAGCAATAACTGCTGACCCAGCCAGCAACAGCCATATCCTGTAAATGAATGAACCTCTCCTGGGTTCCACATCTCCGAATCCCTTCACTCAAAATAAAAATCTGTCAATCTCAGATTCAGAGTCTCAGTTAACCTCTCCAAGCTTTGACTGCTTTTTGAGGGACAGAGATCCAGATTTCCACGTCCTTTTCTTAAAGAAGTTTTAGTTACTCACTCTTCCTTTCAGTTTCACTGCTTTAGTTACTCACTCTTCCGTTCAGTTTCACTGCTTTACCTCAGTCTTCCAATCTGATCAAATCGACACAAACAATCAGAGCTTAAGAGTGAAGTCTTGTTGCACAGTGAGAAAATTTCAGGCTAGAAAAGATCCTTTATTTTCAGTCGCCTTTAACAGGAGACTCCATCTGCCCTGTTGCCGGACACAAATGATCCTACCGACACTGTTCAGCAGAGACTTGAGGACAAAACATTCATTTTCATGGAGCTGATGATGAAATCTTAGCACCACGACTTCGATAATTACTTCCTTGTTGGTCAGGACAGGACCTACACTGTACAAATGTGGAATGTTCCTTTTCTGCACGATTTGGCTTCAGTTTCAATGCTAACCAACAGTTTCTCCCACATTGCCCTGCCATCCCAAGTGGAAAATTACAGATCGCAGGAGAACAGGTGAGTCCTTCTTCAAAGATTGTTCAAGGTTGTAAAATCTGTAGACAAGTTCTAATATATGGATTTTAATCTCCTGGTACACAGAGTCATTGAGTAATGTCAGAATTGATGAAACAGCTTCCTTTTCAGACAAGTGAGTCCCAGATCAGAACAACAATGAAATCCCCAAGACAAAAGGAACAGAACACGACAGCGCAGGAACAGGCCCTTCGACCCATCGAGTTTGTGCTGACATATGGCGCCTTTCTAAGCTAATAGTCTTTTACCGCTACAGCGTCCGTAACCATTCTCTGCCTATTCATACATCTGTCAAGATGGCTCTTAAATGTTGCTTTTGTACCAGCCTCCACCATCTCCTCTGGCAGCAAGTTCCAGGCACTTACTACCCACTGTGTAAAAAACCTGCCTCTCACATCTCCTTTAAAATTATCCCTTTTTTACCTTAAACCTATACCACCTAATAATTGACTTTTATACCTCGGTGCGAAGACTCCAACTCTGCTGTTTATCCACGAATCTCACAATTTTGTAAATTTCTGTCAGGTTGCCCCTCATCCTTTGACATTCAAGTGAAAACAAACCAAGTTTGGCGGATCTCCTCTCATAGCTAATACACTCCAAACCAAGCAACATCCTGGTAAATTGTTTCTGTACCCTCTCCAAAGCCAGCCTGTCCTTCTGGCAGTGTCGTGACCAGAACTGTTCATAATATTCCAAATATACCAGTACCATCAGCTTCCAGTATTTCAGTTCCTGTTAAATCTGTTGTTTCTGAGGCAGCAGATCACAACAACTCCTCACTCGGTCCAAACAATAAATTCTCCTCTTCTTCCTGTTCCCATAAGCTGACACTTGGAGACAGCAAGGGATTGCAGATGCTGAAAGCTAGAGTCAATAAATATGGAGCTGGTAAAGCACAGCAGGTCAGACAGCATCTGAAGAGCAGGGAAGACAACGCTTTAGGCCGAAACCTTTTGTCAGGAGTCAGGAAGTGTTTCTGTCCAAGACTCACAGTCCACACCTTTGCTTTGGAGCAAGTGAGTGAAATGAGATGTTGTTTAATATCAGAATAAGCTCAGCCAGACTGAGAGAGACGGTGTTGGAGACTGGAGGGAAACTGGCAGTAACTAGGAATGTGTGGTGTTTGGGGTAAAATGAAATTAATTTTATGCAGGAAAAGACATTACTTAAAAGTTATATTTCAAGGAGTTGACTCTCCCACATTCCCCAGCTCCCCACACCTCTGCTCCCAACCACCAGGAACATAGACTGGATGACCATTCCCAGCCTCCCACCTGAGATTCCCACAATCGCTGATCCCTGGCTTCAGCCAACCTGATTCACTCCAAGTCATATCAGGGACTTACTGCCTGTAGACAGCAGCCCCTCTGTGCAAACCAGGCCGAGCAGCATCAGAGGAGCAGGAACGCAGACGTTTCGGGCCGAAACCCTTCTTCAAGGCTCTAGGCCTGAAATGTCAGCCTTCCTGTTCCTCTAACGCTGTTTGGCCTGCTGTGTTCATCCAGCTCTACACCTTGTTATCTCATATTCTCCAGCATCTGCAGTTCCTACTATCTCTGAAACAATTTTAGCCCCTCTGTACATGCAGTTACCAGCAGAGTCATTAAACGTCAGACTGTAGACCCACTAATATCAGCAGCAGCTTCTCTTTAATCACAGCTCAGAGCAAAAACTACAGGCAGAAAAGTAACAAAATATCCAGGGCAGAAATACAGATGTATCCAGATATAAAATATTTACAAAGTTCTATCCTTCCATTGAAAATTATGATCAATCACCATTGGGGTAGATACTTCATATACAAAAGTCACATTTAAATTAACAAGACATATCTGTAAATTAGGACAAACACCCAGGTTAAAAATACAAACATTTCCAATGTTAAAAAATTCACAGCAGCAACAGATTTACTTTAATCAAACCCTGGAGCAAACAGTACAACAGGAGATTTTGGAAATTTTCTTGGAAAAGTCTCTGAGGGAAGGATCAATGCTAAAAGTGAGCCCGATGATTGAGTTTGGACACAGTCTGTGAGTGTCATCGTGACATAATACACAGAATGAAATACTTTATCCAGGAATAGGATGATATTTTCACTGGGAATTTTCCTCCTGAAATTGTGCTGCCCCAAAGGGCTTGCGGAATTTGGGAAGTGATTGTTGATCCCAATCCTGAGCTCAGACTTTCCACCAGGAATCACTTGATCCCAACAATACAGGGGTGATTTCCTGCTCTCTGAGTCAGGCTCAGTCAGTGCTGGACAGACCCGTTCCCCAGAAGATTTTGCTCTCTCGCAACTAATCCTCAATCCATGCTGTATTACCCCCATTCCCCCTTGAGACCTCATCTTGTCGAACAACCTATTGTGTGGCATCTTCTCAAATTCCTTCTGTCATTCCCAACATATGCCCCATCCTCTGGTTTTCCAGTGGGATAATATTTGCTCCTTTCCAATCCATGGGGACTGTTCAGAAGCGAGAGGATGACAAGCTGGAAGTGACTGGATGATGCTGCTCAATGACAGGCTGGATTGAAGTGTCCTCACAGCTCAGTGAATGGACAGTGACAGTGCTCAGCGACATTTCACGCAATGTTATACAAAGATATAAATAGGTTACGATTGAATCTGCGGAACATTCTGGAACTCACCATATTATTCACTTTCAGGTCATCATTAGATTCTTAAATCCAGATATTTTATTGAATTCAAATTCCACCGTCTGACATGGTGGGATTCGAACTTGGGGCACCAGAACATTATCTGGGTCTTTGGATTAACAGTCCAGTGATCATGGGCAGTTTTATTGATAACAACTGCCGATCTGTAGATTTTTATTTGATAATCAGACTTTAAAATTCACAGCTATGGATCTTGAAGAAACTCTGATCCATAACACTCTGCTTAACATTTCCGTGAGAAGGTTAAAGCTCACGTCTGCAGTGTTCACAATGACAATTCCCTGTCCCCTGTCTTTCTTTCAAAAAAATTATAAACAGCACAGAGCCAAATGGAACCAAGTAAATCTCAACACAATGAGAAAATTCACTTTCTTGCTGGGACTGTGTGGAAGGGCAGGTTACACCTAGTTCAATATTACTCTCCGCTAACTTCAACCAGCATCACTCCCAGTCAGCTTCCCAACAGGAGGGTACTGGTAAAATTGTAGCAATATTCTCCACGCGGAATTCCAGACACGCTATTGCTAGTGGGAATCAGGAATCCTTAGAGTCCTGTATCTGCAGGACAGGAAGGTGAGTCTCAGAAACAGAAATAACAATTCCAGGGAGTTTAAGGATCGGTTCCAGGTAACAGTGACCCACACGACTCACTCGCGCAGAGTCATTCTTTGGTAAAATATCACACAGCTTATCAAATCTTCCAATATTCCTGTCTATCCAGCATGATCAAATCTAAGAGCTGAAAACCCATGCAGAAGTTTAGAAACAGATTGACCTGGTACAGATGTCTTTGGTCGAGGTGTGGGAGCTCGCTCTAAAGAAAACAAACTGCAGAAATGTTCAAACACTGTGGACTGCTCAACTAACAATGAATGGACCATCTCAAGTCAGAGATAAAACAATAGCTGAAGTAGAGACCTTCACCTGCGACGGAGAGCTTGACTTGAAAAACTCCCTGCTGGTACTTTACATGCCAAGCTTCTCATGGTTACGCTGCGATGCTGGATTTACAAGAAGCTCTGATCAGTAACTCACTGCTTTCATTTCTGCGGAAGGGTTAAAGCTCAGAGATTCAGGAATCCCACCCAAAAGCAGCTTGTGCCAGATATTTGTCAGCACTGAACAGACGGACCACACTTCGAATCACATGTTTCCCATTTGGACACATGCTGGGAGAACACAGCTGGATACTGTCAACTTCCCTCTTCACCTCACATTCTCTGAGAGAATTTTGAAGTTGGGAGGGAAGTGGAAAATTGTGCCTGAAAGACAAAGATAGTAACGACTGCAGGAGAGTCACTGAGGATTCAGGGTGAATTTGGACCGGTCGGGGAACAGTGACAATCTGAGTACGGATTGAGGCAGCACCTGATGGTCAGAAAGGGGCCAAGGCAATGTGTGCCCTCACCTCCCTCCACCACTAACCTGTTAGTCCTTGCTCCTGCACCCCACAAGATCCAGACTTTAACCATCCCAGGCCCCAGAGCACAATCCCCAGTCTTGGTGACTCCATTCTGCACACTCCTAGACAGGTCCAATTGTGATTTGATGCCAGCACTGCCCAGACTATCATCCCAGCATGGATGAAAGGGGGTTCAGACAGATAAACCCAGAGTCTGGTTCCTGTATTAAAGGGGGTTCAGACAGATAAACCCAGAGTCTGGTTCCTGTATTAAAGGGGGTTCAGACAGATAAACCCAGAGTCTGGTTCCTGTATTAAAGGGGGTTCAGACAGATAAACCCAGAGTCTGGTTCAGTATTAAAGGGGGTTCAGACAGATAAACCCAGAGTCTGGTTCCTGTATTAAAGGGGGTTCAGACAGATAAACCCAGAGTCTGGTTCTTGTATTAAAGGGGGTTCAGGCAGATAAACCCAGAGTCTGGTTCCTGTATTAAAGGGGTTTCAGGCAGATGAACCCAGAGTCTGGTTCCTGAATTACACGGGGTTCAGGCAGATAAACCCAACCTCTGGTTCATGTATTACAGGGGGCGTTCAGACAGATAAACCCAGAGTCTGGTACATGTAGTAAACAGGGTTGAGACAGATAAACCCAGAGTCTGGTTCCTGTATTAAAGGGGGTTCAGGCAGATAAACCCAGAGTCTGGTTCCTGTATTAAAGGGGGTTCAGACAGATAAACCCAGAGTCTGGTTCATGTAGTAAACAGGGTTCAGACAGATAAACCCAGAGTCTGGTTCCTGTATTAAAGGGGGTTTCAGACAGATAAACCCAGAGTCTGGTTCCTGTATTACAGGGGTGTTCAGACAGATCAACCCAGAATCTGGTTCGTGTATTACAGGGAGGTTCAGACAGATAAACCCAGAGTCTGGTTCCTGAATTACAGGGGGTTCAGGCAGATAAACCCAACCTCTGGTTCGTGTATTACAGGGGGTTTCAGACAGATAAACCCAGAGTCTGGTTCCTGTATTACAGGGGGTTCAGGCAGATAAACCCAGAGTCTGGTTCATGTAGTAAACAGGGTTCAGACAGATAAACCCAGAGTCTGGTTCCTGTATTAAAGGGGTTTCAGGCAGATGAACCCAGAGTCTGGTTCCTGTATTAAAGGGGGGTTCAGGCAGATAAACCCAGAGTCTGGTTCCTGTATTAAAGGGGTTTCAGGCAGATGAACCCAGAGTCCGGTTCCTGAATGACACGGGATTCAGGCAGATAAACCCAACCTCTGGTTCATGTATTACAGGGGGCGTTCAGACAGATAAACCCAGAGTCTGGTTCCTGTATTAAAGGGGGTTCAGGCAGATAAACCAAGCGTCTGGTTCCTGTATTAAACGGGGTTCAGGCAGTTAAACCCAGAGTCTGGTTCCTGTATTAAAGGGGGTTCAGTCAGATAAACCCAGAGTCTGGTTCCTGTATTACAGGGGGTTCAGACAGATAAACCAAGAGTCTGGTTCCTGAATTACAGGGGGTTCAGGCAGATAAACCCAACCTCTGGTTCGTGTATTACAGGGGGTTTCAGACAGATAAACCCAGAGTCTGGTTCCTGTATTACAGGGGGTTCAGACAGATAAACCCAGAGTCTGGTTCATGTAGTAAACAGGGTTCAGACAGATAAACCCAGAGTCTGGTTCCTGTATTAAATGGGGTTCAGACAGAAAAACCCAGAGTCTGGTTCCTGTATTACGGTGGGGGGTTCAGGCAGATAAATCCAGAGTTTGGTTCCTGTATTAAAGGGGGTTCAGCAGATAAACCCAGAGTGTGGTTCATGTAGTAAACAGGGTTCAGACAGATAAACCCAGAGTCTGGATCCTGTATTGATCAGGGTTCAAACAGATAAGCCAAGAGTCCTGATCCTGTATTAAACGGGGTTCAGACAGATAAACCCGGAGTCTGATTCCTGTGCTTAAAAATGCTTGATAACTCATTTGGACACAATGAGTTTTTTTTTCCAGTTACTTTAAAACTGTTTGGCTCTATAACAGGAAATAGTCTCGAAATCAAAGTGCACAATCTTAAGCTTCCATATTCCCTGAAATTACGTGCGTTGTTACCGAGTTTATGAATTTTGCAGGATTTTAAACAATTTTTGTGGTTCGTTTTCAGATTGACTCACTTTGGAGGGAGAGTATCAGTCCCTCTCCTGCCATGGATCCACGTAGAAACAGACAGAGTTGAAAGTACACAGTGCCGGTGATTGATACTGGGCGAGAAACTAAACTCGGGTATAAATAGGAAGCTGAACTTGTCAACACTTTGATGCAACACACACGGAGACGAGGGAGTATTGTGTCAGGGTTTCAGGATCCGGGAGATGATGTGATGTGCAATCAGTTTACTTTGACTCTATGCCTAGTTATCCCCTGATCCTTGATATACTTCTAAAGTAACTTTGGAGTTGCCTTTATTTAACCTGCCATTATACTTCCACGCCCCCGTTTGACTATCCTAATTTGCTTGTTAAGTTTCTCTTGCACACGCTGTACTCCTGTAGGACTTCAACTTGTTTGACTCCTCAGTATCTGGCATTAGTCTCCCTCGTTCTCTTTATCTAATCCTGTACATCACCAGAGTTTGCCGGATTTGTTGATCCCACCCTTTACCTTTATTGGAACATGTTGGCCCTGTCCTCTCCCTCTTTTCCTTCTTAAATGCATCCTACTGTTCTTAAACATAGAAACAGATTTTGGACTTAGATTTAACCAAAAGTATCTACCCCCAGTCCCCTCTGGCCAGGTCATATCTCACCTCATGAAAATTGGCCTTCATCGGTTCTAATTCTGATTACAAGCCCACCCTTTCCATAGATCATGTAATGATTGAATCCCTACAGTGTGGAAACAGGCCACCAGCCCAACAAGTCCACACTGACCCTCAGACATCCCACCCAGACCCATCCCCCATAACCCATCTAATGTACACATTTCTGAACGCTATGGGCAATTTAATATAGCCACCTACCCTGCACATCTTTGGACTGTGGAAGGAAACTGGAATACCCAGAGAAATCAATGCAGAAACAAGGAGAGAGTTCGAATTCGCATTCGCACAGACAGTCACTCGAGACTGGAATCGAACCCAGGCCCCTGTTGTAGGCAGCAGCGCTAACCACTGATCCACCATGCACCAGGGACCTGGATTCGATTCCAGTCTCGGGCGACTGTCTGTGTGGAGTTTGCACACTCTCCCAGTGTCTGCGTATGTTTCCTCCGGGTGTTCTAGTTTCCTCCCACAGTCCAAAGATGTGCGGGTTAGGTGGATTGGCCGTGCTGAATTGCCCCATAATGCCTAGTAAGTGAAGTGACGGGGTTTAGGGTAAGTCTCAGGGAAATGCTCTTCGGAAGGTCACTGTGGGCTTGATGGGCCAAGTAGCCTGGTTCCACACTATCGGGATTCTATGATTCTCTTTTTCATTTGAATCTTGAATCTGATTAAGTTATGATTGCAGTCAACAAAATGTTTCGCAACTGAAACTTCAATCACTTGCTTAGCTTGATGATGTAAAATTAAGCCAAGGACCCTGTGTCTTGGAGGGTTTGCTAACAGTGTCGTGGATGCACTGCAAGAAGTTCACATACTCTAACCCTTCACACTATGATTACACCAGTTAACATTGTTGATGTTAAAATTCACCATGATCACTACCCTATTACTCCTACATCTCCCTGAAATTTGCCGAGAAAACTGCTCTTCTATTTCTCTCAGACTTTTAGGGGGTCTGTAGGACACAGCTACCTTCCAGTAGGATGATATTTGCTCCTTTTTAATCCACAGGGACTATGCAGCAGTGAGAGGATGACAAGCTGGAAGTGACTGGAAGATGCTGCTCAATGACGAGGTGGATCGAAGCATCCTCACAGCTCAGAGAATGGACAGGGACAGAACTCAGTAACATTTCACACAATGTTATACAAAGAGAAAACAGTAACAATGGAAATTGTGAAACATTCCAGAACTCACCATCTTTTGCGCTGGCGGATGATGCAAAAGACAATTCCAACAACAGCAAAAACAACAGCAGCAAGAATCCCGATTTGCAATCCAGCACTTGCTCCAGTAGAAAGTCCAGGATCTGGAGACAGTAATGAAGACATGAGCAGACTGGAACACATGAACAAAATTAACAGCAGAGATCTTGATCAGCTAGTGTTTCAGAACCAGCCCCAGTACAAAGAGATCCCGAGCTAATTCTAGTCCTTGACAGATGTGGGAGGTTAGATACCAATAATCTCTCTCTCGCGCTCTCTCTCTCTCACACACACACACACCCACACAAGCGCCTAATCTGTTACAGCGGGAGTAGATGTCCTCTTCTACTAACTAAACTTGAAACACTCAGAAGTTCGCCTCACCCTTGTATCTATGAAAAGATTGGTTAAAGAAAAGAAAATCTCTGATCTCCACTCTATGTGAGTAACGAGTACAGGTAGTTCTGCTGTTAAACATGTTTTGTCAATGCGAATTGGCTATAATGCACTTGAGAAATTCGTGAATGCTGTTTGGCTAACACGAGTTTTCTGTTGTACAGATAAAGCGATTTTTTTTTCAAAAATAGCAATCGTCTACAGTGCAGTTTTCTACAAGCGCAATTCTCTATAGCATGAGGTTGGGTATGAGCCCAATTAATAAGACAACAATAAATTAAAACTTAGTCTGTGCTAACTTGGAGAGACTGTCTTCTGCAGCGCTCTGCCTTCTCCATTATTTCACAAACACTGTTCTGCTGATTCTGCTGTCAGGGGCATTTTCTGTGTAACCCCTACAGTGAGGATTTTGAGCTAAAATGCTGTGGCATCATTGCTGGGGCTTTTTAAGAGAGCTTAACAATTTTGTGAGAAAGCAAGGTTTATTTCTCTATATGGTGGATTCGCTTTCGCTCCAAATGACAAATGGCTCTCTCCCTTATTTTCAAAAACCCTTGTGTTACATACATTTCAATAACATTTTTTTTTATAAAATGGTGCAGGTTGTCTAAACCATCAATTTTAAATTCAGTTGGTTTTCTGTATCTAGGCGCTTGGTTTGAATTAATTGGCTAAATTTAAATTAGTTATCTCAACAGCAAGACAAAACTGCTGTTTTGCCTGCCAAGTGTAAAGCCTTTTGACACACTTGTTTCAATTTTGGGGCTCTCTGTACAGTACTTGCAAACTTCCAAGACCAGACAAAGCACAATCTCTTAAAGGGGCTGTGCACTGCTTTTGCCTGCTCATTATTTTACAAACACATTCCAGCTGAGTACTCTACACAACTTGGTAACAACATGCTTTCCAATAGAGAACTGGACACTGACCAGCAGCAGTTTACCTTCAATTAAACCCAAAGGAAGAAACAGAAACCATTTCCTAAATGGGAAAGTCTTGGGATTAGATGGAAATACCATTGATACCCAGGTCAATTTCTTTTTTCTCATTTGTAGGATGAGGGTGTCGCTGTCTGGGCCCAGCATATAAATGCCTGTCCCTAGCTGCCCCTTGACAAGCTGGTGGTGAGCAGCATTTTTGGTGCGCCGCAGTCCACCTGCTGTGAGTCGACCCACAATGCCCTTAGGGAGGGAATTCCAGGATTTTGACCCAGCAACAGTGAAGGAACAGCATTATATTTGTATGTCAGCATAGAGAATGGCTTGGTGAAGAACTTGAAGATGGTGGTGTTCCCATATATCTGCTGGCCTTGTCCTTCGAGATGGAAGTAGTCGTGGGTTTGGAAAATGCTGTCTGAGGATCTTCAGTGCATCTCGTCGATAGTAAACATTGCTGATACTGAGTGTCGGCGGTGGAAGAGAGAATGCTTAAGGGTGTTGTGCCAGTCAAGCAGGCTGCTTTGTCCTGGGTGGTGTCAAGCTTCCTCAGTGTTGTTGCACTCATCCAGGCAAGTGGGGAGTATTACATCATACTCCTGACTTGTGCCTTGTAGATCGTGGACAGACTTTGGGGAGGCAGGAGGTGAGTTACTGGTCACCGTATTCCTAGCCTTTGACCTGCTCTTGTATCCAGTGTTTAAGAGGTGAGTCTAGTTGAATTCTGGACAGTGCTAACACCAAGATGTTGGCAGTTGGAGAATCAGTGATAGTAACACTATTGAATGCCACGGTGGGGTGGTTCGATTGTCTTTTACTGGTGATGATCATAGCCTGACGTCTGTATGCTGCAAATGTTAATTGCCATTTGTCAGCCCAAGCCTGGATATTGTCCAAATTGTTTTGCATTTGAAGACGGACTACTTCAGTATCTGAGAACTTATGAATGGTGCTGATCATTGAACAATCATCGGTGAACATCCCCACTTTTGATGGGAGGAAGGTCATTGAGGAAGCAGCTGAAGATGGTTGGGCTGAGGACTCTACCCTGAGGAACTCCTGCAGAGATGTCCTGGAGCTGAGATTATAGGCCTCCAACAACCACGACCATCCTCCTCTGTGTCAGACATGATCCTAAAGACTGGAGAGTTTGCCCCTGATACCCACTGCTTCCAGTTTTGCTAAGGGTCCTTGATGCCAAACTCGGTTGAATGCAGCCTCGATGTCAAGGGCTGTCACTCTCATCTCGTTCCTGGAATTCAGCTCGTTTGTCCATGTTTGAACCAAGGCTGCAATGAGGTCAGGAGCTGACTGTGATGGAATGCTCCCAACTTGTCTGGATGAGTGCTGCCTCAACACGCAAGAAGCTTGACACCATCCAGGATACACTGGGTAATACTGAGCAGGTTATTGCTGAGCAGGTGCTGCTTGATAACACTGTTGATGATCAAGAGTAGACTGATGTAGTGGTAACTGACTGGGTTGGATTTGTCCTGCTTTTTATGTACAGGACATACCTGGGCAACTTTCCACATTGTCGAGTAGACGCCAGTGTTGTAACTACACTGAACAGTTTGGCTAGGGGACCGGCAAGTTCTGGAGCACAAGTCTTCAGTACCATTGCCAGAATGTTGTCAGGACCTGTAGCCTTTGTAGTGTCCACAGTCTCCAACTCTTTCTTCATATTACAAGAGTGAATCAAATTGGGTGAAGACTGGTGTCTATAATGCTGGGACCACTAGAGGAAACAGTGACGGATCATTCACTCAGCACTTCTGACTGAAGATTGCTGCAAATATTTCAGCCTTATCTTTTGCACTGATATGCTGGGCTCTTCCATCATTGAGAATGGGAATATTTGTGGAGTCTCAATTCATAACTGGACGTAGCAGGACTGCAGCTTAGATCTAATCCATCAGTTATGGGACCATTCAGCTCTGACTATCACTTGCTGCTTATACTGTTTGGCATGCAACTACTCCTGTTTGGTGACTTTACCAGGTTTACATCTCAATCTCAAGTATGCCTGGCGATACTCCTGGCAATCCGTCCTGCACTCTCCATTGAACCAGGGTTGATTCCCTGATTGATGGTTGACTGCAATATGCTATGTTGTGAAGTTACAAATGGTATTGGAGTACAATTCTGCTGTTGTTGATGGCCCACAGTGCCTCATGAATGCTAGATCTGTTTGAAGACTGTACCATGTAGCACAATGGAGATTATTTACAATGTGGGTGAGGTCAAGGTTGTTTTTCCCACACCACCTGCCGCAGACCCAGTCTAGCAGCTACGTCCCTTAAGATCCAAACAGTTCGATCAGTAGTCCTGCTGCCGAGCCACTCTTGGTGGTGGACATTGAAATCTCGCACCCAGAGTTGTTTTAAATACATTCACAGGATGAGGGCACCACTGGCTAAACAGCATTTATTACCAATCCCAAATTATGCAGAGGGCAGTTCAGAGTCAACCACATTGCTGTGGGTCTGGGGTCACATGTAGGCCAGACAAGGTAAGGATGGCAGTTTCCTTCCCCAAAGGATATTGATGAACCAGATGGGTTTTTCCGACAATTGAGAACGGATTCACGGTCATCATTAGATCCTTAGTTCCAGATATTTTATTGGATTCAAATTCCAAATTCCACCATCTGTCATGGTGAAATTCGAACAAGGGCCCCCAGAACATTATCTAGGTTTCTGGATTATCAGTCCAGTGATAATACCACTCGGCCATTACCTCCTCCAGTATGTTTTGTGCCTTGTCATCCTTGATTCCTCCAATTGTTTTCAACATGGAGGAGCACCCATTCATCAGCTGAGGGTGGATGGTACTGTGGTGATCAACAAGAAAGTTTCCTTACCCATGTTTAACCTGAAGCCATGAGACTTCATGGGTCCAGAGTCAATGGTGAGGACTCACAGGGCAACTCCCTCCTGACTGTGTATACCACTGTGCTATTACCCCTGCTGAGCCTGACCTGCCAGTCGGACAGGGTATACTCAGGGACGGTGATGGTACCAATGCCTGGGACATTGTAAGGTATGATTCCGTGGGTGTGACTGTGTCAGGCTGTTGCTTGACTAGTCTCTGTGAGACGGCTCTCCCAGTAGACCCCAGATGTTAGTGAGGGGAAGTTTGCAGGGTCGACAGGACTGTTTCTGCTGTTGTCTTTTCTGGTGCCTAGATTGGTGCTGGGTTATCTACCTGGTTTCATTTCTTTGAGACTTTGTAGCGATTGGTACAGCTGAATGGGGCTTGCTCGGACATTTCAGGAGACAACTGAGAGTCAGCTGCATTGCTGTGGGTCTGGAGTCACATGTCGGCCAGAATGGGTGAGGATGGCAGATGTCCTTTTTCTGAAGAACATTAGTGATCCAGATAGGTCTTTCCCAATAATTAACAAGGATTTCATGCTCATCAATAGATTCTTAATTCCAGATTTTGGTAAAAATGAATTCAAATTTCACCATCTGCCGTGACATTCAAATCATTAGCTGAGTTTCTGCATTAATACTCTAGTGATAATATCATGAGGCAATTACCTCTCCCTAATATTATGCTCCACTGTCTTCAATGCGGAGATCTTGGGGCCACTCCCTCCTGCCTGGATATCACCATCCCCAAACCTCTGGTGGGCTCCGCCACCAACCCCAACCCCTACCAAGAACCCTCCCACCCCTCTACCCTCACCAGTCAGACAGGGTATATATCCAGGGACAGAGACCAAAGCAATCTGGGAGGTAGGATTACTGAGGAGGCTCTTGAGTTACAACTGGGCTATACAATCTCTTTGTTTCCTGATTCAATCCCTGGGCGACAGTCTGCTTCCCACACCACCACCCTCTCCCACACAGTGTGGGACAACCCAGCTTCTCTTCTCTCCTCAACCACCACCACCTGTCCCCACCAGTTTCACCTTCTCTCTGACAGTGTGGCACTCCCCCAGCCTCACCCTCTCTCTACCCATGTACTGCACCCTCTATGCCAATAGTGTTCCCCCACCATACTGCTACTTCCCCAATAGGATGGTGGTCCAGTAGAGCCCTCAGCAGCAGTGAGTTTGGGCCCCATTTTATCCTGGAGTCTAATAGAGGGATCTGACCCCATGGCCTTCAAAATCAGGGCTCAGAGGTTAGTTGTACCCACTGAACCCTTCTCCAGCATTATACACTTTCACAGGGGAATACCTTGGGTTCGATTGAGTTGCTTGCCATGATCTGCTTCTAGGGTTTCATTTGGGCCTTGGGTTGGACCAACTGGAAAACAAAACATGAAAATGTTAACTTTACCCTTCTTCCAGAGCTCATCAAATTCTGAAACATTCATCTGTGTCTTTATGACCTACAGGTTCAGCTATTCCAATGCTCTCCTGGTCACTGTGTCACATGGAACCCTCTGTTACCTTCAGTTCATCCCAAACACTGCTGTCCTTGTACCTTAACCCACTGCAATGAGTTCTGTTCACGTCACTCACTGTTAGTCACTGATTCCCATTAGCTCAGAGTCTGGAGACACAATCAGGTCAATGGTCTACCTCTAGGAAAGGTAAGAGGGGTAGGCAGGTACTGTAGGAGCTTCCTGTGGCTATCTTCATCTCAAACAAGTATGCTGTTTTGGAAAATTTAAGGGGGTGATGGACTCTTGTTGGAATGTAGCACTGACAGCCATGTTTCTGGTACTGAGATTGGCTCTGATGTAACACGGGGAACGTAAGCTTCCAAGGTAAGATAGGAGCTGTAGTTAGAGGCTCAGACAGATATTTCTGCGGCCAGTAATGTGGTATCAGAATGACGTGTTGTCTCCCAGATGCCAGGGTCAGGGATGTCTCAGAGAGGGTGCAGAATATTCCCAAAGGGGAGGGAGACCAGCAGGAGGTTGTTGTACAAATTGAAACCAAAGACACGAGAGAAAGGATGAGGTTCTTAGAAGAGAATATAGGAAATTAGACAGGAAGTTCAAAAGCAGATCTTTTGAGGCTAGTAATATCTGGATTACTTCTGATATTAGGTGCTAGTAAGGAATAGGAGGATAGAGCAGACGAATGTGCAGCTGAGGAGCTGGTGTAGGGGAGAAGGACACACATTTTTGGATCATTGGAATCTCTTCTGGGGCAGAAATGACCTGAGTAAGCATTGTGGGTGTGCCTGAATTGGACGGGGACTAATAAATTGGCAGGGAGATTTGCTACAGCTGCTCGGGGAGATACTTAGTCTGAGGCAGTGGGGAAAAGGAGCAAGTCCAAATGTCAAGGTGGGCAAGGCCAAAGCAGAGAAAGAGGTAGGTCTGATCAATTAAACTGCATTTATTTCAATGCGAGAAGCCTAACAGGTAAAGACAAATTAACTCAGGGCATAGATGGGAACATGGGACTGAGAAATCATAGTAATATCGTAGAAACGGCTCAGGGAAGGATTGGCAGCGTAACGTTCCAGGGAATAGATGTGAAGGGAAGGATATAAATGGAGGAGGGCAAGAGAGGAGGGCAGTGGCATTTTCGGTACGGGATAATATTACGGCTGTACGATGGGACTCATCATAGCCCCTACAGTCCCAGCAACCTCCATTCCAATTATTTCTGCCTCCTCTTCAGTTTAATAATAACCTTCCTATTGGAGAGTAAGCAGAACTATATGAAGTATTCCAAAAGTGGCATCACCAATATCTTGTACAACAGCAACATTACCTCCCAACTCATATACTCAGTGGTCTGAGCAATGAAAGCTAGTCTGCCAAATGTCTTCTTTACCACCCTGTCTACCTGTGACACAGTTTAAGTAACCACATACCCGAATTCCTACATCTCTTGTTCAACATCACTCCCCAGGGCCATAACATTACGTGGATCTTGCTCTTGTTCATCTTACCAAAGTGCATCACCTCACATTTATCTCAATTAAACTCAGTCTGCCACTCCTCGGCTCATTGGCCTGGTTGTACTCCTATATAACCTCCTTCATTGCATATAATACTACCAATTTTTGGTGTCATCCACAAACTTACTAACCGTGCTTCCTATATGCTCCTTCAAATTGTTTATATAAAATGACAAACGACAGTGGATCCAATTCTGTCGACACACCACTGGTCACAGATCTCCGTCTGAAAAACTATCCCTCCCACCACTCTGTTATCTACCGTCAAGCAAATTTTGTATCCAATTGACAAGCTCTCCCAAATCCCATGTGATCTAATGTTACTAACAGTCTACCATGTGAAATCTGATCAAAGGCCTTGCTAAAATCCATGTAGACAGTGTCTACTGCTCTGACCTCATTTACCTTCTTAGTCACATCCTCAGAAACACAATCATGTTTGTGAGACTTGATTACCCACACACAAAGCCATGCTGACTATTCCTAATCAGTCCTTGCCTCTCCAAATTCCTGTCTCTCAGAATTCCCTCCAACGATTTATCCACTACTGATGTCAGACTCAACAGTCCATAGTTCTCAATGTTTCTTGTACAATGGCACCCTGCAGTCTTCTGGCAGTTAACTTGTGCCTGTAAGGAGTAAGTAAACCCCAGCCATAGGTAGTTTCTGAGCAGCTCATGCTCCCATTGTCCAAGACATCAAGTCACATTCTAAGTGCACGTTGTACAATGAATTGACAGGTACTCTCCATTTATCCCAGTTATTAAAACTGTAGCATTCAATGCATTCTCTAGAGGAATATCTGTGATCTTCTTCCAACTAAAGAGTTTGAGTAGAACCCGTATTCCTTATCATAGTTATCGACTTAGGCATATTATTTGAAGAAAAAGAGTTCCCTTTCCTTTTGTTGAAAATCCTTTCTGTTACATGTCTACTTTCTTCATCTCTTCTGCACGCAGCAGTTTTTACCTTTGGTCTCATAGCTGTAGGTAAAGCTACAATATGATCTGTGGTGTTTCACTTCTGGGTTTCTTTTCCAGACTCTCACTTAGTGAGTCACTAGTTCCCATGGGCTTCCCGTACAATCTCCAGCTTTCTGAACGCACGTGTGCCCCTCTTTGCTACGATGGAACACTTAGGCCTACATCTCTCACATCTGCCCTCAGCATCTTCCTTTCCAGTTTGGACAGAAAGGAGTTCCTGGGGTATTTCCACCTGTCCATTCTTTACCCAGGCTACTTGCTTTTCTTTCACTCACCATCTTCGAGCTTTCTCAGATCAATGAGGGTCACAGAAAAGAAAGTTGAGTTTTACAGATCGAGTCACAAACATCTGCCATTTCTGCTTCAAGACCTTCAACATGGCTCTAATTTTAGAATCACAGAATATCTATGGTGTGGAAGCAGGCCATTTACCTCATCGAGTCTGCACTGACCTTCTGACAAGCATCCAAATCAGAGCAATCCCCTGACTCTATTCCTGTAACGCTATATTTCCCATGACTAACTCACCTGGCCTGCACATCCCTGCACACAATGAATGCACTATGTACATTTAGAGATTTAACCTAATAGCTGGAACAGAAACCTCTCACCTGTGACAGAGAGTTGGATGGAAACAACTTCCTTCCATCGAAAGTGATCTCCCATCCTGCTGTAAATCTGACATTCATACTCATCCTGGTCTGTCTCCCTGAGGTCAGAGATCAGAACTGACCAGTTGCCTTTTTCCAGCTGATCTTTGAACAGGTTTGTTCTGTTTCTGAACCGTGCATTTTGTTCTCTTAAAGCATCATTCCCATTGACAAACTTGTGTAAGAGTTCACATGTGAGAGTCCCCCATATTATCTGTAAATCAGAGACTGAGACATTCCCACCGTAGGTACAGGGCAGCACAACCTGCTCTCCAACGAACCCGGAAACTAGGACAGGCGAGTCACCTGGAAAAGGATTGAAGATATTTATCAATTATTCACTACTGGTACATTATATCCCAATACCAGTAAAGGCATAGAGTCGTACAGTTATACAGTGTGGATACAGATCCTTTGGTCCAACTCATCCGCACGGACCAGATATCCTAAACTGATCTAGTCCCATTTTCCAACGTTTGGCCCAAATCCCTGTAAACCTTTCCTATTCATGCATCAATCCAAATATCTTTTAAATGTTGTAATTTTACAAGCCTCCACAACCTCCTCTGGCATTTTGTTCTGTACAATTATCACCCTCTGCATGATAATGTTGCTCCTCAGGTCTTCTTTAAAATCTCATCTTAAACCTACGCCTTCCAGTTTATGACTCCCTCATCCTGGGAGAAAGATCTTGGCTATTCACCCTATTCATAGTTTTAAAAATCTCTACAAGGTCACCCGTCAACCTCAACTCGTCAGGGAAGAAAGCCTATTCGGCTTCTCCCTACAGCTTAAACCCTCCAATCCAAGCAACAGCCTTGTAAAAACGTCTGATGCATGGCTTTTAAAAGTATGAACTGTACTCAGAACCTAATTATTTTAAAACAAAATTAAACACTGCAACAGATGACTACTGAGGGTTACTGACTTGGTCGATGGATTAAGATGAACAACGACATACTCAAAAAAAAGACAATGTTGCACATTCCACCTAAAGCAGTAACTCCCAAAACCTGAAATATGGATTTTACCTTCTTCAATCACACTCTACTCCTCTCCATTTGGACTTTAAAGGATACGTTAGGGTACTTTTTAGATAGTATGAAATTGAATATAGTGGATGTCCAAATTAATGTGGGGGTTCAGGTAAGGATGCACATGTTATAATGTATTATACGAAACCCTAATTTTGTAAACTGTGAGCAGTGCTGGGCACATCTTAGAAAGGATGCGTTGTTCTTGAAAAGAGTGCAAATTGTAGGCTCAGAGGACTGATATCTGAACTTCAGGTTCAATTATGAGGAAAGAATATATAATTTCTTTTTCTTCAGAATTTAGAAGAGTAAGTGGAGACCTGATCGAAGTTTTCAAAAGATTGGGTTGATCAAGATAAACTATTACTACTGTTTGGAGATTCTAAAACTAGGGGGTGTCGTCTGACGATTAGGGCCAGAAGCATTCAGGAGAGATGTTAAGGGGCACTTCTACATGCAAGGTGTGATAAATGCTTGAAATGCTCTTACACTAAAGGCACTGGATGCTGGGTCAGTGTTGGGCAACATGGTGGCTCAGTGGTTCGCACTGCTGCCCCACAGCGCCAGGGGCATGGGTTCAATTCCCCTCGGGCCACTGTTTGTGTGGACTTTGCATGTTCACCCCCCTGTCTGTGAGAGTTTGCTCCAGTTTCCTCCCACAGTCTAGACATGTGCAGGCAAGGTGGATTGGCCATGGTAAATTGCCCATAGTGATCTGTGATGTGTAGGCGAGGTGGGTTTGGGGAATGGGTCTGGGTGGAATGCTCAGAAGTTCAGTGTGGACTTGTTGGGCTGTAGGGATTCTATGGTGTTGTTCATTTTAAATCTAAGCTTTCTTTTATTTAAGCAAAAGTACTAGAGATATGTGCCGAAGACAGTTAAACGGAGTTTGGCTACAGATCAGACATGATCTCATTGAATGGTGGAACAGGTTCAAGGGGCTGAATGGCCCACTCCTGTCGTAATTTTCCCTCAATACAACCAGACTTTGCCCACTCCCAGGATTCAAAGCCCATTATGTGCCTTCCTTTCAGCTCAGGGTAACACAGCACCTGAGGTCCTCTCCCAACCAGTGTCCAGATGTCACTGTGACACATCCCGGGGTTAACCCTTTCAACTCTCTCGTGTCTCCCCCAAGCCTTTGATCACTGCTGAAATGTTCCAGCAGTCACAGCACTGACCTGAAACAGAGGCAACAATATTTAGCAGCAGCAGCAGGAATAGTTTCTGTGAGCTGCATCCCTGCGACAAGAAAACACAGTGAGGCCCTTTCCTTTACAGCAGATCCATCGTTATGCCTCCTCCTCGCGCCTGCGATCTCCCGCCCCAAGTACAGGCCTCTTCTCACCGTTTTCCCATTCCCTCCCTCCAACATCCTCCCCGCTCCCCACCCCAACATCCGCCTGTCCTCCCCACTCCACACCAACTTCCCTCCGTCCTCCCCGATTCCCCCAACTCACCCCCGTCCTCCCCGACCCCTCCCCAACTCACCCCCATCCTCCCTGAACCACACCAACTCACCCCCGTCCTCCCCGCTTCCCCGTCCTTCCCCCCCAACTTCCCCCTGTCCTCCCGCTTCCTCCCAACTTCCCTGTGCTCGCCCCAACTCCCCCCGCTCCTCCCCAACTCACCCCCGTCCTCCCCGCTTCCCCCCAACTTCCCCTGTCCTCCCGCTTCCCATCCAACTCCCCCGTCCTCCCCGATCAGCCCCAACATACCCCCGTCTTCCCCCCAACAACTTCCCCTGTCCTCCCCCCCCAACTTCCCCCTGTCCTCCCACTTCCCCCCCAACTCCTCTCACAACTTCCCCGTCCTCCCCGATCCCCCCCCCAACTCACCCCGGTTCTCCCCGATCCCTCCCCAACTCCCCCCCGCTCCTCCCCAACTCCCCCCGTCCTCCCCGATACCCCCCCAACTCACCCCTACCCTCCCCCACAACTTCCCCGTCCACCCCCACAACTTCCCCCATCCTCCCGCTTCATCCCCAACTCCCCCCGTCCACCCCAATCCCCCCGCAACACCCCCCCCCGGCTCCTCCCCAATTCCCCCCCCGGCTCCTCCCCAATTCCCCCCCCCCCGGCTCCTCCCCAATTCCGAAACAAAACTAGTCCCATTTGCCTGTGTTTGGCTGATATGTCTCTAAAGCCCTCCTATTCATCAACCCATCCAAATGTCTTTTAAAAGTTGTAACTGTAGCTGCCTCTCTTACTTCATCTGCTAGTTCATTCTATATATGCACCACCCTCTCTGTGGAAAAAGTTGCCCCTCAGGTCCCTTTTAAATCTGTGTCCTCTCACCTTAAACCTCTGCCCTCTAGTTTTCCCCCACCCTTTGAGAAAGGACCTTTGCTATTCACCTTATCTATCCATGCCCCTCATGATATTATAAACCTCGTTAAGGTCACCCCCTCAAACCTCCTACGCTCGAGGGGGGAAAAAGGTCCCAGCTTATCCAAGCCCTCCAGTCCCAGTAACATCCTTAAATTTTTTTCTGCAACCTTTCCAATTTAATCACATCCTACCTATAGCAGGGCACCCAGAATTGCACGCAGTGTTCCCAGTGTGGCCTCACTAAGTCCTGTACAGCCACAACATGACATTCCAACTCCTACAGTCAATTCTCTGGCCAATGAAGGCAAGTGTGCCAAACCCACCTTCGCCACTTTGTCTACCTGTGATGCCGCTTTCTAGGAATTATGTATGTGAAACTTTTGACATCTCTGTTCAGCAACACTCCCCATGACCCTATCATTAACCCTAATGGTTGTCTTATTAAAATGCAACACATCGCATTTATTTAAATTAAACCCATCTTTCACTCCTCAGGCCAAGGGCTCAGCTGAGCATGATCCCGTTGTACTTTTTCCACTGTCTACTATCCCACCAATGTTGGTGTCATCCACAAACTTAGCAACCATACTTTCGATATTCTCATCCAAATTGTTTATAAAAATGACAAGTTGACCCAGCACTGATCCCTGCAGAACACTGCTGATCACAGGCTTCCAGTCTGAAAAACAACCCTCTACCGCCACTCTCTCTGGCTCCTACCATCAAACCAATTTGGTATCCAATTGGCAAGGTCTTCCAGGATCCCATGCAATCTAACTGCACTAACCAGTCTACCATGCCAGTATTTGGAAGTGGTGACTAGGACCTGATTCCGGGATTTACGACTCCATTCCTGACCTCAGCAAATTATATTCTCGTAGGACAAGGGTACAGATAGTAATCTTGCACCCTGCAATCCTGACCACACTGGCTCTATTGTAGGGATAGATACCTAATAGCCCTTATGATGACTTTGCAAAGGGGACTAGATTCATTTAGGATATCTGGTTGGCATGGACGAGATGGTATGAAGTGTGTGTTTCTGTGCCTATGACTATATATCTCATACATATCTCTATGACTCTTGTGAATGATAGCTCCCCAAAAAGTCGCAATTTATAGCCTGGGATTAGGAAAACTTTACAAAAGATATTCAAAAGGTCATAATCCATGTCCATTCACCACTTATTAAATAATGATGCCAAGTCTTAAAATGCCGACGAAATGAAAGCACCTAATTAGAAAACTGCTTTGAAGAAACTGCTACTCTTCAAATCCAGTATGTGACACCAGTGAGACCCATTATTGTATTGATAGCATCAGAAGTCACTTGGCACCAGGCTATTGTCCACAGTTTTATTTGAAATCACAAGCTTTTGTATCATTGCCCCTTCAACAGGTAAAGTGAGAGAGAAGCACAAAGACACAGAATTTATAGGCAGAGAGATCAAAAATCATACAAATGGTGTAAGTGGAGTGTAGAAATACAAGTCTCTATGGGTGATCAAAAGTGTCAGATGGTGAGAGTAAAGTGTCAACAACTGAATAGCAGATGGAGGGGATGCCTATAATCTGATTAATTGAGGCAGAGGATAATACAAAAAATTAAAAATAAGGTGTTGCTGGAGACAAACCAAATGCTGGAAGAACATGATGGGTATAAGAGTCGCGTGCCTTTGTCTAACCAAAGTAACAAGTAATCCAAAACTTGACAAACTGATTAAGGTAGAGACAGACCATAACAAGTTTTTCAGGTAATGGTGACAATTGGAAGGTAGCAGTAGCTTTCTCTCACTTCACACCCCTTACGTTATCCAAATAAAGCTACAGCTATTGCAGAAAACAAATCAGGGCAAGAATAACATCTAATAAATTCATAGAACTGTACCGCAATCAAAACAATCACTCCATTTCAGCCTGTTAAAAGAGACCCCTGCTGAACTAAAATTCTGGGATTCTTGGATATAATGAATTCTTCTGGCAATCTAATTATCTATCAAGTCTTCGTGTTCCACGGTGTGTAAACCCAGTCTCAGAAACATACAGCACCACTTACAGCTGTGTATATCTCTCATCACTTGCATGATAGCAACTTACAAAACTTTCCATCAATAAGAACATCATAAACAGGAACAGTAATAGACCATTTGGCCCCTTTCATCCACTACCTTATTAAAATAGGTCATAGCTGATCTTCCACATCAATTTCACTGTCACTATCTTCTCCAAAAACCAATATATCTCAGCAGTAAATATATTCGACATCAGATCATCCACAACTCTTTTTAGCAGATTTGAAAGAATCACAAAATTCAGGCAAAATGTTTTTCCTCATCCAAGTCCAAAATGGTTGATCTCTTAACCTGAGAATGAGACCCCCAGTTGTAGATTCTCCTGCCAGGAGATGCAGATATTCTCCACTATGCTGTCAAACATTTGAGAAACTTCAGATATTTCAATTTGATCACTTTTTTTTTGCTAAACTCCAGGTACACAGGCCTATTCTGCTCAATCCCTGCTCCTTAGACAACCCTCTCATCCCAAGAATTAGTCTAGTGTACTTTTGTTGCATCCTCTCTAAGGCAAGTGTATATGTCCAAGGATAAGTTGATCTTATTGACCTTGTGCTTGAATCATTCCAATCCTTGTAGTGATGGTGCTCTCATGGTGGAGTCAGGTCTGGAACATATGCAATTAAGAAACACGAGATCAAATTTTGATCATTTTGCAGAAACTGTTCATTTGCATTATCTGTAGTTTAGAAATTCAGTGGCTCAGACTCTTTCCATTCCCCAACATTGAACAAAATTCAGAGCATTGTTGTAGAGTGTGTTAATGGTGGACTAGATACAGTTGAAAATTTGGGTATAAGTAACATCCCAGTGTTATTGAGTAGTGGAGTAAGGGGCTGGACAAACCAGCATTTCCCAGTGATTGGAATAGCCAGAAGAACTGAGCATAGTGGAAGACACAATTTCTGCTGGTTCACTTGCAGCTTTCTATAGCAATGGACACTGGGAGGTCTAGTGGTTATAGGGAACAAAGTTACAATATTACAAGGACATGTTAGTTTTGTCTTAATTTGTCATTGTTCCTTTTGTCAATGAATTTTTAAAAATGATGCCTTTGCTTTTTCTTCCTGAAGAGTATAATACTTAATGTGCTAAATAAATTAAATAATCTCTTAATGATTTATTGTATTTTATTAAGCTTTATTTATGTTGTAGAAAATTAGTGCAAAGATTCTCTGCTTTCCATGAACTTTTATGTCAATAGTGTAGAGCATGATATTTCAGTTTCCCTCTGCAGCTGGATTTGGTGGATTTGGGAGGATTATGATGGTTAGGTCTCTGAGGAGTTCTCACTGGATAGATTCAATGACCCCATCTCCACTACCTTCAAGGGCAGGAAGTTCCAAAGTTGCACAACACTTTGAGAGGAAAAAAAACTCCCCTCATCTCTGTCCAAAAGGGGTGACCTCAAATTTTTAAAACAGTGCCCCCCTCCAGTTTTGGACTTACCCACAACAGGGAACATCTTTCCATGTCTGCTCTGTCAAGACCATTCAGGATATTGTATACTTCAATCAAGTCACTGCTCACTCTTCCAAATTCAAGTGGAAACAAATCCAGCCAGTCCCATGTAGCCCCCCTAAAACAATCCCCTCATTTCCATGTATCACTGCAATCCACCTCCAATACAATTACATTCTTCCTCAGATGAGGAGATGGAACTGCATGTAGTCAGTACTTCATGCTCCCATTGGGATTGGCCATCCAAGCTATTCAAGATGGCTGCTCATGACCACCTTCTCAAGGGCAACAATGGACTGACTTTGAGGGAGGTAATGGCCTAGTGGTATGATCACAGGACTGTTAATTGAGAGACCCAGGTAATGTTCTGGGGGAACCAGATTCAAATCCTGCCATGGGAAATGCGAAGTTTGAATTCAGTAAAAATCTGGAATTTAGAGTCTAATGATGATTGTCAGAAAAAACCCCATCCTGGTTCTAACCCATCAACCAGTGAACTAAAGAGTGATCAACACTTTGCCAAAGTCAATGAAGCACAACCACCCAGACTAGTGAAACCGACCAAACCATTTCTTCATGATTTAAAATGGGTGAAGTTAAAAGGTACAGAAATTAGAAATCCGTTATTTTATTGCTCTTATTAACACTTTTACACAGAACTAGAGTGACATGCTGGAAATCAAGTCCTGCTCTTCCTAGAGTCGTCACAAAAGAAAGATTTTATTAAAAAAAATGCAAAATCCCACTTAGCTTCTAGCTACAGATAGTATTGATAGTATTAACTGCTGGTTAAAATTCTAACCCCTTTCCAACACGCACACTCTCTCCTCCAAGGAAAACCATGGGTAGCATGGCAGGAGGTCAATTGTCTCTGTCCACGGCGTCTGTCCCCTGAGATTGTCCATATCTGCTTCACTCCCCTATCTACCTGTGACTCCACCTTCAAGGAACTATGAATCTGAACGGGCACGGGGATATTTCCACCGGTAGGAGACACTAGGACCTGAGATGAGGAGGAATTTCATTAGCCAGGCTGTGGTGAATCTGTGGCAGTCATTGCCACAGGGAGCTGTACAGGTGAACTCATTGAGTGTATTTTAGACAGATTGTAGAAAGGTTCTTACGAAGGGTCACTGGACCCGAAACGGTAACTTTCTTCCCCACAAATGCTGCCAGACCGGCTGAGCTTTTCGAGAAATTTCTGACTTTGTTTGACATGCGCCGCACTGAAAAACTGTCAGAAATAAGCAGAGAGGGGCGAGGGCGCTGCGTCATCAGCGGGCAGACCTGCTGGCCAATCAGGAGCCGGCGTTCAGAATAGGCGGGAAATTTGAAATGCGGAAGTGGCAGTTTAGTCCGTTTCTCCGAGCCCGCGCAAATGGCTGGTCAGGGACATCAGGTACCGAGTGAGGGTGGACGGGAAAGCGAAGAGAATCGGGCGGTGAGAGGGAATAGGCGAAGGGCGGGGCAACACGATTGGAGTGGGGAGGGGTGGAAATGGGCAAGTGTGGGCTCGGGGAGGACACGGGGGGAGCGATCGGGGAAGCGGGGGGGGGAAGACACGGAAGTTGGGGGGATCGGGGAGGACGGGGGTGAGTTGGGGGGGATCAGGGAGGACGGGGGTGAGTTGGAGATGAAGCGGGAGGATGGGGGAAGTTGTGGGGGGGGATTGGGGAGGACGGGGGGTGTTTGGGGAGGACGGGGGGGGGGGATTGGGGAGGACGGGGGGGGGGGGATTGGGGAGGACGGGGGGGGGGGGATTGGGGAGGACGGGGGGGGGGGATTGGGGAGGACGGGGGGGGGATTGGGGAGGACGGGGGGGAGGAGCGGGGGGGATCGGGGAGAACCGGGGTGAGTTGGGGGGGATCGGGGAGGACGGGGAAGTTGTGAGAGGAGTTGGGGGGAAGTGGGAGGACAGGGGGAAGTTGGGGGGGGGAGGACGGGGATGTTGGGGGGAAGACGGGGGTATGTTGGGGCTGATCGGGGAGGACGGGGGAGTTGGGGGGGGGGACGGGGGAGTTGGATGGGAAGCGGGGAGGACGGGGGTGAGTTGGGGAGGAGCGGGGGGAGGACAGGGAAGTTGGGGGAAAGAGGGAGTACAGAGGGTGAGTTGGGGGCGGATCGGGGAGGACGGGGGTGAGTTGGGGGGAAGCTTAGTGAGTTGGGGGGGGATTGGGGAGGAGCCGGGGGGAGGGGATTGGGGAGGAGCGGGGGGAGTTGGGGATGAAGCGGGAGGATGGGGGAAGTTGTGGGGGGGGATTGGGGTGGACGGGGGGAGTTGGGGATGAAGCGGGAGGATGGGGGAAGTTGTGGGGGGGGATTGGGGTGGGCGGGGGTGAGTTGGGGGATCGGGGAGGACGGGGGAGAGTTGGGGGATCGGGGAGGACGGGGGAGAGTTGGGGGATCGGGGAGGACGGGGGAGAGTTGGGGGGCATCGGGGAGGACGGAGGGAAGTTGGTGTGGAGTGGGGAGGACAGGCGGATGTTGGGGTGGGGAGCGGGGAGGATGTTGGAGGGAGGGGATGGGAAAACGGTGAGAAGAGGCCTGTACTTGGGGCGGGAGATCGCAGGCGCGAGGAGGAGGCATAACGATGGATCTGCTGTAAAGGAAAGGGCCTCACTGTGTTTTCTTGTCGCAGGGATGCAGCTCACAGAAACTATTCCTGCTGCTGCTGCTAAATATTGTTGCCTCTGTTTCAGGTCAGTGCTGTGACTGCTGGAACATTTCAGCAGTGATCAAAGGCTTGGGGGAGACACGAGAGAGTTGAAAGGGTTAACCCCGGGATGTGTCACAGTGACATCTGGACACTGGTTGGGAGAGGACCTCAGGTGCTGTGTTACCCTGAGCTGAAAGGAAGGCACATAATGGGCTTTGAATCCTGGGAGTGGGCAAAGTCTGGTTGTATTGAGGGAAAATTACGACAGGAGTGGGCCATTCAGCCCCTTGAACCAGTTCCACCATTCAATGAGATCATGTCTGATCTGTAGCCAAACTCCGTTTAACTGTCTTTGGCACATATCTCTAGTACTTTTGCTTAAATAAAAGAATGCTTAGATTTAAAATGAACAACACCATAGAATCCCTACAGCCCAACAAGTCCACACTGAACTTCTGAGCATTCCACCCAGACCCATTCCCCAAACCCACCTCGCCTACACATCACAGATCACTATGGGCAATTTACCATGGCCAATCCACCTTGCCTGCACATGTCTAGACTGTGGGAGGAAACTGGAGCAAACTCTCACAGACAGGGGGGTGAACATGCAAAGTCCACACAAACAGTGGCCCGAGGGGAATTGAACCCATGCCCCTGGCGCTGTGGGGCAGCAGTGCGAACCACTGAGCCACCATGTTGCCCAACACTGACCCAGCATCCAGTGCCTTTAGTGTAAGAGCATTTCAAGCATTTATCACACCTTGCATGTAGAAGTGCCCCTTAACATCTCTCCTGAATGCTTCTGGCCCTAATCGTCAGACGACACCCCCTAGTTTTAGAATCTCCAAACAGTAGTAATAGTTTATCTTGATCAACCCAATCTTTTGAAAACTTCGATCAGGTCTCCACTTACTCTTCTAAATTCTGAAGAAAAAGAAATTGTATATTCTTTCCTCATAATTGAACCTGAAGTTCAGATATCAGTCCTCTGAGCCTACAATTTGCACTCTTTTCAAGAACAACGCATCCTTTCTAAGATGTGCCCAGCACTGCTCACAGTTTACAAAATTAGGGTTTCGTATAATACATTATAACATGTGCATCCTTACCTGAACCCCCACATTTATTTGGACATCCACTATATTCAATTTCATACTATCTAAAAAGTACCCTAACGTATCCTTTAAAGTCCAAATGGAGAGGAGTAGAGTGTGATTGAAGAAGGTAAAATCCATATTTCAGGTTTTGGGAGTTACTGCTTTAGGTGGAATGTGCAACATTGTCTTTTTTTTGAGTATGTCGTTGTTCATCTTAATCCATCGACCAAGTCAGTAACCCTCAGTAGTCATCTGTTGCAGTGTTTAATTTTGTTTTAAAATAATTAGGTTCTGAGTACAGTTCATACTTTTAAAAGCCATGCATCAGACGTTTTTACAAGGCTGTTGCTTGGATTGGAGGGTTTAAGCTGTAGGGAGAAGCCGAATAGGCTTTCTTCCCTGACGAGTTGAGGTTGACGGGTGACCTTGTAGAGATTTTTAAAACTATGAATAGGGTGAATAGCCAAGATCTTTCTCCCAGGATGAGGGAGTCATAAACTGGAAGGCGTAGGTTTAAGATGAGATTTTAAAGAAGACCTGAGGAGCAACATTATCATGCAGAGGGTGATAATTGTACAGAACAAAATGCCAGAGGAGGTTGTGGAGGCTTGTAAAATTACAACATTTAAAAGATATTTGGATTGATGCATGAATAGGAAAGGTTTACAGGGATTTGGGCCAAACGTTGGAAAATGGGACTAGATCAGTTTAGGATATCTGGTCCGTGCGGATGAGTTGGACCAAAGGATCTGTATCCACACTGTATAACTGTACGACTCTATGCCTTTACTGGTATTGGGATATAATGTACCAGTAGTGAATAATTGATAAATATCTTCAATCCTTTTCCAGGTGACTCGCCTGTCCTAGTTTCCGGGTTCGTTGGAGAGCAGGTTGTGCTGCCCTGTACCTACAGTGGGAATGTCTCAGTCTCTGATTTACAGATAATATGGGGGACTCTCAAATATGAACTCTTACACAAGTTTGTCAATGGGAATGATGCTTTAAGAGAACAAAATGCACGGTTCAGAAACAGAACAAACCTGTTCAAAGATCAGCTGGAAAAAGGCAACTGGTCAGTTCTGATCTCTGACCTCAGGGAGACAGACCAGGATGAGTATGAATGTCAGATTTACAGCAGGATGGGGGATCACTTTCGATGGAAGGAAGTTGTTTCCATCCAACTCTCTGTCACAGGTGAGAGGTTTCTGTTCCAGCTATTAGGTTAAATCTCTAAATGTACATAGTGCATTCATTGTGTGCAGGGATGTGCAGGCCAGGTGAGTTAGTCATGGGAAATATAGCGTTACAGGAATAGAGTCAGGGGATTGCTCTGATTTGGATGCTTGTCAGAAGGTCAGTGCAGACTCGATGAGGTAAATGGCCTGCTTCCACACCATAGATATTCTGTGATTCTAAAATTAGAGCCATGTTGAAGGTCTTGAAGCAGAAATGGCAGATGTTTGTGACCCGATCTGTAAAACTCAACTTTCTTTTCTGTGACCCTCATTGATCTGAGAAAGCTCGAAGATGGTGAGTGAAAGAAAAGCAAGTAGCCTGGGTAAAGAATGGACAGGTGGAAATACCCCAGGAACTCCTTTCTGTCCAAACTGGAAAGGAAGATGCTGAGGGCAGATGTGAGAGATGTAGGCCTAAGTGTTCCATCGTAGCAAAGAGGGGCACACGTGCGTTCAGAAAGCTGGAGATTGTACGGGAAGCCCATGGGATCTAGTGACTCACTAAGTGAGAGTCTGGAAAAGAAACCCAGAAGTGAAACACCACAGATCATATTGTAGCTTTACCTACAGCTATGAGACCAAAGGTAAAAACTGCTGCGTGCAGAAGAGATGAATAAAGTAGACATGTAACAGAAAGGATTTTCAACAAAAGGAAAGGGAACTCTTTTTCTTCAAATAATATGCCTAAGTCGATAACTATGTTAAGGAATACGGGTTCTACTCAAACTCTTTAGTTGGAAGAAGATCACAGATATTCCTCTAGAGAATGCATTGAATGCTACAGTTTTAATAACTGGGATAAATGGAGAGTACCTGTCAATTCATTGTACAACGTGCACTTAGAATGTGACTTGATGTCTTGGACAATGGGAGCATGAGCAGCTCAGAAACTACCTATGGCTGGGGTTTACTTACTCCTTACAGGCACAAGTGAGCTGCCAGAAGACTGCAGGGTGCCATTGTACAAGAAACATTGAGAACTATGGACTGTTGAGTCTGACATCAGTAGTGGATAAATCGTTGGAGGGAATTCTGAGAGACAGGAATTTGGAGAGGCAAGGACTGATTAGGAATAGTCAGCATGGCTTTGTGTGTGGGTAATCAAGTCTCACAAACATGATTGTGTTTCTGAGGATGTGACTAAGAACGTAAATGAGGTCAGAGCAGTAGACACTGTCTACATGGATTTTAGCAAGGCCTTTGATCAGATTTCACATGGTAGACTGTTAGTAACATTAGATCACATGGGATTTGGGAGAGCTTGTCAATTGGATACAAAATTTGCTTGACGGTAGATAACAGAGTGGTGGGAGGGATAGTTTTTCAGACGGAGATCTGTGACCAGTGGTGTGTCGACAGAATTGGATCCACTGTCGTTTGTCATTTTCTATAAACAATTTGAAGGAGCATATAGGAAGCACGGTTAGTAAGTTTGTGGATGACACCAAAAATTGGTAGTATTATATGCAATGAAGGAGGTTATGTAGGAGTACAACCAGGCCAATGAGCCGAGGAGTGGCAGACTGAGTTTAATTGAGATAAATGTGAGGTGATGCACTTTGGTAAGATGAACAAGAGCAAGACCCACGTAATGTTATGGCCCTGGGGAGTGATGTTGAACAAGAGATGTAGGAATTCGGGTATGTGGTTACTTAAACTGTGTCACAGGTAGACAGGGTGGTAAAGAAGACATTTGGCAGACGAGCTTTCATTGCTCAGACCACTGAGTATATGAGTTGGGAGGTAATGTTGCGGTTGTACAAGATATTGGTGATGCCACTTTTGGAATACTTCATATAGTTCTGCTTACTCTCCAATAGGAAGGTTATTATTAAACTGAAGAGGAGGCAGAAATAATTGGTATGGAGGTTGCGGGGACTGTAGGGGCTATGATGAGTCCCATAGTACAGCCGTAATATTATCCCGTACCGAAAATGCCACTGCCCTCCTCTCTTGCCCTCCTCCATTTATATCCTTCCCTTCACATCTATTCCCTGGAACGTAACGCTGCCAATCCTTCCCTGAGCCGTTTCTACGATATTACTATGATTTCTCAGTCCCATGTTCCCATCTATGCCCTGAGTTAATTTGTCTTTACCTGTTAGGCTTCTCGCATTGAAATAAATGCAGTTTAATTGATCAGACCTACCTCTTTCTCTGCTTTGGCCTTGCCCACCTTGACATTTGGACTTGCTCCTTTTCCCCACTGCCTCAGACTAAGTATCTCCCCGAGCAGCTGTAGCAAATCTCCCTGCCAATTTATTAGTCCCCTTCCAATTCAGGCACACCCACAATGCTTACTCAGGTCATTTCTGCCCCAGAAGAGATTCCAATGATCCAAAAATGTGTGTCCTTCTCCCCTACACCAGCTCCTCAGCTGCACATTCGTCTGCTCTATCCTCCTATTCCTTACTAGCACCTGATATCAGAAGTAATCCAGATATTACTAGCCTCAAAAGATCTGCTTTTGAACTTCCTGTCTAATTTCCTATATTCTCTTCTAAGAACCTCATCCTTTCTCTCGTGTCTTTGGTTTCAATTTGTACAACAACCTCCTGCTGGTCTCCCTCCCCTTTGGGAATATTCTGCACCCTCTCTGAGACATCCCTGACCCTGGCATCTGGGAGACAACACGTCATTCTGATACCACATTACTGGCCGCAGAAATATCTCTCTGAGCCTCTAACTACAGCTCCTATCTTACCTTGGAAGCTTACGTTCCCCGTGTTACATCAGAGCCAATCTCAGTACCAGAAACATGGCTGTCAGTGCTCCATTCCAACAAGAGTCCATCACCCCCTTAAATTTTCCAAAACAGCATACTTGTTTGAGATGAAGATAGCCACAGGAAGCTCCTCCAGTACCTGCCTACCCCTCTTACCTTTCCTAGAGGTAGACCATTGACCTGATTGTGTCTCCAGACTCTGAGCTAATGGGAATCAGTGACTAACAGTGAGTGACGTGAACAGAACTCATTGCAGTGGGTTAAGGTACAAGGACAGCAGAGTTTGGGATGAACTGAAGGTAACAGAGGGTTCCATGTGACACAGTGACCAGGAGAACATTGGAATAGCTGAACCTGTAGGCCATAAAGACACAGATGAATGTTTCAGAATTTGATGAGCTCTGGAAGAAGGGTAAAGTTAACATTTTCATGTTTTGTTTTCCAGTTGGCCCAACCCAAGGCCCAAATGAAACCCTAGAAGCAGATCATGGCAAGCAACTCAATCGAACCCAAGGTATTCCCCTGTGAAAGTGTATAATGCTGGAGAAGGGTTCAGTGGGTACAACTAACCTCTGAGCCCTGATTTTGAAGGCCATGGGGTCAGATCCCTCTATTAGACTCCAGGATAAAATGGGGCCCAAACTCACTGCTGCTGAGGGCTCTACTGGACCACCATCCTATTGGGGAAGTAGCAGTATGGTGGGGGAACACTATTGGCATAGAGGGTGCAGTACATGGGTAGAGAGAGGGTGAGGCTGGGGGAGTGCCACACTGTCAGAGAGAAAGTGAAACTGGTGGGGGCAGGTGGTGGTGGTTGAGGAGAGAAGAGAAGCTGGGTTGTCCCACACTGTGTGGGAGAGGGTGGTGGTGTGGGAAGCAGACTGTCGCCCAGGGATTGAATCAGGAAACAAAGAGATTGTATAGCCCAGTTGTAACTCAAGAGCCTCCTCAGTAATCCTACCTCCCAGATTGCTTTGGTCTCTGTCCCTGGATATATACCCTGTCTGACTGGTGGGGGTGAGGTCGGGGTAGAGGGGTGGGAGGGTTCTTGGTAGGGGTTGGGGTTGGTGGCGGAGCCCACCAGAGGTTTGGGGATGGTGATATCCAGGCAGGAGGGAGTGGCCCCAAGATCTCCGCATTGAAGACAGTGGAGCATAATATTAGGGAGAGGTAATTGCCTCATGATATTATCACTAGAGTATTAATGCAGAAACTCAGCTAATGATTTGAATGTCACGGCAGATGGTGAAATTTGAATTCATTTTTACCAAAATCTGGAATTAAGAATCTATTGATGAGCATGAAATCCTTGTTAATTATTGGGAAAGACCTATCTGGATCACTAATGTTCTTCAGAAAAAGGACATCTGCCATCCTCACCCATTCTGGCCGACATGTGACTCCAGACCCACAGCAATGCAGCTGACTCTCAGTTGTCTCCTGAAATGTCCGAGCAAGCCCCATTCAGCTGTACCAATCGCTACAAAGTCTCAAAGAAATGAAACCAGGTAGATAACCCAGCATCAATCTAGGCACCAGAAAAGACAACAGCAGAAACAGTCCTGTCGACCCTGCAAACTTCCCCTCACTAACATCTGGGGTCTACTGGGAGAGCCGTCTCACAGAGACTAGTCAAGCAACAGCCTGACACAGTCACACCCACGGAATCATACCTTACAATGTCCCAGGCATTGGTACCATCACCGTCCCTGAGTATACCCTGTCCGACTGGCAGGTCAGGCTCAGCAGGGGTAATAGCACAGTGGTATACACAGTCAGGAGGGAGTTGCCCTGTGAGTCCTCACCATTGACTCTGGACCCATGAAGTCTCATGGCTTCAGGTTAAACATGGGTAAGGAAACTTTCTTGTTGATCACCACAGTACCATCCACCCTCAGCTGATGAATGGGTGCTCCTCCATGTTGAAAACAATTGGAGGAATCAAGGATGACAAGGCACAAAACATACTGGAGGAGGTAATGGCCGAGTGGTATTATCACTGGACTGATAATCCAGAAACCTAGATAATGTTCTGGGGGCCCTTGTTCGAATTTCACCATGACAGATGGTGGAATTTGGAATTTGAATCCAATAAAATATCTGGAACTAAGGATCTAATGATGACCGTGAATCCGTTCTCAATTGTCGGAAAAACCCATCTGGTTCATCAATATCCTTTGGGGAAGGAAACTGCCATCCTTACCTTGTCTGGCCTACATGTGACCCCAGACCCACAGCAATGTGGTTGACTCTGAACTGCCCTCTGCATAATTTGGGATTGGTAATAAATGCTGTTTAGCCAGTGGTGCCCTCATCCTGTGAATGTATTTAAAACAACTCTGGGTGCGAGATTTCAATGTCCACCACCAAGAGTGGCTCGGCAGCAGGACTACTGATCGAACTGTTTGGATCTTAAGGGACGTAGCTGCTAGACTGGGTCTGCGGCAGGTGGTGTGGGAAAAACAACCTTGACCTCACCCACATTGTAAATAATCTCCATTGTGCTACATGGTACAGACTTCAAACAGATCTAGCATTCATGAGGCACTGTGGGCCATCAACAACAGCAGAATTGTACTCCAATACCATTTGTAACTTCACAACATAGCATATTGCAGTCAACCATCAATCAGGGGATCAACCCTGGTTCAATGGAGAGTGCAGGACGGATTGCCAGGAGTATCGCCAGGCATACTTGAGATTGAGATGTAAACCTGGTAAAGTCACCAAACAGGAGTAGTTGCATGCCAAACAGTATAAGCAGCAAGTGATAGTCAGAGCTGAATGGTCCCATAACTGATGGATTAGATCTAAGCTGCAGTCCTGCTACGTCCAGTTATGAATTGAGACTCCACAAATATTCCCATTCTCAATGATGGAAGAGCCCAGCATATCAGTGCAAAAGATAAGGCTGAAATATTTGCAGCAATCTTCAGTCAGAAGTGCTGAGTGAATGATCCGTCACTGTTTCCTCTAGTGGTCCCAGCATTATAGACACCAGTCTTCACCCAATTTGATTCACTCTTGTAATATGAAGAAAGAGTTGGAGACTGTGGACACTACAAAGGCTACAGGTCCTGACAACATTCTGGCAATGGTACTGAAGACTTGTGCTCCAGAACTTGCCGGTCCCCTAGCCAAACTGTTCAGTGTAGTTACAACACTGGCGTCTACTCGACAATGTGGAAAGTTGCCCAGGTATGTCCTGTACATAAAAAGCAGGACAAATCCAACCCAGTCAGTTACCACTACATCAGTCTACTCTTGATCATCAACAGTGTTATCAAGCAGCACCTGCTCAGCAATAACCTGCTCAGTATTACCCAGTGTATCCTGGATGGTGTCAAGCTTCTTGCGTGTTGAGGCAGCACTCATCCAGACAAGTTGGGAGCATTCCATCACAGTCAGCTCCTGACCTCATTGCAGCCTTGGTTCAAACATGGACAAACGAGCTGAATTCCAGGAACGAGATGAGAGTGACAGCCCTTGACATCGAGGCTGCATTCAACCGAGTTTGGCATCAAGGACCCTTAGCAAAACTGGAAGCAGTGGGTATCAGGGGCAAACTCTCCAGTCTTTAGGATCATGTCTGACACAGAGGAGGATGGTCGTGGTTGTTGGAGGCCTATAATCTCAGCTCCAGGACATCTCTGCAGGAGTTCCTCAGGGTAGAGTCCTCAGCCCAACCATCTTCAGCTGCTTCCTCAATGACCTTCCTCCCATCAAAAGTGGGGATGTTCACCGATGATTGTTCAATGATCAGCACCATTCATAAGTTCTCAGATACTGAAGTAGTCCGTCTTCAAATGCAAAACAATTTGGACAATATCCAGGCTTGGGCTGACAAATGGCAATTAACATTTGCAGCATACAGACGTCAGGCTATGATGATCACCAGTAAAAGACAATCGAACCACCCCACCGTGGCATTCAATAGTGTTACTATCACTGATTCTCCAACTGCCAACATCTTGGTGTTAGCACTGTCCAGAATTCAACTAGACTCACCTCTTAAACACTGGATACAAGAGCAGGTCAAAGGCTAGGAATACGGTGACAAGTAACTCACCTCCTGCCTCCCCAAAGTCTGTCCACGATCTACAAGGCACAAGTCAGGAGTATGATGTAATACTCCCCACTTGCCTGGATGAGTGCAACAACACTGAGGAAGCTTGACACCACCCAGGACAAAGCAGCCTGCTTGACTGGCACAACACCCTTAAGCATTCTCTCTTCCACCGCCGACACTCAGTATCAGCAATGTTTACTATCGACGAGATGCACTGAAGATCCTCAGACAGCATTTTCCAAACCCACGACTACTTCCATCTCGAAGGACAAGGCCAGCAGATATATGGGAACACCACCATCTTCAAGTTCTTCACCAAGCCATTCTCTATGCTGACATACAAATATAATGCTGTTCCTTCACTGTTGCTGGGTCAAAATCCTGGAATTCCCTCCCTAAGGGCATTGTGGGTCGACTCACAGCAGGTGGACTGCGGCGCACCAAAAATGCTGCTCACCACCAGCTTGTCAAGGGGCAGCTAGCGACAGGCATTTATATGCTGGGCCCAGACAGCGACACCCTCATCCTACAAATGAGAAAAAAGAAATTGACCTGGGTATCAATGGTATTTCCATCTAATCCCAAGACTTTCCCATTTAGGAAATGGTTTCTGTTTCTTCCTTTGGGTTTAATTGAAGGTAAACTGCTGCTGGTCAGTGTCCTGTTCTCTATTGGAAAGCATATTGTTACCGAGTTGTGTAGAGTACTCAGCTGGAACGTGTTTGTAAAATAATGAGCAGGCAAAAGCAGTGCACAGCCCCTTTAAGAGATTGTGCTTTGTCTGGTCTTGGAAGTTTGCAAGTACTGTACAGAGAGCCCCAAAATTGAAACAAGTGTGTCAAAAGGCTTTACACTTGGCAGGCAAAACAGCAGTTTTGTCTTGCTGTTGAGATAACTAATTTAAATTTAGCCAATTAATTCAAACCAAGCGCCGAGATACAGAAAACCAACTGAATTTAAAACTGATGGTTTAGACAACCTGCACCATTTTATAAAAAAAAATGTTATTGAAATGTATGTAACACAAGGGTTTTTGAAAATAAGGGAGAGAGCCATTTGTCATTTGGAGCGAAAGCGAATCCACCATCTGAGAAATAAACCTTGCTTTCTCACAAAATTGTTAAGCTCTCTTAAAAAGCCCCAGCAATGATACCACGGCATTTTAGCTCAAAATCCTCACTGTAGGGGTTACACAGAAAATGCCCCTGACTGCAGAATCAGCAGAACAGTGTTTGTGAAATAATGGAGAAGGCAGAGCGCTCCAGAAGACAGTCTCTCCAAGTTAGCACAGACTAAGTTTTAATTTATTGTTGTCTTATTAATTGGGCTCATGCCCAACCTCATGCTATAGAGAATTGCGCTTGTAGAAAACTGCACTGTAGACGATTGCTATTTTTGAAAAAAAATCGCTTTATCTGTACAACAGAAAACTCGTGTTAGCCAAACAGCATTCACGAATTTCTCAAGTGCATTATAGCCAATTCGCATTGACAAAACATGTTTAACAGCAGAACTACCTGTACTCGTTACTCACATAGAGTGGAGATCAGAGACTTTCTTTTCTTTAACCGATCTTTTCATAGATACAAGGGTGAGGCGAACTTCTGAGTGTTTCAAGTTTAGTTAGTAGAAGAGGACATCTACACTCGCTGTAACAGATTAGGCGCTTGTGTGGGTGTGTGTGTGTGTGAGAGAGAGAGAGCGCGAGAGAGAGATTATTGGTATCTAACCTCCCACATCTGTCAAGGACTAGAATTAGCTCGGGATCTCTTTGTACTGGGGCTGGTTCTGAAACACTAGCTGATCAAGATCTCTGCTGTTAATTTTGTTCATGTGTTCCAGTCTGCTCATGTCTTCATTACTGTCTCCAGATCCTGGACTTTCTACTGGAGCAAGTGCTGGATTGCAAATCGGGATTCTTGCTGCTGTTGTTTTTGCTGTTGTTGGAATTGTCTTTTGCATCATCCGCCAGCGCAAAAGATGGTGAGTTCTGGAATGTTTCACAATTTCCATTGTTACTGTTTTCTCTTTGTATAACATTGTGTGAAATGTTACTGAGTTCTGTCCCTGTCCATTCTCTGAGCTGTGAGGATGCTTCGATCCACCTTGTCATTGAGCAGCATCTTCCAGTCACTTCCAGCTTGTCATCCTCTCACTGCTGCATAGTCCCTGTGGATTAAAAAGGAGCAAATATCATCCTACTGGAAGGTAGCTGTGTCCTACAGACCCCCTAAAAGTCTGAGAGAAATAGAAGAGCAGTTTTCTCGGCAAATTTCAGGGAGATGTAGGAGTAATAGGGTAGTGATCATGGTGAATTTTAACATCAACAATGTTAACTGGTGTAATCATAGTGTGAAGGGTTAGAGTATGTGAACTTCTTGCAGTGCATCCACGACACTGTTAGCAAACCCTCCAAGACACAGGGTCCTTGGCTTAATTTTACATCATCAAGCTAAGCAAGTGATTGAAGTTTCAGTTGCGGAACATTTTGTTGACTGCAATCATAACTTAATCAGATTCAAGATTCAAATGAAAAAGAGAATCATAGAATCCCGATAGTGTGGAACCAGGCTACTTGGCCCATCAAGCCCACAGTGACCTTCCGAAGAGCATTTCCCTGAGACTTACCCTAAACCCCGTCACTTCACTTACTAGACACTATGGGGCAATTCAGCACGGCCAATCCACCTAACCCGCACATCTTTGGACTGTGGGAGGAAACTAGAACACCCGGAGGAAACATACGCAGACACTGGGAGAGTGTGCAAACTCCACACAGACAGTCGCCCGAGACTGGAATCGAATCCAGGTCCCTGGTGCATGGTGGATCAGTGGTTAGCGCTGCTGCCTACAACAGGGACCTGGGTTCGATTCCAGTCTCGAGTGACTGTCTGTGCGAATGCAAATTCGAACTCTCTCCTTGTTTCTGCATTGATTTCTCTGGGTGTTCCAGTTTCCTTCCACAGTCCAAAGATGTGCAGGGTAGGTGGCTATATTAAATTGCCCATAGTGTTCAGAAATGTGTACATTAGATGGGTTATGGGGGATGGGTCTGGGTGGGATGTCTGAGGGCCAGTGTGGACTTGTTGGGCTGGTGGCCTGTTTCCACACTGTAGGGATTCAATCATTACATGATCTATGGAAAGGGTGGGCTTGTAATCAGAATTAGAACCGATGAAGGCCAATTTTCATTAGGTGAGATATGACCTGGCCAGAGGGGACTGTGGGTAGATACTTTTGGTTAAATCTAAGTCCAAAATCTGTTTCTATGTTTAAGAACAGTAGGAAGCATTTAAGAAGGAAAAGAGGGAGAGGACAGGGCCAACATGTTCCAATAAAGGTAAAGGGTGGGATCAACAAATCCGGCAAACTCTGGTGATGTACAGGATTAGATAAAGAGAACAAGGGAGACTAATGCCAGATACTGAGGAGTCAAACAAGTTGAAGTCCTACAGGAGTACAGCATGTGCAAGAGAAACTTAACAAGCAAATTAGGATAGCCAAACGGGGGCGTGGAAGTATAATGGCAGGTTAAATAAAGGCAACTCCAAAGTTACTTTAGAAGTATATCAAGGATCAGGGGATAACTAGGCATAGAGTCAAACTAAACTGATTGCACATCACATCATCTCCCGGATCCTGAAACCCTGACACAATACTCCCTCGTCTCCGTGTGTGTTGCATCAAAGTGTTTACAAGTTCAGCTTCCTATTTATACCCGAGTTTAGTTTCTAGCCTAGTATCAATCACCTGCACTGTGCACTTTCAACTCTGTCTGTTTCTACTACTCACTTCAGCTCATTTGCTGCTGAAACTGTCATATCAGTCCCCCTTGTCATTGGACTCAACAGTTCCCAAATCCTCCTCCTTGGGTAGGCCTTCATGATCAAGGTGACTTGGTTCTGTTCTGGTTCAATGGTTTCTGAGAGAGTTGATAGCTATAACATGCCTCTTCCACATCGAGTCATGCAGCATGGGAACAGACCTCTTTGTCCAACTCGTCCTTGTCAACCAGACATTCCAGTCAGACCTAGTCCCATTTACCAGCATTTGGACCGTATCTGTAAGCCCTTCCTATTCACCCAGATGCCTACTAAATGTTGTAATGGTACCAGCCTCCAACACATTCTGTGGCAACTTCATTCCATACATGCACTACTCTCGGCATGAAAATGTTACCCCTCAGGTTGTTTATAAATCTTTCCCTCTCACCTTTAAACTTATGTTCTTTTAGTTTTTGACTCCCCTACTCTAGGAAAGGACCTTGGCTATTTACTCTACTCATGGCCCTCATTAGTTTATAAACCTCAATAAAGTGATCGCTCCGTCTCCACTCCAGTGAAAATAGCCCAAACCTATTCAGCCTTTCTATTACACAAACCATCCAGTCCTGGCAATATCTTTAAATCTTTTCTGCATTCTCTCAAGTTTAACAACATCTTTCCTGCAGAAGGGGTACCAGAATTGCACACAGTATTCCAAAAAGCAGCTGCATCAATGTCCCGTACATCTGCAACGTGACATACCAACTCCTATATATAATGCACTGACCAATGAGAGGAAGTGTGCCAAACACTGCCTTCATCACCCTGTCTACCTGCAACTCCACTTCCAAGGGACTAGGTCTCTTTATTTGACAACATGGCCGAGGACCCGATCATTCAGTGCCCTGGTTTGCCTTATCAAAATGCAACGCCTCACATTTATTGAAATTAAATTCCATCTGCTGCTCCTCAGCCCACTGGCCCATCTGATCATGATACTCTGAGATCATCATCTTCACTGTCCACTACACCCATTATTTTGGTGTTCATCTGCAAACTTAATACCCATAGCTTTATATTGACATCCAAATCATATATAAATGAGTTTTTTGAACAGTCAGGTCAATGAGTTTATTTAAGGTTATGTTCTTTCTTTAGTTAATCAGATGTTATCCTGCTCCCACTGACCCACGTTGACTTTGTCCAGCAATGATTTCTTTCTAATGTTCTCAACCCTCTCTGGAATCCACACCAGGTACAATTATAACCATGCAAGAACTATCAGGAAAGTCAGAGCTCGATGATGGATAACAGCTGGATAGAAACGGGAATGATAGAGCAACTCAGAACATTCTCATCCAGGATAGAGAGACACGCAATCTATCCTCGAAGTGTTGCCAATCTCAGGGGTTTCCTTGAGGCGGGGGGGCGGCGGTGAGTGATCTGGATGCAGCCGCTGTCGGGAGAATTCAGTTCGAAGCTGCTTTTCCCCTGAAGGGATTGGAGTGAGACAGCGATCCGAGTGGGAAATCCCGGAAAACCGTGGATCCACGGCAGGAGAGGGACTGATACTCTCCCTCCAAAGTGAGTCAATCTGAAAACGAACCACAAAAATTGTTTAAAATCCTGCAAAATTCATAAACTCGGTAACAACGCACGTAATTTCAGGGAATATGGAAGCTTAAGATTGTGCACTTTGATTTCGAGACTATTTCCTGTTATAGAGCCAAACAGTTTTAAAGTAACTGGAAAAAAAAACTCATTGTGTCCAAATGAGTTATCAAGCATTTTTAAGCACAGGAATCAGACTCCGGGTTTATCTGTCTGAACCCCGTTTAATACAGGATCAGGACTCTTGGCTTATCTGTTTGAACCCTGATCAATACAGGATCCAGACTCTGGGTTTATCTGTCTGAACCCTGTTTACTACATGAACCACACTCTGGGTTTATCTGCTGAACCCCCTTTAATACAGGAACCAAACTCTGGATTTATCTGCCTGAACCCCCCGCCGTAATACAGGAACCAGACTCTGGGTTTTTCTGTCTGAACCCCACTTAATACAGGAACCAGACTCTGGGTTTATCTGTCTGAACCCTGTTTACTACATGAACCAGACTCTGGGTTTATCTGCCTGAACCCCCTGTAATACAGGAACCAGACTCTGGGTTTATCTGTCTGAAACCCCCTGTAATACACGAACCAGAGGTTGGGTTTATCTGCCTGAACCCCCTGTAATTCAGGAACCAGACTCTTGGTTTATCTGTCTGAACCCGCTGTAATACAGGAACCAGACTCTGGGTTTATCTGACTGAACCCCCTTTAATACAGGAACCAGACTCTGGGTTTATCTGTCTGAACCCTGTTTACTACATGAACCAGACTCTGGGTTTATCTGTCTGAACCCCCTTTAATACAGGAACCAGACTCTGGGTTTATCTGTCTGAACCCTGTTTACTACATGAACCAGACTCTGGGTTTATCTGCCTGAACCCCCTGTAATACAGGAACCAGACTCTTGGTTTATCTGTCTGAACCCCCTGTAATACAGGAACCAGACTCTGGGTTTATCTGTCTGAAACCCCCTTTAATACACGAACCAGAGGTTGGGTTTATCTGCCTGAACCCCCTGTAATTCAGGAACCAGACTCTTGGTTTATCTGTCTGAACCCCCTGTAATACAGGAACCAGACTCTGGGTTTATCTAACTGAACCCTCTTTAATACAGGAACCAGACTCTGGGTTTATCTGCTTGAACCCCATTTAATACAGGAACCAGACTCTGGGTTTTTCTGCCTGAACCCCCTTTAATACAGGAACCAGTCTCTGGGTTTATCTGTCTGAACCCCCCATAACACAGGAACCAGACTCGGGGTTTATCTGTCCTAACCCCCTGTAATACAGGAACCAGACTCTTGGTTTATCTGTCTGAACCCCCTTTAATACAAGAACCAGACTCTGGGTTTATCTGTCTGAACCCCCTTTATTACATGAACCAGACTCTGGGTTTATCTGTCTGAACCCCCTTTAATACAGGAACCAGACTCTGGGTTTATCTGTCTGAACCCCCTTTAATACAGGAACCAGACTCTGGGTTTATCTGTCTGAACCCCCTTTAATACAGGAACCAGACTCTGGGTTTATCTGCCTGAACCCCCTTTAATACAGGAACCAGACTCTGGGTTTATCTGTCTGAACCCCCTTTAATACAGGAACCAGACTCTGGGTTTATCTGTCTGAACCCCCTTTAATACAGGAACCAGACTCTGGGTTTATCTGCCTGAACCCCCTTTAATACAGGAACCAGACTCTGGGTTTATCTGTCTGAACCCCCTGTATTACAGGAAGCAGACTCTGGGTTTATCTGTCCTAACCCCCTTTAATACAGGAACCAGACTCTGCGTTTATCTGTCTGAACCCCCTTTCATCCATGCTGGGATGATAGTCTGGGCAGTGCTGGCATCAAATCACAATTGGACCTGTCTCGGAGTGTGCAGAATGGAGTCACCAAGACTGGGGATTGTGCTCTGGGGCCTGGGATGGTTAAAGTCTGGATCTTGTGGGGTGCAGGAGCAAGGACTCACAGGTTAGTGGTGGAGGGAGGTGAGGGCACACATTGCCTTGGCCCCTTTCTGACCATCAGGTGCTGCCTCACTCCCTGCTCAGATTGTCACTGTTCCACGACCTGTCCAAATTCACCCCGAATCCTCAGTGACTCTCCTGCAGTCGTTATTATCTTTGTCTTTCAGGCACAATTTTCCACTTCCCAACTTCAAAATTCTCTCAGAGAATGTGAGGTGAAGAGGGAAGTTGACAGTATCCAGCTGTGTTCTCCCAGCATGTGTCCAAATGGGAAACATGTGATTCGAAGTGTGGTTCGTCTGTTCAGTGCTGACAAATATCTGGCACAAGCTGCTTTTGGGTGGGATTCCTGAATTTCTGAGCTTTAACCCTTCTGCAGAAATGAAAGCAGTGAGTTACTGATCAGAGCTTCTTGTAAATCCAGCATCGCAGCGTAACCATGAGAAGCTTGGCATGTAAAGTACCAGCAGGGAGGTTATAGCTGTGGATAAATACTTTCACTCTTTTCCAGGTGACTGTCCTGTCCCAGTTTCTGGATTCATTGGGGAGCAGGTTATGCTGCCCTGTGCCTGTAGTGGGAATGTCCCAGTCTTTGATTTACAGGTAATCTGGGGGACACCCAAGAGTGAATTTTTACACAAGTTTGTCGGCAGGTATGATGATTTGAGAGACCAAGACCCACAGTTCAGAAACAACAAATTTATTCAAAGATTAACTGGAACAAGGCAACTGGTCAGTTCTGATCTCTGACCTCAGGGAGACAGAGGAGGACGAGTATCAGTGTCAGATTTACAGCAGGATGGGGGATCGCTTTTGATGGGAGGGAGTTTTTCAAGTCAAGCTCTCCGTCGCAGGTGAAGGTCTCTACTTCAGCTATTGTTTTATCTCTGACTTGAGATGGTCCATTCATTGTTAGTTGAGCAGTCCACAGTGTTTGAACATTTCTGCAGTTTGTTTTCTCTAGAGCGAGCTCCCACACCTCGACCAAAGACATCTGTACCAGGTCAATCTGTTTCTAAACTTCTGCATGGGTTTTCAGCTCTTAGATTTGATCATGCTGGATAGACAGGAATATTGGAAGATTTGATAAGCTGTGTGATATTTTACCAAAGAATGACTCTGCGCGAGTGAGTCGTGTGGGTCACTGTTACCTGGAACCGATCCTTAAACTCCCTGGAATTGTTATTTCTGTTTCTGAGACTCACCTTCCTGTCCTGCAGATACAGGACTCTAAGGATTCCTGATTCCCACTAGCAATAGCGTGTCTGGAATTCTGCGTGGAGAATATTGCTACAATTTTACCAGTACCCTCCTGTTGGGAAGCTGACTGGGAGTGATGCTGGTTGAAGTTAGCGGAGAGTAATATTGAACTAGGTGTAACCTGCCCTTCCACACAGTCCCAGCGAGAAAGTGAATTTTCTCATTGTGTTGAGATTTACTTGGTTCCATTTGGCTCTGTGCTGTTTATAATTTTTTTGAAAGAAAGACAGGGGACAGGGAATTGTCATTGTGAACACTGCAGACGTGAGCTTTAACCTTCTCACGGAAATGTTAAGCAGAGAGTTATGGATCAGAGTTTCTTCAAGATCCATAGCTGTGAATTTTAAAGTCTGATTATCAAATAAAAATCTACAGATAGGAAGTTGTTATTGATAAAACTGCCCATGATCACTGGACTGTTAATCCAAAGACCCAGATAATGTTCTGGTGCCCCAAGTTCGAATCCCACCATGTCAGACGGTGGAATTTGAATTCAATAAAATATCTGGATTTAAGAATCTAATGATGACCTGAAAGTGAATAATATGGTGAGTTCCAGAATGTTCCGCAGATTCAATCGTAACCTATTTATATCTTTGTATAACATTGCGTGAAATGTCGCTGAGCACTGTCACTGTCCATTCACTGAGCTGTGAGGACACTTCAATCCAGTCTGTCATTGAGCAGCATCATCCAGTCACTTCCAGCTTGTCATCCTCTCGCTTCTGAACAGTCCCCATGGATTGGAAAGGAGCAAATATTATCCCACTGGAAAACCAGAGGATGGGGCATATGTTGGGAATGACAGAAGGAATTTGAGAAGATGCCACACAATAGGTTGTTCGACAAGATGAGGTCTCAAGGGGGAATGGGGGTAATACAGCATGGATTGAGGATTAGTTAATAGACAGGAAGAGAGCAGGAACAAGTGGGTCATTTTCAGCAGTCAAGATGTAACTGGTGCTGTAAGGATCAATGCTGGGATCTCAGTGACTCACAATCTATATCAGGGACTGCGATGAGGGGATGGAATGGAAATGTCCCAATTTGCTGGTGATACAAAGCTCAGTGGGAAAGTTAGCTGTGAGGATGGTACAGAGGCTGCAAACAGGGGTAAGCTCATTCAGATTTATACTTATTGTGGTTGTGGATGCTCCATTGTTAAATCTATTTCAGATAGGGATTGACAGATTTGATCATTCAAATCCTTTTGAATCCCTCCGTGGCCTCAGCCCTTCCTACCTGTACCCACCTTCAGCTGCACAGCCCTCAGATCTCTGTGCTCCTGTATCCCAGAGATTTCCAGTTTCAGTGTCTCTCCCTTAGTTCTCTGTATCTTTTACTGCACCACAGTGTTAAAAATGCGATCAAAAAAAGCAATTTCTTGTTGTCACTCTACCTGCACTTTTCAAACCATCCCCTTAATGCAGCCACTGGGCACATCTCAGATTTCCTGTTTCATTCAATACCCACATTGCTGTGCTCGTTACCTTTCCCCACATACACCCCTCACACTGGGATGAGGAGCTATTGTAGGGTTCTCTCACTCTCACCTCTGGCCCTCCCTCTGTCGGTCAGCTCTTGTAGAATGTCCAGTTCTTGCCCACTGCCTATCCTGTAAACCTGCTCTCCTCTACACACTGTGTTCCATCACCATGTAGCTGCTGTCATCCATTTTCCAGCTACCATTCATCCCCAGGATGTTAAGTGTCATTTTACATGTCTATGCTCCTGAACAGCTCCTTTATACATGCGTCCAAAGCATTGGATTGTTTTAAAATGCATTCTGTTGCTTTCTTTCTCTCCCAGGAATTGTATTCAAAACCAACACAGCAGTGAACAAAATCAAGCATCGAATTGTGACCCTTTGACAGAGGTGCCTGGTTCAGGTGAAGCACAGAGCCGTGTGCCAACAGCACCTGAGCATCAGGATGGAGCGGCTAGAGAGCAAAATCTTCTGGGGAACAGGTCTGTCCAACACTGACTGAGCCTGACTCAGAGAGCAGGAAATCACCCCTGTATTGTTGGGATCAAGTGATTCCTGGTGGAAAGTCTGAGCTCAGGATTGGGATCAACAATCACTTCCCAAATTCCGCAAACCCTTTGGGGCAGCACAATTTCAGGAGGAAAATTCCCAGTGAAAATATTATCCTATTCCTGGATAAAGTATTTCATTCTGTGTATTATGTCACTATGACACTCACAGACTGTGTCCAAACTCAATCATCGGGCTCACTTTTAGCATTGATCCTTCCCTCAGAGACTTTTCCAAGAAAATTTCCAAAATATCCTGTTGATAAGTTGGTGGGAGCATCGTGTAGTTTCTGGAAAATTTGTTAACTTGTTCTCAGTGTGCATATTTGCTGCCAGGGCCCCATTCATTGTCCATCTCAACTTGCCCCACTGCAGCCCTTGTAGCGATGGTCGTCCCTCATTGGGGAACATGGGAAGAGGCTTCGGAAACTCCCTCTGTAGCACGTGGTTCCCTCAGAGCCAGCAAGTGTTTAAAATTCAGAAACCAGAACCTGGATGGTTTACACATTGAAACTGCATCTGGCCAAATATATATCCTGCACATTTAACTGTTAATTTTCTATAAATTTATCTAAGTAATTGTATTGTAAATATTTTATCTCTGAATCTGTCAGATATCATGATTCCTTTTCTATCTGTACTGTTTGCTCCAGGGTTTGATTAAAGTAAATCTGTTGCTGCTGTGAATTTTTTAACATTGGAAATGTTTGTATTTTTAACCTGGGTGTTTGTCCTAATTTACAGATATGTCTTGTTAATTTAAATGTGACTTTTGTATATGAAGTATCTACCCCAATGGTGATTGATCATAATTTTCAATGGAAGGATAAAACTTTGTAAATATTTTAGATCTGGATACATCTGTATTTCTACCCTGGATATTTTGTTACTTTTCTGCCTGTAGTTTTTGCTCTGATCTGTGATTAAAGAGAAGCTGCTGCCGATATTAGTGGGTCTACAGTCTGACGTTTAATGACTCTGCTGGTAACTGCTTGAACAGAGGGGCTAAAATTGTTTCAGAGATAGTAGGAACTGCAGATGCTGGAGAATATGAGATAACAAGGTGTAGAGCTGGATGAACACAGCAGGCCAAACAGCGTTAGAGGAACAGGAAGGCTGACATTTCAGGCCTAGAGCCTTGAAGAAGGGTTTCGGCCCGAAACGTCTGCCTTCCTGCTCCTCTGATGCTGCTTGGCCTGGTTTGCACAGAGGGGCTGCTGTCTACAGGCAGTAAGTCCCTGATATGACTTGGAGTGAATCAAGTTGGCTGAAGTCAGGGATCAGCGATTGTGGGAAACTCAGGTGGGAGGCTGGGAATGGTCATCCAGTCTATGTTCCTGGTGGTTGGGAGCAGAGGTGTGGGGAGCTGGGGAATGTGGGAGAGTCAACTCCTTGAAATATAACTTTTAAGTAACGTCTTTTCCTGCATAAAATTAATTTCATTTTACCCCAAACACCACACATTCCTAGTTACTGCCAGTTTCCCTCCAGTCTCCAACACCATCTCTCTCAGTCTGGCTGAGCTTATTCTGATATTAAACAACATCTCATTTCACTCACTTGCTCCAAAGCAAAGGTGTGGACTGTGAGTCTTGGACAGAAACACTTCCTGACTCCTGACAAAAGGTTTCGGCCTAAAGCGTTGTCTTCCCTGCTCTTCAGATGCTGTCTGACCTGCTGTGCTTTACCAGCTCCATATTTATTGACTCTAGCTTTCAGCATCTGCAATCCCTTGCTGTCTCCAAGTGTTAGCTTATGGGAACAGGAAGAAGAGGAGAATTTATTGTTTGGACCTAGTGAGGAGTTGTTGTGATCTGCTGCCTCAGAAACAACAGATTTAACAGGAACTGAAATACTGGAAGCTGATGGTACTGGTATATTTGGAATATTATGAACAGTTCTGGTCACGACACTGCCAGAAGGACAGGCTGGCTTTGGAGAGGGTACAGAAACAATTTACCAGGATGTTGCTTGGTTTGGAGTGTATTAGCTATGAGAGGAGAATCCGCCAAACTTGGTTTGTTTTCACTTGAATGTCAAAGGATGAGGGGCAACCTGACAGAAATTTACAAAATTGTGAGATTCGTGGATAAACAGCAGAGTTGGAGTCTTCGCATCGAGGTATAAAAGTCAATTATTAGGTGGTATAGGTTTAACGTAAAAAAGGGATAATTTTAAAGGAGATGTGAGAGGCAGGTTTTTTACACAGTGGGTAGTAAGTGCCTGGAACTTGCTGCCAGAGGAGATGGTGGAGGCTGGTACAAAAGCAACATTTAAGAGCCATCTTGACAGATGTATGAATAGGCAGAGAATGGTTACGGACGCTGTAGCGGTAAAAGACTATTAGCTTAGAAAGGCGCCATATGTCAGCACAAACTCGATGGGTCAAAGGGCCTGTTCCTGCGCTGTCGTGTTCTGTTCCTTTTGTCTTGGGGATTTCATTGTTGTTCTGATCTGGGACTCACTTGTCTGAAAAGGAAGCTGTTTCATCAATTCTGACATTACTCAATGACTCTGTGTACCAGGAGATTAAAATCCATATATTAGAACTTGTCTACAGATTTTACAACCTTGAACAATCTTTGAAGAAGGACTCACCTGTTCTCCTGCGATCTGTAATTTTCCACTTGGGATGGCGGGGCAATGTGGGAGAAACTGTTGGTTAGCATTGAAACTGAAGCCAAATCGTGCAGAAAAGGAACATTCCACATTTGTACAGTGTAGGTCCTGTCCTGACCAACAAGGAAGTAATTATCGAAGTCGTGGTGCTAAGATTTCATCATCAGCTCCATGAAAATGAATGTTTTGTCCTCAAGTCTCTGCTGAACAGTGTCGGTAGGATCATTTGTGTCCGGCAACAGGGCAGATGGAGTCTCCTGTTAAAGGCGACTGAAAATAAAGGATCTTTTCTAGCCTGAAATTTTCTCACTGTGCAACAAGACTTCACTCTTAAGCTCTGATTGTTTGTGTCGATTTGATCAGATTGGAAGACTGAGGTAAAGCAGTGAAACTGAACGGAAGAGTGAGTAACTAAAGCAGTGAAACTGAACGGAAGAGTGAGTAACTAAAGCAGTGAAACTGAAAGGAAGAGTGAGTAACTAAAACTTCTTGAAGAAAAGGAAGTGGAAATCTGGATCTCTGTCCCTCAAAAAGCAGTCAAAGCTTGGAGAGGTTAACTGAGACTCTGAATCTGAGATTGACAGATTTTTATTTTGAGTGAAGGGATTCGGAGATGTGGAACCCAGGAGAGGTTCATTCATTTACAGGATATGGCTGTTGCTGGCTGGGTCAGCAGTTATTGCTGCTTCCCTGATTGAGAAAGTGATTGCTGCAGTTCATGGACTGTAGGGAGACTCATGTTGCCTCGTTTGATGTATCGATCAGTCCACTTCCAGGGTGAGTGGAAGAACAGACTGGAGAATTACAAAATAATGATTTTTTTTTATTCACAAGGTATAGGCACTGCTGACGAGACCAGCATTTGTTGCCGGTCCCTTGTGGCCCTTGAGCAGGTGTCGGTGTTGACCGGCCTTCTTGAACCGCTGCAGTCCACGTGCTTTAGGTGCATGTGGTACTGTTGGGGTGGGAGTTCCAGGGCATTGACTCAGCAACGCTGAAGGAATGGTGATATGAGTCAGGATGGTGAGTGACTTGAAAGGGCACTTGCTGGGGGTGCGTGTTCTCCTGTATCTGCTATCCTTGTGCCTCTGGTTGTTAGAAGCCTCAAGTTTGGAAGGGGTGGCCTCAGGAGTCTGGTTGAGTTACTGCAATGTACCTTATAGATAGTACACACTGCTGCTACTGTGCACCACAAGTGTTGGGAGCACATTTTGAAGGTCTGAAAGTGGACTGTTTTGCCTTATAGGGTGTGCGATCGTGTTCAATAGTGACAAAGATTGGTGAGTGGCAATAATAGCCTCTTCACTGCACATCTGCAGTGGCATAATTTAGGCCAGTAATGGAATCCAAACTACAGATTTATAGTCAGATAACAAGGTGTAGAGCTGGATGAACACAGCAGGCCAAGCAGCATCAGAGGAGCAGGAAAGCTGACGTTTTGGGCCTAGGCCCTTCTTCAGAAATGTAGCCATTTCTGATGCCAATGAGAGTTGTCACTTGTCAGCCCAAGACTTAATGTTATCCAGGTATAATTGTGTTTTCAATCAGTCTGCCTCCTCTGTCTGAGGAATTGTGAACGGTGCTGAACATGGTGCAATCACCAGAAAACATCCCCATTTCTGATTTCATGACTGAGGGAAGGTCATAGGGACAGAGAAAAGCAGGAGCAGATGTAGACCATTTAGCCCTTGGTCTGTCATTTAATGTGATCATGACTGATTATCCAACTCAGGCCCCCATTCCTGCTTTCTCCCCATTCCCTTTGATCCCTTTGGTGCTAAGAGCTGTATGTAACTTATTCTTGAAAACACTCAATGATTTGACCTCAGCTGTTCTCTGTGGTAGAGAATTCCACAGGCTCTCCAGTCTCTGGGTGAAGATACTTTTCCTTATCTCAGTCCTAAATGGCCCACTCCTGCATCCTGAAACTGTGAGCCCTGGTTCTGGAATGCCCACCATCAGGACCATCCTCCCTGCATCTAACTATGTCTAGTCCTGATGGAATTTTGTAAGTTTCTGTGAGATCCCCCTCATTCTTCTAAACTCCAGTCAGTATAGTCCTAACGAATCCAGTCTCTTTTCATATGTGTCTTGCATCCCAAGAATCAGTCTGGTAAACCCGTCCATCGCCAGAACATCCTTCCTCGGATAAGGAGACCAAAACTGCATACAATCTTCCAGGTGTGATCTTACCAAGGCCCTGTTCAATTGCAGCAAGACATCCCTGCTCCTGTACTCCAATCCTCTCACCATGAAGGCGTCTGCCTTCCTCACTACCTGCTGCAGCTCCACACTTACTCTCAGTGACTGGTGTACAAGGACACCCAGGTCTCATTGCACTGACCCCTTTCCCATTATTTCACCATTCAGATAATGATAAGCATTTCAAGTTTTGCTCCCAAAGCCAATACTTTATCCATATCACGCTTCATCTACTCACTTGCTCACTCAGTCAACTTGTTCAAATCATAGAGAAGCATTTTTGTAACCTCTTCACAGCTTACCCTCCCACCCAGCTTTGTGCGAGATATTACACTTAGCTGCCTCATCTAAATCACTGATATATATTGTGAATAACTGGGGTCCAAGCGCTGGTCCCTTGTGGTACCCCACTAGTCATTCAGTGCCACTTGCAAAGTTACCCATTTATTCTGACTCCTCTTTCCTGTCTGCCGACCAGTTCTCTTTCCATCTCAATACACGACCTGCTGGTCTATCATGTGGCACTTTGTTGAAAGCTGTCTGAAAGTCCAAGTAAATTAATAACCATGAGTTTCCCTAATCAACTCTACTTTTAAATCCTCAAAGAAATCCCATAATTTGTAAGCGTCATTTCCCTCTCATAAATCCCTGTTGACTTTATCTGATTTTGTCACTGTTTTCCAAGCACTATACCACTAAATCTTTTATACTGGACGCTAACAATTCCCCACTGCCAATGTCAGGTTTACGGTCTATAATTCGCAGTTTTCTCCCAAGTTTCATTTTTAAGCAGTGGGGTTCCTTTAGCAACCCTCCAAACATTGGAACTGTTCCAGAGTCGATAAAATTTTGAAAGATATCCACCTCAATGCATCCACTATTTCAAGACCACTTTTTTGAGTCTCAGGAATGTAGAATATTGAATCTCACAGGTCCGTGTATAGCAGTGACACTGCAAAGAAATCTTAAGGCTTCAGCATCCTGAACGTTGCGTGTGGGACCTCCAAAGGGCTACACAGATCTATAGCTTCGAGGGAACATTGTGGTGGAGGTGCCTTGACATTGCCTGCAATTCCATGGGGACAACTGTGTCAGGCTTTTGCTGGACTATTCTGTGGGACAGCCCTCCCAATTTTGGCACAAACTCCTTGGTATTAAAAACTTGCAGAATTGACAGAGGAGTTTGGTCCCTTGTCATTTCCACTGCCTCAGTCAATGCCAAGCAGTTTGTCTGGTTTCATTCATTTTCTCAGTTTCTAATGGTTAAGTACAACTGAATAGCTTGCTTAATCATTTCAAAGTCATCCACATTGCTGTGGCCCTAGAGTCAAATGTAGGACAGACCAGACATGGAAGGCGGTTTCTTTCCCTAAAGGGCCTCAGTGAATGTGATGTGTTTTGAACAACAATTATTGCAGGTCAATATTAGGCAGAAATATTCCAGAAATTTATTGAATTCAGATTTCACCACCTGCCAATGTTGGATTTGAACCCATGTCCAAAGCCTGGGGTGCAAGATTACTGATTCAATAACATTACTGCATCCTCTAAACATCACCAGAGCTTTGGGATTACCAGTCCAGGTGTAATATATCACCCCATGATTTCCCCCTTTAACCTTTGCCTGAAACCACTCTTGTGAGTCACAAATAAAGGATTTCGGTTAATGTGGATAGTTTAGAGTCTGGGGTGTGCCTACTCACAGAAAGGCAGTTCTAGGAAGAGATTTAATCAAAATGATCAGAATCCTGATGGATGTAGACATAGTAGAGAGGGAGAAATGGTTCCTACTGGTGAAAGTATTGATAATCATATGCATTTGAAATGGAATGCAGAAAATGTAACGTCAATTTGAAGACAAACCTGTTTCTGCAAGTGATTTGTACCTGGAATGTGTTGCCTGAGATTGTGCTCAAAGCAGATTCAATTGTGGCTTTGGGTCACTCTCTGGAGGGAAAAGATTTGTAGGGTTCCAGGAAAAGGGCAGGGGAATGGGACCAGGGGAGTTCCTGTTATAGAGTGCAGGTATGGACAGGACAGGCTGAATGGCCTCATTCTGTGTTGGAAACACTCTAGATATTTTGATCAATGTTCTCCGATCCTGTGAGTGGTTTCATTTGTTTTGGGTGGTAATGAGCCTGAGAGCTGAGCCAAATCATAACATTAAAATGCGTTTGATTTAATATCAGCATTTCTCACTTTGTCATCTGAATATATTATCCATCCACAAGAAACATGCAATTTCTTTTAAGAAACCATTTTGAAAAGGCCTGGAAATGTTTTATTTGGTGGCTGTTTGTGCATGCATCACAGAAAAATACAACACAAAAGGAGACTTTGGCCCAACTCCTTCCCACACTGCACAGCAAATCTTTCCCCAAATTTTTCCAACTCCCCTCGCCCCTCCCCACCCTCCAACCTTTTGAAAGTTTCTGCTGATTCTGCTCCCTTGCAGGCAGCGCACCTCAGATCACAACATCAAATTGCGAGGTCAGAAAAACAAATTCTCCTCCTTCACCGTGCTAAGCCCCAAACCTCACCTCCTGTGTATCTTTTCCCAATTCTCTTCAATCAGTGCCCCTCTGGTGACTGACCCTTCTGCCCTGGGAACAGCCTCCCCTGTTTTATTCTATTGAAACCCCTCATGATTTTGAGCTCTACAATTCAACCTCCTGTTAGCCTTCTCTACTCTGAGAAGAGCAAGCCCAGCTTTTCCCACATGGAGGGAGAGCCCTCATCCCTGGGACCATTCCAGTTCATCTCCTCCATACCCCTCTCCAAGGCTGAGACATTCTTCCAACAGGGTTTGGTGAGTGGAAAGGAATACAATACTCTAACTGGTGCCTGATCAGATTTTAATGTTTGCTTCTCCACATGACTCCAAGCTTCTTCCAGAAATTCCGGCCAAAAAGGAGTTCCACAAATATAGGTCAAACCCCAGGCAGAAAGGACTCCACCGGGATGGTGGAGAAAATCCACAAGGGAGACAGCAAAAATAGATATGTGGATATAAAACAGCAAAAGACAGCACTGAGGAAAAGCCACACGGAGGATCAGTGCTGATCGGGTGCGAGCCTGTGGGAGAGCTGCACTGTCAGTGTGAACGGTCAGTGCTGAGGGAGCAGACACTGTCGGAGGATCAGTGCTGAGGGAGCGCCGCACTGTCGGAGGGTCAGTGCTGAGGGAGTGCCGCACTGTCGGATGTTCAGTGCTGAGGGAGTGGGCACTGTTGGAGGGTCAGTGCTGAGGGAGCGGACACTGTCGGAGGATCAGTGCTGAGGGAGCGCCGCACTGTCGGAGGGTCAGTGCTGAGGGAGTGGGCACTGTCGGAGGGTCAGTGCTGAGGGAGCGGGCACTGTCAGAGGGTCAGTGCTGAGGGAGCCATGAGGAGGAGGGAGAATGAATGTCTGTAAAGTATTTTATCAGATCTGATTACAGGTGTCTCTCTAGGGCATCACAGTGTGGATATTGTCTGCCATTTTTCCTTCAACACAACAGCGATTACTTTTCAAAAAAAAAAATTTCATTGCCTGTGAAGCTATTTGGCATGTGCTGGGCATGTGAACGTGACTGTCTGTTTCTTCTAGACATGTTTGTACTTGGGGCAGTCATTCTCTTGGCTCTAACTGAGCTACCTGTGTGTGATGGCGAAACAGGTAATCTGTTTCATCGGGGATCTGCTTGTTCGTGAGCATTTTGAACACATTTACTCGAAGGGCAGGTGTGGATCTCTAGATCGGAGCTGCCTTCGGCTGGAGGAGTGTGTGGATAAAAAGTGGAAAATATCTCAGCATTGATACCCTGGAAAGATTTGTAATTTGGGTGGGCCATCATTTTTTGCATAATAACCAGTGTATCCTTGGGCTGAACCTTGAGCCCTAGGGTCCTTGCTGTTGGGGCTGTTAATTCCAGGCTGATCTCCCCACCCCCCGGTGTCCGTACTCAGGGTGCACTGCATTGTCAGAGAGGCAATGGGATTAGTTACAGGTTTATTCGGGGAGAAATGGGGAGACCCTGAGGCAATCTTTGGCTTGGTCATGGTTGTGCAGGGCTATGGGGTTAATTTCTGTACAGAGATAGAGACAAATAGAGGGCAGGGCATGGTGCATAATATCGGGTTGATAAAGGGCTACGGGGCCGGGATGGGGGGAAAGAAGGGGACTCATTTGGGATTGATACACGATTACAGGGTGTGATTGGGACGTGGGACTGTTTTGGGGATAGATACACGACAATGGGGAGAGAGTGGGGCAGAAGGATTAATTTATGAATTGATACAAGTTCAACAAGATTGAACACAGTCTGGATTAGTTGTAAGAATCAGGCCGGGCAAGTGGAAGGTAATGGCAACATATTTTGGCCATGGTGATTACATTTCGATCAGTTTTAATCTAAGAATGAAAAAAAAAAGTGAGAACAGAGTCAGAGTTCAAAATTGGAGCGAGGTCAATTTTATTCAGTGGAGGAGTGATTTAGCAAAAATGCACTTAGCAAAACTGGGCTGGAAAAGAGAGTGGGATTAGTTAGGGATTCATAGAGAGCTAGGGTAGAGTGCAAGGCAGTGGGGTTGGTTTGGGGTCGATACAGAAATTTGGGGAAAGAGCGGACGGGGAACAAATAGTTCTTGAAGCTGGGAAGTGGTGAAAGGAACTGGGATTGATACAAGACCGGGGAAGAGAGCAGGATGGTGGAAGTAGCTACAATATAATGAGGAGAGAATGGAACAGTGGGAATAATATGGGGATTGGCACAGAGTCTGACATACAATAGTGACTCGTTTGCAGTTACCCACAAACGGTTGACGGGGAGAAAATTATAGAAGATTGCAGTGATTGAGACAGGTGAAAAGCGGGTGGGAGGAAGCTCAGCAAAGCTGAAACATCAGCATGGAGCAGGTGGGCCAAATGGCCTGTTTTTTTTTCTGCAGAATTGGTGCAATTTCAGGAAAATCTGTGAGAATCTGATGATTTTTTTTCTTTTTCAGATTTGCAAAGTGCATGCATTGGGGAACTTTGGAATATGTGTGAAAGGGACAGACTATCCTGTCATGAAACAAAACTTAAGGACCATTTACAATAATAAGACATTTGTTTTTAATGCTGAACATTTCGATTCAGAAAAGAATGTTACATTTTTTATATAAAAATGTCTCTAAGGAAAATGCTTGGCCATTACTACTTAGAATATGGCACAAAAGATTTTAATGAAGCTCCTGTCAAATCATTAAATATACAGCTTCAAAGTAAGTTTTCAAAATCTTATTCTCTGAGGGACCCGAGGTTAATTTAAACAAAGAAAATTTAGAACAGTGGGGAGAAAATTCATTACAGTGGGATGAGAGACTTCAGTTCTGGAAAAGCTGGGAATGTTCCCATTGGATAAGAGAAAGTTCCAACGTGACTTGTTAAAACATTGAACATGGTGATGGGTTTGAATTCAGTAAATACTGAGAAAGAGCTTCCAGGAATAAGTAAGAGACTCAAATTGAAGAGAGAATTCGTTTCTTATATACCTCCTTATCTCTGTAACATCCTCCATTCTTTACACCCTTCCCTATATTTGTGTACGATAACACAGAGTGGAGCTGGAGGAGCACAGCAGGTCAGGCAGCATCAGAGGCGCAGGAAAGTTGTCGTTTCGGATCGGGACCCATCGTCGGAAGTATATTTGTAAGCTCCTCCAGCACCTACATCACCCCCATCTCTGTAACATCCTCCATCCCCTAAACCCCTCCCTATCTCTGTAATCCGCTCCAGCCCCTACACCCCCTCCCTATCCCTGCAACCTCCTCCAGCCCCTACACCCCCTCCCTATCTCTGTAACCCCGTCCAGCCCCTAGACTCCCTCCCTATCTCTGTAACCCCCTCCAGCCCCTACTCCCACTCCCTATCTCTGTAACCCCCTCCAGCCCCTACACGCCCTCCCTATCTCTGTAACCTCCTCCAGCCCCGACACTCCCTCCCTATCTCTGTAACCCCCTCCAGCCCCTACACCCCCTCCCTGTCTCTGTAATCCCCTCCAGCCCCTACACGCCCTCCCTATCTCTGTAACCTCCTCCAGCCCCTACACCCCCTCCCTATCTCTGTAACCCCCTCCAGCCCCGACACCCCCTCCCTATCTCTGTAACCTCCTCCAGCCCCTACACCCCCTCCCTATCTCTGTAACCCCCTCCAGCCCCTACACCCCCTCCCTATCTCTGTAACCCCCTCCAGCCCCTACACCCCCTCCCTATCTCTGTAACCGCCTCCAGCCCCTACACCCCCTCCCTATCTCTGTAACCGCCTCCAGCCCCTACACCCCCTCCCTATCTCTGTAATCTCCTCCAGCCCCTTCACCCCCTCCCTATCTCTGTAATCTCCTCCAGCCCCTACACCCCCTCCCTATCTCTGTAACCCCCTCCAGCCCCTACACCCCCTCCCTATCTCTGTAACCCCCTCCAGCCCCTACACCCCCTCCCTATCTCTGTAACCGCCTCCAGCCCCTACACCCCCTCCCTATCTCTGTAACCGCCTCCAGCCCCTACACCCCCTCCCTATCTCTGTAATCTCCTCCAGCCCCTACATCCCCTCCCTATCTCTGTAACCTCCTCCAGCCCCTACACCCCCTCCCTATCCTTGTAACCCCCTACAGCCCCTACACCCCCTCCCTATCTCTGTAACCCCCTCCAGCTGCTACACCCCCTCCCTATCCCTGTAACCCCCTCCAGCCCCTACACCCCCTCCCTATCTCTGTAACCCCCTCCAGCCCCTACATCCCGTCCCTATCTCTGTAACCCCCTCCAGCTGCTACACCCCCTCCCTATCTCTGTAACCTCCTCCAGCCCCTACACCCCCTCCCTATCTCTGTAACACCCTCCAGCGCCTACAGGCCCTCCCTATCTCTGTAACCTCCTCCAGCCCCTACACCCCCTCCCTATCTCTGTAACCCCCTCCAGCCCCTACACCCCCTCCCTATCTCTGTAACCCCCTCCAGCCCCTACATCCCCTCCCTATCTCTGTAACCTCCTCCAGCCCCTACAACCCCTCCCTATCTCTGTAATCCCCCTCCAACCCCTACACCCCCTCCCTATCTCTGTAACCTCCTCCAGCCCCTACATCCCCTCCCTATCTCTGTAACCTCCTCCAGCCCCTACACCCCCTCCCTATCCTTGTAACCCCCTACAGCCCCTACACCCCCTCCCTATCTCTGTAACCCCCTCCAGCCGCTACACCCCCTCCCTATCCCTGTAACCCCCTCCAGCCCCTACACCCCCTCCCTATCTCTGTAACCCCCTCCAGCCCCTACATCCCCTCCCTATCTCTGTAACCTCCTCCAGCCCCTACACCCCCTCCCTATCTCTGTCACCCCCTCCAGCCCCTACAGGCCCTCCCTATCTCTGTAACCTCCTCCAGCCCCTACACCCCCTCCCTATCTCTGTAACCCCCTCCAGCCCCTACACCCCCTCCCTATCTCTGTAACCTCCTCCAGCCCCTACTCCCCCTCCCTGTCTCTGTCACCTCTTCCAAAGCCTAGAACTCACGAAACTGCTGCGTCGCTCCTCATGTGGTCATTTGCACGTTTGCTGATTTTTGTTTTGTGAGCCCACCATTGTTGGCCGTGTCCTGTTAACTTTGGAACTCCCTCCGTAAACCTCTCCTCCTCCCTCTGTCGTCTTTTAAGACTCCCCTTTAACCATTGTCCCTTTGACCGATTTTCCGGTCACCTATTCAGAGTCTCCTTATGTGACTTGGTATAAAATGTTTCCGTGATTTGTGCTTCTGCGAAGATGCCTGGAATATAGCTTTAGGGACTATGGGAATGTGAGTAGTTGGTTGAACCACTCCTGCGGGAATGAGCAGAGGGTGACAGATCAGTCATATTCGGTACCGCCTGTAATATTGGGCCCGAATGATTAATACAAGCAAAACTGAAACATCTCGATTTCTGCTGTGAGGTCTATTTAATCGATCAACTTTACCTTCCAGACTGCTCAAAATGATCTCCTGAGAAAAGTCCAACAGAAGGTGAAGCAAAGAGTCAAGCAAAACCCAACGCTGCTTCAGGTAAATAACATCTCACCTTGTGGCTGTGGGCGTCTGCGACTTGCTGGATAAAGATAACAAGGTGTAGTGCTGGATGAACACAGCAGGCCAAGCAGCATCAGAGGAGCAGGAAGGCTGACGTTTCAGGCCTGGACCCTTCTTCAGCCAAGGCCCGAAACATCAGCCCTTCTGCTTCTCTGACGCTGCTTGGCCTGCTGTGTTCATCCAGCTCCACACCTTGTTATCTCAGATTCTCCAACATCTGCAGTTCCTATTATCCCTCACCTGCTGGATAAAGTTGTTTCTGCGAGCTGTCTGTTCCTCAGAGGGAGGATGATGCTCGCACTGAGAACCTGTGTGGGAAGCGTCAATGTGGGGAATCTTAACTTTTTCACAGCAGCTGCCACATGTTTTTTTCCTGATCAGGAAACTAGGTCTGAAGAAGGGGCTTACAGGTTGATAATCAACCTGTTTGGCCAGCTAAGGCACACGTTCTCTCATGGTGAAGTCCTTAAACCTGGAGGTAGTGACCCCAAACAAGGACGCAGCCGCCGTGCCGCACGTCCTCCCTCTTTACACTGCATCAAAGCAAGATTTACATACTTTCATTGATCCTCTCATTTTGTGAATCTTACACAATCTTAGAATTCCCTGAATGTTTAACTTATTTTAACATTTTACATTTGGGATAATTTATCTGCAATTATATTATCTTTCCCAGAAATATGAAAATGATCCTTCACAACCCACAAACACTCAACTAAAAGGTTCTTCAGAATCTCGTGTGGGTATCGTGATTACATGCTGAAATATTCTTACTTCCTGACATGTCTATGTTTTACAGAACTGCACTATGTCTTTATGAAGCCCTGACCCATATAAAATACCTGTTTATTGCTGCCTGTGTTTTCAATATTCTCATATCTCCTGCTATTGGACTTTCACATGCGATTCACAAAGTTTCTTCACAATATCTGGACAGTACCAGTTTTGATGAACAATCATCTATTTGTCATTCACAGGTTAATGAGGATGTCTCAACTTCCTCATCAGAACTTTTTTTTAAATATAATGACAGTCTGGAACTCCGGCAGACGGAGCCTCAGCCTGAGCTGTCTGTGCTATCGCTCTCAAATTTGGCTCTGCTTCCTGATTCTCAGTTAATGAAGACATGCCAAACGCTTCCTTTGAATTATCTTTATTCTTAAATGGAGCTTCAGTGACCCTAGAATCTGTTTGCAGTATTGCTGTGACCTCTGGGCTGGACTTTCTTTATCAATTGATCTGGTCATGCTACAGGATGGAAGAATATTGAGACCTGTTCCTCTAACTGTTCTGTCATTTAAGCTTCAGCTGGACTTTCTGTGATAATTAGCAAAGTTGAAACTTTTGCATCTGTCAGATCATTCCCCAGAAGTAAAAGAATTCCATCTACAGGTCATTTCTTAACTGTCCTGACTACCATGAGCGCAGTCAACCCAAGCTATGCTTCAGTTGGACTTTGGAGAAAGCAAACTGGAATATCCTCTCCATCTATTCCATTTCCCAACACGGTGGCTTTCATTGAAATCTCTGAATGGAAAATTAAATCCTTCTCCCTCAAGAGAGTTTGAGTAACCCTTGTATCTCTGAGAATAGTTATCAACTTGGATTCTTCCTTTGAAGAAAATGGCCCGTGCACAAAAATCCTTCGTATTTCTCATCTATGCTATGAATTTTTGTGACATTCACGGCAGAGTCTACCTCTAATTTTAATTCGAGCTACAACCTGATTTCTTTCTTTTTCAGACTCATTCTTACAAACTCCAATCCGTCCTATCAGTTTCCAGTTGAACCTCCAGCATTCTGAATGCAAGTGTCCCACCTTGGTACCATGGAAACACCATTGGCTTCTGACTTTCACTTCCACCCTCGGTACTTTCCCTTTTGATCTGAGGAGGACACCGTGAAGCGTTCCCAGTTATCCTTTCCTTATCTCTTGCCTTCTTTTCACTCTCCCACTTTCCATCCCTTTTGAATTCGGAGAGTGGTGGAAAACAATTCCCAGAGACACAGACACACAGAACGAATGAGACAAAAGATTGTGCCGCAGAAGCTGCCCATTCTCTGAGCTTGTAAAAAGTTCAGTTGCAACTTGCAGGAAACTAATTACGAAAGATGCCTGAACTGACTTTCCGGCTTTCTCCACTCACGCGAGTAATCTATTTTCTCTGTTTGTTTGTGCGTATGTCTGTGCGTAAAGGAGGTGTGTATCAGAGGATTATAATTATGATTGTGTTCAATGCGATTGGTTTATATCTGTTTATCTGCAGCTATATTCTCATCTATGTGATCTAGCCTCCCACATCCCTCCAGGACTAGAATCGCCCAGGGATCTGTTTGTAGTGGGGCTCATTCTGAAACACTAGGTGCTGAGGGTCTCTGCTGTTAGTTTTGTTCATGTGTCCCAGTTTGCTCATGTCTTCATTCTGTCTGTAGGTCCTGGAATCTCCACTGGAGCAAGAGTTGGATTGGGAATCGGGATTGTTGCTGTTTTTGTTGTTGTTGTACTTGTGGTTTATAACATTCGGAAGCGAAAAAGGTGGTGAGTTCTGGAATGTTTCACAATTTCCATGGTTACCCTTTTTTCTTTGTATGAAACTGCATGAAATGTTGTTGCGCTCTGCCCCTGTCCATTCCCTGAGCTGTGAGGATGCTTCAATCCAGCCTGAGCAGCATCACCCAGTCACTTCCTGCTTGTCATCCTCTTGTTGCTGAATAGTCCTCATGGATTGGAACGGAGCAAGAGGTATCCCACTGGAAAACCAGAGGATGGGGCATATATCAGGAATTTCAGGAGGTATTTAAGTAGGTGACTCACAATAAGTTGTCGCACAAGATGAGGGCTCATAGAATGAGGTGGCTATACAGAATGGACTGAGGATTGGTTAATGCACAGGAACAGAGCAGGAACAAATCGGTCATTTTCAGCTGTCAGGATGTAACTGGTGCTGTAAGGATCAGTGCTGGGACTTCAGTGACTCACAATCTATATCAGCGACTGGGATGAGGGGATAGAGAATAATTGTCCCAGTTTGCTGATGATACAAAGCTCAGTGGGAAAGTAAGCTGCGAGGAGGATACAGAGGCTGCAAACAGGGGTAGGCTGGATAATTGACTGGACCATAACTGTCGTGGCTTGTGTAAAAAAAAGTGAAGAGTGAATGGAAAAGGCTATTTTTACAAGGTGAAAGGCCAGTGAATGTGTCATTCAGAGGAAATTGTAGACAAATCGCTAAGTTACCATGTAAGGAATGAGGAAGGGGAATGGGATAGTCACCTTCCTTGCAGGTGGGTCAGAGGAAGGAGATCTTGCTGCAGGTTCTATAAGGATATGTATCAGAAGCAAACTGGAGGCCTGTGCACAGTCTTGTCTCTTTAGGAAATGTGTGATGTATTTGTTTTTAAGGGAATGTAAGAAAGTTTCACTCGAGTGAATGCTGGGATCAATGCACCCTAAGCCACACCCACGCAGTGCTCATTGAAGCTGATTTTCAAGGAATGTCTCATTGCTTGTGTGTGTCTCAGTGTCAGATTGTTTTTGGTCATTCCTGTATCCCACGTTACAGCTGCTATATAACTCGCCTCAGCCTTTTCAAACCTTCCCTCGAAGTTGGGAATTGGAGGATTCAGTCATTAGGAATCCCATCCTGGCTTTCCTTGTTCCACTCAATATCCACATCGCTGTGCTCACCATCTTTCCACTCACAGTGGGATAAGGAACTGTTGCAGGGTTCTCTCCCTGTCTCCTGTGGCCCTCCCTCCGTCGGTCAGCACAGCTCCTGTGGAGTGTCCAGCCCATCGCCTCCTACAAGCCTCCTCTCCTCAACTCTCTGAGGGCTCCATCAGCGTGCAGCTCCTGCTGCCATTTTTTTTCCAGCTGCCATTCGTCCCACGCTGTTGAGTGCCATTTCATGGGTGTGTGCTTCTGAGCAGCTGCTTTACTCCCCTGTCCAAACAGTTGGATTGTTTTCACCTGAACTCTGCTGGTTTCTCTCTCCTAGGAATGAAAACAAAAGCTGTCATCAAGACCCTTCGAATGATCTGCTTGAACCAAGTGAAATGGAGGTGCTGTCACCCGATCATGCAGACACAGCGAATGGAGAATGAGCCCCTGGGCTGGGGGGTGGCTGCAGCTGAGTTGCTCTAACCCTGTCTCTGAATTAGCTCATTGCAGTAGCTGTTTGGTGATTGCCATTGGAGAGGCTGAGATCAGCAATGACTTACCAACGTCCAAGTCTGGACCACCAACACAATCCCATACAGTTACGCCGCGGTTTTCACAAAGTCAGACCCATTCTGGAGGCTGTTAAAAACTGGCTGGGCAGATCGGAATCCTTGATTCCAATCCCAGCAATTTTTAATCCTGCACCCTGCACTCACCACCTCGCCATCTCCGCTGGGGGGGGGACAGTCATCTTCAACCCCATGGAATTTTTAGTGGAGTTGATGATTGATATTTGACGGATGCTGTGAACTTTAAGCTGCATTAGAAACCTTAAGTTTGAAAGCTATTATCCCACGCCTTCTCCATCCTGCTCGCTCAGTCCACACTCTGTACTGAACCAGTTCACCGGATAATAATGATGCCAAGCTTTAAATGATGATTGCAAAGAATTAGAAATCTGCTTTGATAAAGAACTGCTATTCTTACAACTCTGACATTGTCAATTCGACAGCAGAGCCACTTTATTATCAGAAGCTTTCCCTCATTTCACACCCTCTTAACCTCGTCCAATTGAGCCTATAGATGCTGAAACAACACATCAAAATCAATGAAAACATACTTTAGTCCAACATAATAAACCCTGGCTGAGCTCATCAACTGGTGACTCTTAGAGTTCAGCTAAGCATTCAGAATGAGGCCTTCTGGAGAAACTGAGTTGCCTGACAATCTGTTTCATCTCCTTTCCCTACTTTTGCCAGCCACAGTCTCAGGAACATGCAGAACCACCTTTCACTGTGTGGATCATCAGTCACACCATGTGCTGATCTGTGAAAAGGTAACTTCCAGAATGTTCCATGGACATTGTGACCAAGTTCTCAAAACTGGTATAAATTATTGAGTTACTTTCCAGAAGAAAATCAAAATGACCTGAAAGAGATGTTACAATCACATAGGGAGATATGTGGAAATAAACTGGGAAGGGCGAATCCAGCTCTGCATGATGTCCAATTCAGCAACATCCTAATAGACTTAGCGCTGTAAGGGTGATACAGGTTCGAGAAGAGATTGAAAGCACACTCAAAGACAACACAATCAATCAAAGTGAGTTACAGAGACTGGAGCTCACCCATAGTCATGATGCCAAAACCCAATGGTCCCCAGCAATTATGTGTGGACTATTGCAATGTCTATGCAGTTACAAAGTCTGATTCATGACCTGTTCTGCATTTGGAAGACTGCATTGAGAAAGTGGGATGAGCAACCCTTATTTGTAAGTTGGACTTACTCAGAGGATAGTGTCTGGTACTTCTATACAAAACAACAAAAACAAGTTTGGATTTCATGCCACTGAATGAACTATATCAATTTAAAGTCAGGCCATTTGGTCTGAAAAAAGTGCTAGCGACATTTCCGAGACTAAACAGTTAAGACATTTCCAGATTACCCATTTGCCTGGTGTACAATGTCAACCTGGTGGTTTTTCATCAAACACGGAAGGAATATTTGCAGCATTTATCTGAATTGTTTGATCAATTTCAGGAGCCAGGCTTGGTGATAAACCTGGCTGAGAGTGGATTCACCAAAGCCCAATTCACATTTTTGGGTACTGTTACTGGACATGGACAGTTGGCCCCATGCATTGTGAAAACAAAGTTTATTGGCGGGTTTCCCATTGCTGAAGAGTGGGTTTTATTGGAAATTCGTACTGAATTTTAACAGTGTGGTTCTCCGCTGACTGTCTTATTGAAGAAGTGCAGTGTGCGGCAGATTGTCAGGAGGTACTCGACAGGCTGAAAGCTGTGTTAAACACCACCCCAGGGTTAGCCACAACTCATTACACAAAGCCATTCAACGTGGTTATTGAAGTGAGTGTCGGTGCTCTACTCTTAGAACAAGACGATGAGAAGATTGAAAGACCACTCGAGTATTTCTCCAGGAAACTGAATAATCAGCAACAGAAATATTCCACGATTGAGAAGGAGCCCTTGAATTTGGTGTAACAACATTTATATTGCCTGTAATGTGTCTGACACAATTGTATATCTTGATCATAACCCATTAAAGATTTTGGAGTCATTTAAGGACAGAAATTCCAGACTGTTGAGATGGCGCTATTATCGCAGCCATTCAATTTGAAAATTACACATGTGACAGGATGAGAAACCGTTAATGCCGACACATTGTTGTGATTTGGATCAAGAAAGATGGAGAAGTTTGGTGGCAGGAGTCAACGGACTGAAATAGAATGAAGGAGGAATGGTTGCATTCAATCACTGGAAACAATGGAATGTCAATGTATCACAGCAAACTAACAGAGTCAGACTTAGGGTTTTAACATAAACCATCTTTGTATATTGGTGGTTCATTGTTTTAAAGGGGGTGTGTGACTGTTGTCACTTTAAAAAGTTAACTTTGTCCTGATTTTTTAAAAAAATAGGTTGTAAAGGCAGAAGAATTGAAGTGGCTAGGGAGCTGACCTAAGTTGGTAATTTAGGAAGATTTTAGGTTTTTTTAACACAGTTGTAACAATGGAAGGGGAGTTCTCCCAGACGGCTTTCTAGTTTTTTTTAGTTGCAGTAGTAATAAGATCCGATTAGTAACTCACTGCTTCCATTTCTGTGGAAGGGTTAAAGCTCAGAAATTCAGGAATCTCAACTAAAAGCAGCTTGTGCCAGGTGTTTGTCAGCGATGTTCTCACGGTTGGGTCCATTCGCGGTCCTTTTCCCCTGCCCCACATGTGAGACTGTAGGGGAACAGTATGGGTCTGAACAGCAGAGGGCGCGCCAGCTCCCGGACTCTACCATTCGCACAGAGACGGCGGGGGAGTGAGAGATCTCGGTGCAGACTCTGTCGGAAAAGTCCGGGTCAAAGCTGCTTTTGGCCTGAAGGGATTCGAGTGAGACACCGATCCGAGAGGGGGGCTCCCGGGAAACTGTGAATCCAGAGCCGGGGTGTGGGAAGGAACGGCGGAGGGGTGGGGTGATCCGCAGACACCACCCCTCTCTCTACAATGTGGGTCAGGTTGTGAATTGTCACTGTTTGCAAACAACTTTCCGACCTGGCCAAAGCAAATGAAACTGAAAGAGCGATGACAGTGTCGAGCTGGATAAACGCAGTGGGTGCGGTGCATCTTAGGAGCACAAACACATTTCAGGCCGAGACAACAGAAACTGCTTTGTGCTTTTCACCACTTTCTGAAGAACCAGGACATTTTGCTGCGATTTGGACGGTGGGGGCGCCTCTTGATGACAGATGCAATTTATTAGGGGAACAACACATTTCCCAGCGAACAGGGAACCCAGCGGGACATTGCATCAACGGCTCCGATAATGGACAGTCTGCGCTTCCTCTAACATGGAGTTTTACAAAGTGTTTCTCAGCAGCTTCTCGGTCTCCTGTCGGTGTCTGGCCCTGATCCTGATCCCAGTCCGGGTCCCGGGAAAGGAGATGCAGGTATTTACTGTCAGTGCCTGCCACCCGCGGACATGGAGGGAGGTAAATGCGGGGGAAAGCTTTCCGAGCAGTGAATGTGTCGGGAAAGGGGCTCACAGTGTTTTCTTGTTGCAGGGACATTGCTCACAGAAACCGCTCCCCCTGCTGCTCCTGCTGAGTGCTGTTTCTGCTGTTTCAGGTCAGTGCTGTGATCCTATCTGGTCCTGCCAAAATTTTATACGTTTCTAAACTCTTTTAAACTCCGATTAATGTATCGCAGGGAACCGTTAATGATAAATAGAGCCATCCTGAACTTTGACCTTTCCACAGAAATGAAATGAAGCTGCGGTTGTTGTAATTTCAGCATCTCAATGTATCCATGTGAAGCTTGGGATGTAATGTACCAGCAGGGAGGTTATATCTGTGGATAAACACTTTCACTCTTTTGCAGGTGACTCGCCTGTGTCAGTTTCTGGATTCCTTGGAGAGCAGGTTGTACTGCCCTGTATCTACAAAGGGAAAATCCCAGTCTCTGATTTACTGGTCATCTGGGGGAGACGCAAGACGGAAATTGTACACAAGTTTGTCTATGGAAACGATAATTTGAGAGAACAAGATACACAGTTCATAAACAGAACAAACCTGTTCAAAGATCAGCTGGAAAAAGGCAACTGGTCAGTTCTGATCTCTGACCTCAGGGAGACAGACCAGGATGAGTATCAGTGCCAGATTTTCCGGAACACGACTGTAGGTGTATATTGGGAGCAAACTGAAATTGTTCATCTCTCAGTAAAAGGTGAGAGGTTTCTGTTTTAGGTATTGTGTATTTAATCTCTGATGCTATGGGGATAGCAGTGAAGGGGTTATGAGAAATGTGAAGACTTGGACTAATAATCCAGAGAATAAAAATTCACATCCCACCATGGGACTGTCAGGGTTCAAATTCAGGGTATTAAATAAAAATCTGGAAAGAGAAAGAAGAAAAGTGACAGTGAAGATGTTGAATTGTTGTGAAACTAATCACTGACGACCCTTTAGGTAAGAACACTCCCAGCGTATGTTGCTGGATTACTGATTATTGTCCAAGATTCTATAGACTCTGAAAGAGCTCCTATGGATTAGAGGGTAGCTAATGTAACCATACAATTTTTAAAAAGAGCAGGGAGAGAGAAAACAGGGAAATATAGACCGGTTAGCTTGGCATCTGTGGGGTACCAAATGGCTTCAGTGCTTGAATCCCATGTATGCACACAATATATGAATGATTTAGATGAGGGTTTTAAGTTAATGTCTCAAAGGTTGCAGACAACACAAAGCTGGGTGGGAAGATGAACTGTGAGGAGGATGCAGAGATGCTTCAGTGTGATTTGGATAAGTTGAGTGAGTGGGAAAATGCTTGGCAGATGCAGATAATTTGGATAAATGTGAGGTCATTCACTTTGAAACCAAAAGCAGGGGGGCAGATAATTATCTGAACAGTGATAGATTGGGAAAGGGGGAGGCGCAACAAGACCTGGGTGTCCCTGTACACCAGTTGCTGAAGGTAGGCATAGCAGGTGGTGAAGAAGACAAATGGTACGTTGGCCTTCATAGTGACAGGAATTGCGTACAGGAGTGGAGATGCCTTGCTACAATTGTACAAGGTCTTAGTGAGACCATCCCTGAACTGGAAGATCAGTGATGATCATATTGAGTGGTGGAACAGGCTTGAAGGGCTGAATGGCCTACTCCTGCTCCTCTGTTCTGCGTTCCAATGTTTTGGTATTAAACCCTGGTGCCCTTACTTGGTCTGTGTGACTCCAGTCTGACATTAACCATGCTCTGATTTATTCAGAGCTTCAATCAGTTTTAAACCACGAGAGAGAAAACAAAACAGAACATAACTGAACAGACTCCAAGTCTAATTCAGGCCAAACTAAAGACAGACCAATATATCATATAACTGTATGTGCCATAACCTACACTTCCTTCCCAGAAACACGGCGCTTCTGTTTCCAGAGGTTGGGGTGCAGGACGTGGGACCCACAGAACCCCCGATGCAGCCTTTACAAGGCTCTGAAGACTGAGCTTGAAAGTGTCTCCCTTTTGGTCCAGGATCCTGTGAGAATTGTCCCCACAGGGGGATGAAATCTGCTGGGAATGATCCTGCTCAGGGAAACTCTGGAAAACTTCCATTCTACAGATAACACAATCTTGTTGGAATTTTCACTCCCATTCTGTCCTTGATCCCTCCTGATCAGTTTGACCCAATCCTCATTCCTCCTTGGATGTGTTTCCCTAAAGCCCGATAGAATCTCTGAACATTTCTGCAGTTTGTTTCACACACTGTACCAAACGCATGTTGTTTTCTTGAGAGCGAGCTCCTACCGCTGGACCAAACACAACTGTACCAGGTAAATCTGTGTGTAAAATATTGCTGTGTTTTCATATCTTACATTTGATCATGCGGGATAAACAGGGAGCGACATTGGTGGTTTGCAATGCTGTGTGGTATTGTATGAAAGAATGAGTCTGCTAAAGTGAGTGATGTGGGTCACTGTTACCTGGAACTGGCCCTTGGAATTTGTTATTAAGTTGTTGAGAGACCCCTTCCTGTCCATCAGATTGATTGTATTTTGGTACATGTGACAATAAATCAGTGAAAAGCTTTGTTTACATGTAGTACAGGCAGATCACAGCATGCAAGGGATGTACAGAGCAAATAGAGGCATGCAGGTTACATTGCAGGTTCCATTGGCTGAGGTGAGAAGACATTCAACAGTCTGATAACAGCCAGAGTGAAGCTGCTCCTGAACATGTTCGTACATGCTTTCAGGCTTCTGTATCTTCTGCATGATGGAAGAGGTTATGGAAGGTCATTACCCGGGTGTGATGAGTCTTTGATGATGTTGGCTGCCTTTCTGTGGCAGTGAGCTGTGTGAGTAGAGTCCGCGGATGGCAGGTCGGCTTCTGTGATGGTCTGGGCTGTGCACACAGCCTTCTGTAGTTTCTCACAGTCCTGGGCAGAAGAGTTACCGTACCAGGCCGTTATACACCCGGACGGAGCACTTTCAATGGTGCATCTATGGAGGCTGGTGAGGGACCTTGTCAATATGCCAATTTCCTGAGCCGCCTGAGCGAGAAGTGGCATTGCCGTGTCTCCTTGACTGTCACGTCTACGTGGCAAGTCCAGGACAGGTTGTCCGTTATTGTCATTTCAAGGAACATCATGCTCTTCATCCTCTCCACCTCAGTTCCATCGAAATAGATGGAGGCATGTTCTCCTCCATTCTTCCTGAAGTCAATGATCAATTCTTTAGTTTTGCAGCGGTTGGGAGACAGACTGTTTTTATTGCAGCACATGGCCAAGCCCTCCAACTCCATTCTGTTGTTAGATAGCCATCCCACCATGCTGAAGTCAGCAGTGAACTTGCAGATGGTGTTCATTCGGAATTTGGCAACACAGTCATAGCTGTACATGCAATACAGTAGGGGCCTGAAGACACTTGTTTGGGGGTGTCCAGTGTTGGTCATGTTACTAGACAACAGTCCAGAGACCTGGACTAATAATCCAGTGAATGAGAATTCAAATCCCATCATGGCACTCAGATACAGGACTCTGAGGATCCCTGCTTCCCACTGACATTAGTGTTTCTGGAATTCTGTGTGGAGAGTCTCAGTACACTTTGAATGCAACCCTGCTGTTGGGAAACTGATGGAAAGTGAAGTCAGTGGAGAGTAACAGTGATCCAGGTGTAAGCTGCCCTTCCGCTCCCCCAACCCCAGTCCCAGAGAGAAAGGGAATTTTCTCATCTTATTGAGATTTACTTGGTTCCATGAGTATGCTGTTTCCAGTTTGAGAAAACAATGAAGCGTCTAGATCCAAAATGTCAGCTTTTCTGCTCCTCCGATGCTGCTTGGCCTGCTGCGTTCATCCAGCTCCACACCTTGTTATCTCAGATTCTCCAACATCTGCAGTTCCTATTATCCCTCACCTGCTGGATAAAGTTGTTTCTGCGAGCTGCCTGTTCCTCAGAGGGAGGATGATGCTCGCACTGAGACCCTGTGTGGGAAGCATCAATGTGGGGAATCTTAACTTTTTCACAGCAGCTGCCACATGTTTTTTTCTTGATCAGGACACTAGGTCTGAAGAAGGGGTTTACAGGTTGATAATCAACCTGTTTGGCCAGCTAAGGCACACGTTCTGTCATGGTGAAGTCCTTAAACCTGGAGGTAGTGACCCCAAACAAGGACGCAGCCGCTGTGCCACACGTCCTCCCTCTTTACACTGCATCAAAGCAAGATTTACATACTTTCATTGATCCTCTCATTTTGTGAATCTTACACAATCTTAGAATTTCCTGAATGTTGAACTTATTTTAACATTTTACATTTGGGATAATTTATCTGCAATTATATTATCTTTCCCAGAAATATGAAAATGATCCTTCACAACCCACAAACCCTCAACTAAAAGGTTCTTCAGAATCTCGTGTGGGTATCGTGATTACATGCTGAAATATTCTTACTTCCTGACATGTCTATGTTTTACAGAACTGCACTATGTCTTTATGAAGCCCTGACCCATATAAAATACCTGTTTATTGACGACTGTGTTTTCAATATTCTCATATCTCCTGCTATTGGACTTTCACATGCGATTCACAAAGTTTCTTCACAATATCTGGACAGTACCAGTTTTGATGAACAATCATCTATTTGTCATTCACTGGTTAATGAGGATGTCTCCACTTCCTCATCAGAACGTTTTTAAAAATATAATGACAGTCTGGAACTCCGGCAGACGGAGCCTCAGCCTGAGCTGTCTGTGCTATCGCTCTCGAATTTGGCTCTGCTTCCTGATTCTCAGTTAATGAAGACATGCCAAACGCTTCCTTTGAATTATCTTTATTCTTAAATGGAGCTTCAGTGACCCTAGAATCTGTTTGCAGTATTACTGTGACCTCTGGGCTGGACTTTCTTTATCAATTGATCTGGTCATGCTACAGGATTGAAGAATATTGGGACCTGTTCCTCTAACTGTTCTGTCATTTAAGCTTCAGCTGGACTTTCTGTGATAATTAGCAAAGTTGAAACTTTTGCATCTGTCAGATCATTCCCCAGAAGTAAAAGAATTCCATCTACAGGTCATTTCTTAACTGTCCTGACTACCATGAGCGCAGTCAACCCAAGCTATGCTTCAGTTGGACTTTGGAGAAAGCAAACTGGAATATCCTCTCCATCTATTCCATTTCCCAACACGGTGGCTTTCATTGAAATCTCTGAATGGAAAATTAAATCCTACTCCCTCAAGAGAGTTTGAGTAGCCCTTGTATCTCTGAGAATAGTTATCAACTTGGATTCTTCCTTTGAAGAAAATGGCCCGTGCACAAAAATCCTTCGTATTTCTCATCTATGCTATGAATTTTTGTGACATTCACGGCAGAGTCTACCTCTAATTTTAATTCGAGCTACAACCTGATTTCTTTCTTTTTCAGACTCATTCTTACAAACTGCAATCCGTCCTATCTGTTTCCAGTTGAACCTCCAGCATTCTGAATGCAAGTGTCCCACCTTGGTACCGTGGAAACACCATTGGCTTCTGACTTTCACTTCCACCCTCGGTACTTTCCCTTTTGATCTGAGGAGGACACCGTGAAGCGTTCCCAGTTATCCTTTCCTTATCTCTTGCCTTCTTTTCACTCTCCCACTTTCCATCCCTTTTGAATTCGGAGAGTGGTGGAAAACAATTCCCAGAGACACAGACACACAGAACGAATGAGACAAAAGATTGTGCCGTTGTTCGCCGCAGAAGCTGCCCATTCTCTGAGCTTGTAAAAAGTTCAGTTGCAACTTGCAGGAAACTAATTACGAAAGATGCCTGAACTGACTTTCCGGCTTTCTCCACGCACGCGAGTAATCTATTTTCTCTGTTTGTTTGTGCGTATGTATGTGCGTAAAGGAGGTGTGTATCAGAGGATTATAATTATGATTGTGTTCAATGCGATTGGTTTATATCTGTTTATCTGCAGCTATATTCTCATCTATGTGATCTAGCCTCCCACATCCCTCCAGGACTAGAATCGCCCAGGGATCTGTTTGTAGTGGGGCTCATTCTGAAACACTAGGTGCTGAGGGTCTCTGCTGTTAGTTTTGTTCATGTGTCCCAGTTTGCTCATGTCTTCATTCTGTCAGTAGGTCCTGGAATCTCCACTGGAGCAAGAGTTGGATTGGGAATCGGGATTGTTGCTGTTTTTGTTGTTGTTGTACTTGTGGTTTATAACATTTGGAAGCGAAAAAGGTGGTGAGTTCTGGAATGTTTCACAATTTCCATGGTTACCCTTTTTTCTTTGTATGAAACTGCATGAAATGTTGTTGCGCTCTGCCCCTGTCCATTCCCTGAGCTGTGAGGATGCTTCAATCCAGCCTGAGCAGCATCACCCAGTCACTTCCTGCTTGTCATCCTCTTGTTGCTGAATAGTCCTCATGGATTGGAACGGAGCAAGAGTTATCCCACTGGAAAACCAGAGGATGGGGCATATATCAGGAATTTCAGGAGGTATTTAAGTAGGTGACTCACAATAAGTTGTCGCACAAGATGAGGGCTCATAGAATGAGGTGGCTATACAGAATGGACTGAGGATTGGTTAATGCACAGGAACAGAGCAGGAACAAATCGGTCATTTTCAGCTGTCAGGATGTAACTGGTGCTGTAAGGATCAGTGCTGGGACTTCAGTGACTCACAATCTATATCAGCGACTGGGATGAGGGGATAGAGAATAATTGTCCCAGTTTGCTGATGATACAAAGCTCAGTGGGAAAGTAAGCTGCGAGGAGGATACAGAGGCTGCAAACAGGGGTAGGCTGGATAATTGACTGGACCATAACTGTCGTGGCTTGTGTAAAAAAAAGTGAAGAGTGAATGGAAAAGGCTATTTTTACAAGGTGAAAGGCCAGTGAATGTGTCATTCAGAGGAAATTGTAGACAAATCGCTAAGTTACCATGTAAGGAATGAGGAAGGGGAATGGGATAGCCACCTTCCTTGCAGGTGGGTCAGAGGAAGGAGATCTTGCTGCAGGTTCTATAAGGATATGTATCAGAAGCAAACTGGAGGCCTGTGCACAGTCTTGTCTCTTTAGGAAATGTGTGATGTATTTGTTTTTAAGGGAATGTAAGAAAGTTTCACTCGAGTGAATGCTGGGATCAATGCACCCTAAGCCACACCCACGCAGTGCTCATTGAAGCTGATTTTCAAGGAATGTCTCATTGCTTGTGTGTGTCTCAGTGTCAGATTGTTTTTGGTCATTCCTGTATCCCACGTTACAGCTGCTATGTAACTCGCCTCAGCCTTTTCAAACCTTCCCTCGAAGTTGGGAATTGGAGGATTCTGTCATTAGGAATCCCATCCTGGCTTTCCTTGTTCCACTCAATATCCACATGGCTGTGCTCACCATCTTTCCACTCACAGTGGGATGAGGAACTGTTGCAGGGTTCTCTCCCTGTCTCCTGTGGCCCTCCCTCCGTCGGTCAGCACAGCTCCTGTGGAGTGTCCAGCCCATCGCCTCCTACAAGCCTCCTCTCCTCGACTCTCTGAGGGCTCCATCAGCGTGCAGCTCCTGATACGCATTTTCGAGCTGCCATTCGTCCCACGCTGTTGAGTGCCATTTCATGGGTGTGTGCTTCTGAGCAGCTGCTTTACTCCCCTGTCCAAACAGTTGGATTGTTTTCACCTGAACTCTGCTGGTTTCTCTCTCCTAGGAATGAAAACAAAAGCTGTCATCAAGACCCTTCGAATGATCTGCTTGAACCAAGTGAAATGGAGGTGCTGTCACCCGATCATGCAGACACAGCGAATGGAGAATGAGCCCCTGGGCTGGGGGGTGGCTGCAGCTGAGTTGCTCTAACCCTGTCTCTGAATTAGCTCATTGCAGTAGCTGTTTGGTGATTGCCATTGGAGAGGCTGAGATCAGCAATGACTTACCAACGTCCAAGTCTGGACCACCAACACAATCCCATACAGTTACGCCGCGGTTTTCACAAAGTCAGACCCATTCTGGAGGCTGTTAAAAACTGGCTGGGCAGATCGGAATCCTTGATTCCAATCCCAGCAATTTTTAATCCTGCACCCTGCACTCACCACCTCGCCATCTCCGCTGGGGGGGGACAGTCATCTTCAACCCCATGGAATTTTTAGTGGAGTTGATGATTGATATTTGACGGATGCTGTGAACTTTAAGCTGCATTAGAAACCTTAAGTTTGAAAGCTATTATCCCACGCCTTCTCCATCCTGCTCGCTCAGTCCACACTCTGTACTGAACCAGTTCACCGGATAATAATGATGCCAAGCTTTAAATGATGATTGCAAAGAATTAGAAATCTGCTTTGATAAAGAACTGCTATTCTTACAACTCTGACATTGTCAATTCGACAGCAGAGCCACTTTATTGTCAGAAGCTTTCCCTCATTTCACACCCTCTTAACCTTGTCCAATTGAGCCTATAGATGCTGAAACAACACATCAAAATCAATGAAAACATACTTTAGTCCAACATAATAAACCCTGGCTGAGCTCATCAACTGGTGACTCTTAGAGTTCAGCTAAGCATTCAGAATGAGGCCTTCTGGAGAAACTGAGTTGCCTGACAATCTGTTTCATCTCCTTTCCCTACTTTTGCCAGCCACAGTCTCAGGAACATGCAGAACCACCTTTCACTGTGTGGATCATCAGTCACACCATGTGCTGATCTGTGAAAAGGTAACTTCCAGAATGTTCCATGGACATTGTGACCAAGTTCTCAAAACTGGTATAAATTATTGAGTTACTTTCCAGAAGAAAATCAAAATGACCTGAAAGAGATGTTACAATCACATAGGGAGATATGTGGAAATAAACTGGGAAGGGCGAATCCAGCTCTGCATGATGTCCAATTCAGCAACATCCTAATAGACTTAGCGCTGTAAGGGTGATACAGGTTCGAGAAGAGATTGAAAGCACACTCAAAGACAACACAATCAATCAAAGTGAGTTACAGAGACTGGAGCTCACCCATAGTCATGATGCCAAAACCCAATGGTCCCCAGCAATTATGTGTGGACTATTGCAATGTCTATGCAGTTACAAAGTCTGATTCATGACCTGTTCTGCATTTGGAAGACTGCATTGAGAAAGTGGGATGAGCAACCCTTATTTGTAAGTTGGACTTACTCAGAGGATAGTGTCTGGTACTTCTATACAAAACAACAAAAACAAGTTTGGATTTCATGCCACTGAATGAACTATATCAATTTAAAGTCAGGCCATTTGGTCTGAAAAAAGTGCTAGCGACATTTCCGAGACTAAACAGTTAAGACATTTCCAGATTACCCATTTGCCTGGTGTACAATGTCAACCTGGTGGTTTTTCATCAAACACGGAAGGAATATTTGCAGCATTTATCTGAATTATTTGATCAATTTCAGGAGCCAGGCTTGGTGATAAACCTGGCTGAGAGTGGATTCACCAAAGCCCAATTCACATTTTTGGGTACTGTTACTGGACATGGACAGTTGGCCCCATGCATTGTGAAAACAAAGTTTATTGGCGGGTTTCCCATTGCTGAAGAGTGGGTTTTATTGGAAATTCGTACTGAATTTTAACAGTGTGGTTGCTCCGCTGACTGTCTTATTGAAGAAGTGCAGTGTGCGGCAGACTGTCAGGAGGTACTCGACAGGCTGAAAGCTGTGTTAAACACCACCCCAGGGTTAGCCACAACTCATTACACAAAGCCATTCAACGTGGTTATTGAAGTGAGTGTCGGTGCTCTACTCTTATAACAAGACAATGAGAAGATTGAAAGACCTCTCGGGTATTTCTCCCGGAAACTGAATAATCAGCAACAGAAATATTCCACGATTGAGAAGGAGCCCTTGAATTTGGTGTAACAACATTTATATTGCCTGTAATGTGTCTGACACAATTGTATATCTTGATCATAACCCATTAAAGATTTTGGAGTGATTTAAGGACAGAAATTCCAGACTGTTGAGATGGCGCTATTATCGCAGCCATTCAATTTGAAAATTATACATGTGACAGGATGAGAAACCGTTAATGCCGACACATTGTTGTGATTTGGATCAAGAAAGATGGAGAAGTTTGGTGGCAGGAGTCAACGGACTGAAATAGAATGAAGGAGGAATGGTTGCATTCAATCACTGGAAACAATGGAATGTACATGTATCACAGCAAACTAACAGAGTCAGACTTAGGGTTTTAACATAAACCATCTTTGTATCTTGGTGGTTCATTGTTTTAAAGGGGGTGTGTGACTGTTGTCACTTTAAAAAGTTAACTTTGTCCTGATTTTTTAAAAAAATAGGTTGTCAAGGCAGAAGAATTGAAGTGGCTAGGGAGCTGACCTAAGTTGGTAATTTAGGAAGATTTTAGGTTTTTTTAACACAGTTGTAACAATGGAAGGGGAGTTCTCCCAGACGGCTTTCTAGTTTTTTTTAGTTGCAGTAGTAATAAGATCCGATTAGTAACTCACTGCTTCCATTTCTGTGGAAGGGTTAAAGCTCAGAAATTCAGGAATCTCAACTAAAAGCAGCTTGTGCCAGGTGTTTGTCAGCGATGTTCTCACGGTTGGGTCCATTCGCGGTCCTTTCCCCTGCCCCACATGTGAGACTGTAGGGGAACAGTATGGGTCTGAACAGCAGAGGGCGCGCTAGCTTCCGGACTCTACCATTCGCACAGAGACGGCGGGGGAGTGAGAGATCTCGGTGCAGCCCTGTCGGAAAAGTCCGGGTCAAAGCTGCTTTTGGCCTGAAGGGATTCGAGTGAGACACCGATCCGAGAGGGGGGCTCCCGGGAAACTGTGAATCCAGAGCCGGGGTGTGGGAAGGAACGGCGGAGGGGTGGGGTGATCCGCAGACACCACCCCTCTCTCTACAATGTGGGTCAGGTTGTGAATTGTCACTGTTTGCAAACAACTTTCCGACCTGGCCAAAGCAAATGAAACTGAAAGAGCGATGACACATGTGTCGAGCTGGATAAACGCAGTGGGTGCGGTGCATCTTAGGAGCACAAACACATTTCAGGCCGAGACAACAGAAACTGCTTTGTGCTTTTCACCACTTTCTGAAGAACCAGGACATTTTGCTGCGATTTGGACGGTGGGGGCGCCTCTTGATGACAGAGCAATTTATTCGGGGAACAACACATTTCCCAGCGAACAGGGAACCCAGCGGGACATTGCATCAACGGCTCCGATAATGGACAGTCTGCGCTTCCTCTAACATGGAGTTTTACAAAGTGTTTCTCAGCAGCTTCTCGGTCTCCTGTCGGTGTCTGGCCCTGATCCTGATCCCAGTCCGGGTCCCGGGAAAGGAGATGCAGGTATTTACTGTCAGTGCCTGCCACCCGCGGACATGGAGGGAGGTAAATGCGGGGGAAAGCTTTCCGAGCAGTGAATGTGTCGGGAAAGGGGCTCACAGTGTTTTCTTGTTGCAGGGACATTGCTCACAGAAACCGCTCCCCCTGCTGCTCCTGCTGAGTGCTGTTTCTGCTGTTTCAGGTCAGTGCTGTGATCCTATCTGGTCCTGCCAAAATTTTATACGTTTCTAAACTCTTTTAAACTCCGATTAATGTATCGCAGGGAACCGTTAATGATAAATAGAGCCATCCTGAACTTTGACCTTTCCACAGAAATGAAATGAAGCTGCGGTTGTTGTAATTTCAGCATCTCAATGTATCCATGTGAAGCTTGGGATGTAATGTACCAGCAGGGAGGTTATATCTGTGGATAAACACTTTCACTCTTTTGCAGGTGACTCGCCTGTCTCAGTTTCTGGGTTCCTTGGAGAGCAGGTTGTACTGCCCTGTATCTACAAAGGGAAAATCCCAGTCTCTGATTTACTGGTCATCTGGGGGAGACGCAAGACGGAAATTGTACACAAGTTTGTCTATGGAAACGATAATTTGAGAGAACAAGATACACAGTTCATAAACAGAACAAACCTGTTCAAAGATCAGCTGGAAAAAGGCAACTGGTCAGTTCTGATCTCTGACCTCAGGGAGACAGACCAGGATGAGTATCACTGTCAGATTTTCTGCACGACTGTAGGTGTATATTGGGCGCAAACTGAAATTGTTCATCTCTCTGTAAAAGGTGAGAGGTTTCTGTTTTAGGTATTGTGTATTTAATCTCTGATGCTACGGGGATAGCAGTGTAGGGGTTATGAGAAATGTGAAGACTTGGACTAATAATCCAGAGAATAAAAATTCACATCCCACCATGGGACTTCCAGGGTTTAAATTCAGGGTATTAAATAAAAATCTGGAAAGAGAAAGAAGAAAAGTGACAGTGAAGATGTTGAATTGTTGTGAAACTAATCACTGATGACCCTTTAGGTAAGAACACTCCCAGCGTATGTTGCTGGATTACTGATTATTGTCCAAGATTCTATAGACTCTGAAAGAGCTCCTATGGATTAGAGGGTAGCTAATGTAACCATACAATTTTTAAAAAGAGCAGGGAGAGAGAAAACAGGGAAATATAGACCGGTTAGCTTGGCATCTGTGGGGTACCAAATGGCTTCAGTGCTTGAATCCCATGTATTCACACAATATATGAATGATTTAGATGAGGGTTTTAAGTTAATGTCTCAAAGGTTGCCGACAACACAAAGCTGGGTGGGAAGATGAACTGTGAGGAGGATGCAGAGATGCTTCAGTGTGATTTGGATAAGTTGAGTGAGTGGGAAAATGCTTGGCAGATGCAGATAATTTGGATAAATGTGAGGTCATTCACTTTGGAACCAAAAGCAGGGGGGCAGATAATTATCTGAACAGTGATAGATTGGGAAAGGGGCAGGCGCAACAAGACCTGGGTGTCCCTGTACACCAGTTGCTGAAGGTAAGCATAGCAGGTGGTGAAGAAGACAAATGGTACGTTGGCCTTCATAGTGACAGGAATTGCGTACAGGAGTGGAGATGCCTTGCTACAATTGTACAAGGTCTTAGTGAGACCATCCCTGAACTGGAAGATCAGTGATGATCATATTGAGTGGTGGAACAGGCTTGAAGGGCTGAATGGCCTACTCCTGCTCCTCTGTTCTGCGTTTCAATGTTTTGGTATAAAACCCTGGTGCCCTTACTTGGTCTGTGTGACTCCAGTCTGACATTAACCATGCTCTGATTTATTCAGAGCTTCAATCAGTTTTAAACCACGAGAGAGAAAACAAAACAGAACATAACTGAACAGACTCCAAGTCTAATTCAGGCCAAACTAAAGACAGACCAATATGTCATATAACTGTATGTGCCATAACCTACACTTCCTTCCCAGAAACATGGCGTTTCTGTTTCCAGAGGTTGGGGTGCAGGACGTGGGACCCACAGAACCCCCGATGCAGCCTTTACAAGGCTCTGAAGACTGAGCTTGAAAGTGTCTCCCTTTTGGTCCAGGATCCTGTGAGAATTGTCCCCACAGGGGGATGAAAGCTGCTGGGAATGATCCTGCTCAGGGAAACTCTGGAAAACTTCCATTCTACAGATAACACAATCTTGTTGGAATTTTCACTCCCATTCTGTCCTTGATCCCTCCTGATCAGTTTGACCCAATCCTCATTCCTCCTTGGATGTGTTTCCCTAAAGCCCGATAGAATCTCTGAACATTTCTGCAGTTTGTTTCACACACTGTACTAAACGCATGTTGTTTTCTTTAGAGCGAGCTCCTACAGCTGGACCAAACACAACTGTACCAGGTAAATCTGTGTGTAAAATATTGCTGTGTTTTCATATCTTACATTTGATCATGCGGGATAAACAGGGAGCGACATTGGTGGTTTGCAATGCTGTGTGGTATTGTATGAAAGAATGAGTCTGCTAAAGTGAGTGATGTGGGTCACTGTTACCTGGAACTGGCCCTTGGAATTTGTTATTAAGTTTTTGAGAGACCCCTTCCTGTCCATCAGATTGATTGTATTTTGGTACATGTGACAATAAATCAGTGAAAAGCTTTGTTTACATGTAGTACAGGCAGATCACAGCATGCAAGGGATGTACAGAGCAAATAGAGGCATGCAGGTTACATTGCAGGTTCCATTGGCTGAGGTGAGAAGACATTCAACAGTCTGATAACAGCCAGAGTGAAGCTGCTCCTGAACATGTTCGTACATGCTTTCAGGCTTCTGTATCTTCTGCCTGATGGAAGAGGTTATGGAAGGTCATTACCAGGGTGTGATGAGTCTTTGATGATGTTGGCTGCCTTTCTGTGGCAGTGAGCTGTGTGAGTAGAGTCCGCGGATGGCAGGTCGGCTTCTGTGATGGTCTGGGCTGTGCACACAGCCTTCTGTAGTTTCTCACAGTCCTGGGCAGAAGAGTTACCGTACCAGGCCGTTATACACCCGGACAGTGCACTTTCAATGGTGCATCTATGGAGGTTGGTGAGGGACCTTGTCAATATGCCAATTTCCTGAGCCGCCTGAGCGAGAAGTGGCATTGCTGTGTCTCCTTGACTGTCACGTCTACGTGGCAAGTCCAGGACAGGTTGTCCGTTATTGTCATTTCAAGGAACATCATGCTCTTCATCCTCTCCACCTCAGTTCCATCGAAATAGATGGAAGCATGTTCTCCTCCATTCTTCCTGAAGTCAATGATCAATTCTTTAGTTTTGCAGAGGTTGGGAGACAGACTGATTTCATTGCAGCACATGACCAAGCCCTCCAACTCCATTCTGTTGTTAGATAGCCATCCCACCATGCTGAAGTCAGCAGTGAACTTGCAGATGGTGTTCATTCAAAATTTGGCAACACAGTCATAGCTGTACATGCAATACAGTAGGGGCCTGAAGACATTTCTTTGGGGGTGTCCAGTGTTGGTCATGTTACTAGACAACAGTCCAGAGACCTGGTCTAATAATCCAGAGAATGAGAATTCAAATCCCATCATGGCACTCAGGTACAGGACTCTGAGGATCCCTGCTTCCCACTGACATTAGTGTTTCTGGAATTCTGTGTGGAGAGTCTCAGTACACTTTGAATGCAACCCTGCTGTTGGGAAACTGATGGAAAGTGAAGTCAGTGGAGAGTAACAGTGATCCAGGTGTAAGCTGCCCTTCCGCTCCCCCAACCCCAGTCCCAGGGAGAAAGGGAATTTTCTCATCTTATTGAGATTTACTTGGTTCCATGAGTATGCTGTTTCCAGTTCGAGAAAACAATGAAGCGTCTAGATCCAAAATGTCAGCTTTTCTGCTCCTCCGATGCTGCTTGGCCTGCTGCGTTCATCCAGCTCCACACCTTGTTATCTCAGATTCTCCAACATCTGCAGTTCCTATTATCCCTCACCTGCTGGATAAAGTTGTTTCTGCGAGCTGCCTGTTCCTCAGAGGGAGGATGATGCTCGCACTGAGACCCTGTGTGGGAAGCATCAATGTGGGGAATCTTAACTTTTTCACAGCAGCTGCCACATGTTTTTTTCTTGATCAGGACACTAGGTCTGAAGAAGGGGTTTACAGGTTGATAATCAACCTGTTTGGCCAGCTAAGGCACACGTTCTCTCATGGTGAAGTCCTTAAACCTGGAGGTAGTGACCCCAAACAAGGACGCAGCCGCTGTGCCACACGTCCTCCCTCTTTACACTGCATCAAAGCAAGATTTACATACTTTCATTGATCCTCTCATTTTGTGAATCTTACACAATCTTAGAATTTCCTGAATGTTGAACTTATTTTAACATTTTACATTTGGGATAATTTATCTGCAATTATATTATCTTTCCCAGAAATATGAAAATGATCCTTCACAACCCACAAACCCTCAACTAAAAGGTTCTTCAGAATCTCGTGTGGGTATCGTGATTACATGCTGAAATATTCTTACTTCCTGACATGTCTATGTTTTACAGAACTGCACTATGTCTTTATGAAGCCCTGACCCATATAAAATACCTGTTTATTGACGACTGTGTTTTCAATATTCTCATATCTCCTGCTATTGGACTTTCACATGCGATTCACAAAGTTTCTTCACAATATCTGGACAGTACCAGTTTTGATGAACAATCATCTATTTGTCATTCACTGGTTAATGAGGATGTCTCCACTTCCTCATCAGAACTTTTTTAAAAATATAATGACAGTCTGGAACTCCAGCAGACGGAGCCTCAGCCTGAGCTGTCTGTGCTATCGCTCTCGAATTTGGCTCTGCTTCCTGATTCTCAGTTAATGAAGACATGCCAAACGCTTCCTTTGAATTATCTTTATTCTTAAATGGAGCTTCAGTGACCCTAGAATCTGTTTGCAGTATTACTGTGACCTCTGGGCTGGACTTTCTTTATCAATTGATCTGGTCATGCTACAGGATGGAAGAATATTGGGACCTGTTCCTCTAACTGTTCTGTCATTTAAGCTTCAGCTGGACTTTCTGTGATAATTAGCAAAGTTGAAACTTTTGCATCTGTCAGATCATTCCCCAGAAGTAAAAGAATTCCATCTACAGGTCATTTCTTAACTGTCCTGACTACCATGAGCGCAGTCAACCCAAGCTATGCTTCAGTTGGACTTTGGAGAAAGCAAACTGGAATATCCTGTCCATCTATTCCATTTCCCAACACGGTGGCTTTCATTAAAATCTCTGAATGGAAAATTAAATCCTACTCCCTCAAGAGAGTTTGAGTAGCCCTTGTATCTCTGAGAATAGTTATCAACTTGGATTCTTCCTTTGAAGAAAATGGCCCGTACACAAAAATCCTTCGTATTTCTCATCTATGCTATGAATTTTTGTGACATTCACGGCAGAGTCTACCTCTAATTTTAATTCGAGCTACAACCTGATTTCTTTCTTTTTCAGACTCATTCTTACAAACTCCAATCCGTCCTATCTGTTTCCAGTTGAACCTCCAGCATTCTGAATGCAAGTGTCCCACCTTGGTACCGTGGAAACACCATTGGCTTCTGACTTTCACTTCCACCCTCGGTACTTTCCCTTTTGATCTGAGGAGGACACCGTGAAGCGTTCCCAGTTATCCTTTCCTTATCTCTTGCCTTCTTTTCACTCTCCCACTTTCCATCCCTTTTGAATTCGGAGAGTGGTGGAAAACAATTCCCAGAGACACAGAACGAATGAGACAAAAGATTGTGCCGTTGTTCGCCGCAGAAGCTGCCCATTCTCTGAGCTTGTAAAAAGTTCAGTTGCAACTTGCAGGAAACTAATTACGAAAGATGCCTGAACTGACTTTCCGGCTTTCTCCACTCACGCGAGTAATCTATTTTCTCTGTTTGTTTGTGCGTATGTCTGTGCGTAAAGGAGGTGTGTATCAGAGGATTATAATTATGATTGTGTTCAATGCGATTGGTTTATATCTGTTTATCTGCAGCTATATTCTCATCTATGTGATCTAGCCTCCCACATCCCTCCAGGACTAGAATCGCCCAGGGATCTGTTTGTAGTGGGGCTCATTCTGAAACACTAGGTGCTGAGGGTCTCTGCTGTTAGTTTTGTTCATGTGTCCCAGTTTGCTCATGTCTTCATTCTGTCTGTAGGTCCTGGAATCTCCACTGGAGCAAGAGTTGGATTGGGAATCGGGATTGTTGCTGTTTTTGTTGTTGTTGTACTTGTGGTTTATAACATTCGGAAGCGAAAAAGGTGGTGAGTTCTGGAATGTTTCACAATTTCCATGGTTACCCTTTTTTCTTTGTATGAAACTGCATGAAATGTTGTTGCGCTCTGCCCCTGTCCATTCCCTGAGCTGTGAGGATGCTTCAATCCAGCCTGAGCAGCATCACCCAGTCACTTCCTGCTTGTCATCCTCTTGTTGCTGAATAGTCCTCATGGATTGGAACGGAGCAAGAGGTATCCCACTGGAAAACCAGAGGATGGGGCATATATCAGGAATTTCAGGAGGTATTTAAGTAGGTGACTCACAATAAGTTGTCGCACAAGATGAGGGCTCATAGAATGAGGTGGCTATACAGAATGGACTGAGGATTGGTTAATGCACAGGAACAGAGCAGGAACAAATCGGTCATTTTCAGCTGTCAGGATGTAACTGGTGCTGTAAGGATCAGTGCTGGGACTTCAGTGACTCACAATCTATATCAGCGACTGGGATGAGGGGATAGAGAATAATTGTCCCAGTTTGCTGATGATACAAAGCTCAGTGGGAAAGTAAGCTGCGAGGAGGATACAGAGGCTGCAAACAGGGGTAGGCTGGATAATTGACTGGACCATAACTGTCGTGGCTTGTGTAAAAAAAAGTGAAGAGTGAATGGAAAAGGCTATTTTTACAAGGTGAAAGGCCAGTGAATGTGTCATTCAGAGGAAATTGTAGACAAATCGCTAAGTTACCATGTAAGGAATGAGGAAGGGGAATGGGATAGTCACCTTCCTTGCAGGTGGGTCAGAGGAAGGAGATCTTGCTGCAGGTTCTATAAGGATATGTATCAGAAGCAAACTGGAGGCCTGTGCACAGTCTTGTCTCTTTAGGAAATGTGTGATGTATTTGTTTTTAAGGGAATGTAAGAAAGTTTCACTCGAGTGAATGCTGGGATCAATGCACCCTAAGCCACACCCACGCAGTGCTCATTGAAGCTGATTTTCAAGGAATGTCTCATTGCTTGTGTGTGTCTCAGTGTCAGATTGTTTTTGGTCATTCCTGTATCCCACGTTACAGCTGCTATATAACTCGCCTCAGCCTTTTCAAACCTTCCCTCGAAGTTGGGAATTGGAGGATTCTGTCATTAGGAATCCCATCCTGGCTTTCCTTGTTCCACTCAATATCCACATGGCTGTGCTCACCATCTTTCCACTCACAGTGGGATGAGGAACTGTTGCAGGGTTCTCTCCCTGTCTCCTGTGGCCCTCCCTCCGTCGGTCAGCACAGCTCCTGTGGAGTGTCCAGCCCATCGCCTCCTACAAGCCTCCTCTCCTCGACTCTCTGAGGGCTCCATCAGCGTGCAGCTCCTGATACGCATTTTCGAGCTGCCATTCGTCCCACGCTGTTGAGTGCCATTTCATGGGTGTGTGCTTCTGAGCAGCTGCTTTACTCCCCTGTCCAAACAGTTGGATTGTTTTCACCTGAACTCTGCTGGTTTCTCTCTCCTAGGAATGAAAACAAAAGCTGTCATCAAGACCCTTCGAATGATCTGCTTGAACCAAGTGAAATGGAGGTGCTGTCACCCGATCATGCAGACACAGCGAATGGAGAATGAGCCCCTGGGCTGGGGGGTGGCTGCAGCTGAGTTGCTCTAACCCTGTCTCTGAATTAGCTCATTGCAGTAGCTGTTTGGTGATTGCCATTGGAGAGGCTGAGATCAGCAATGACTTACCAACGTCCAAGTCTGGACCACCAACACAATCCCATACAGTTACGCCGCGGTTTTCACAAAGTCAGACCCATTCTGGAGGCTGTTAAAAACTGGCTGGGCAGATCGGAATCCTTGATTCCAATCCCAGCAATTTTTAATCCTGCACCCTGCACTCACCACCTCGCCATCTCCGCTGGGGGGGGACAGTCATCTTCAACCCCATGGAATTTTTAGTGGAGTTGATGATTGATATTTGACGGATGCTGTGAACTTTAAGCTGCATTAGAAACCTTAAGTTTGAAAGCTATTATCCCACGCCTTCTCCATCCTGCTCGCTCAGTCCACACTCTGTACTGAACCAGTTCACCGGATAATAATGATGCCAAGCTTTAAATGATGATTGCAAAGAATTAGAAATCTGCTTTGATAAAGAACTGCTATTCTTACAACTCTGACATTGTCAATTCGACAGCAGAGCCACTTTATTGTCAGAAGCTTTCCCTCATTTCACACCCTCTTAACCTTGTCCAATTGAGCCTATAGATGCTGAAACAACACATCAAAATCAATGAAAACATACTTTAGTCCAACATAATAAACCCTGGCTGAGCTCATCAACTGGTGACTCTTAGAGTTCAGCTAAGCATTCAGAATGAGGCCTTCTGGAGAAACTGAGTTGCCTGACAATCTGTTTCATCTCCTTTCCCTACTTTTGCCAGCCACAGTCTCAGGAACATGCAGAACCACCTTTCACTGTGTGGATCATCAGTCACACCATGTGCTGATCTGTGAAAAGGTAACTTCCAGAATGTTCCATGGACATTGTGACCAAGTTCTCAAAACTGGTATAAATTATTGAGTTACTTTCCAGAAGAAAATCAAAATGACCTGAAAGAGATGTTACAATCACATAGGGAGATATGTGGAAATAAACTGGGAAGGGCGAATCCAGCTCTGCATGATGTCCAATTCAGCAACATCCTAATAGACTTAGCGCTGTAAGGGTGATACAGGTTCGAGAAGAGATTGAAAGCACACTCAAAGACAACACAATCAATCAAAGTGAGTTACAGAGACTGGAGCTCACCCATAGTCATGATGCCAAAACCCAATGGTCCCCAGCAATTATGTGTGGACTATTGCAATGTCTATGCAGTTACAAAGTCTGATTCATGACCTGTTCTGCATTTGGAAGACTGCATTGAGAAAGTGGGATGAGCAACCCTTATTTGTAAGTTGGACTTACTCAGAGGATAGTGTCTGGTACTTCTATACAAAACAACAAAAACAAGTTTGGATTTCATGCCACTGAATGAACTATATCAATTTAAAGTCAGGCCATTTGGTCTGAAAAAAGTGCTAGCGACATTTCCGAGACTAAACAGTTAAGACATTTCCAGATTACCCATTTGCCTGGTGTACAATGTCAACCTGGTGGTTTTTCATCAAACACGGAAGGAATATTTGCAGCATTTATCTGAATTATTTGATCAATTTCAGGAGCCAGGCTTGGTGATAAACCTGGCTGAGAGTGGATTCACCAAAGCCCAATTCACATTTTTGGGTACTGTTACTGGACATGGACAGTTGGCCCCATGCATTGTGAAAACAAAGTTTATTGGCGGGTTTCCCATTGCTGAAGAGTGGGTTTTATTGGAAATTCGTACTGAATTTTAACAGTGTGGTTGCTCCGCTGACTGTCTTATTGAAGAAGTGCAGTGTGCGGCAGACTGTCAGGAGGTACTCGACAGGCTGAAAGCTGTGTTAAACACCACCCCAGGGTTAGCCACAACTCATTACACAAAGCCATTCAACGTGGTTATTGAAGTGAGTGTCGGTGCTCTACTCTTATAACAAGACAATGAGAAGATTGAAAGACCTCTCGGGTATTTCTCCCGGAAACTGAATAATCAGCAACAGAAATATTCCACGATTGAGAAGGAGCCCTTGAATTTGGTGTAACAACATTTATATTGCCTGTAATGTGTCTGACACAATTGTATATCTTGATCATAACCCATTAAAGATTTTGGAGTGATTTAAGGACAGAAATTCCAGACTGTTGAGATGGCGCTATTATCGCAGCCATTCAATTTGAAAATTATACATGTGACAGGATGAGAAACCGTTAATGCCGACACATTGTTGTGATTTGGATCAAGAAAGATGGAGAAGTTTGGTGGCAGGAGTCAACGGACTGAAATAGAATGAAGGAGGAATGGTTGCATTCAATCACTGGAAACAATGGAATGTACATGTATCACAGCAAACTAACAGAGTCAGACTTAGGGTTTTAACATAAACCATCTTTGTATCTTGGTGGTTCATTGTTTTAAAGGGGGTGTGTGACTGTTGTCACTTTAAAAAGTTAACTTTGTCCTGATTTTTTAAAAAAAATAGGTTGTCAAGGCAGAAGAATTGAAGTGGCTAGGGAGCTGACCTAAGTTGGTAATTTAGGAAGATTTTAGGTTTTTTTAACACAGTTGTAAAAATGGAAGGGGAGTTCTCCCAGATCAGGCTTTCTAGTTTTTTTTAGTTGCAGTAGTAATAAGATCCGATTAGTAACTCACTGCTTCCATTTCTGTGGAAGGGTTAAAGCTCAGAAATTCAGCAATCTCAACTAAAAGCAGCTTGTGCCAGGTGTTTGTCAGCGATGTTCTCACGGTTGGGTCCATTCGCGGTCCTTTCCCCTGCCCCACATGTGAGACTGTAGGGGAACAGTATGGGTCTGAACAGCAGAGGGCGCGCTAGCTTCCGGACTCTACCATTCGCACAGAGACGGCGGGGGAGTGAGAGATCTCGGTGCAGCCTCTGTCGGAAAAGTCCGGGTCAAAGCTGCTTTTGGCCTGAAGGGATTCGAGTGAGACACCGATCCGAGAGGGGGGCTCCCGGGAAACTGTGAATCCAGAGCCGGGGTGTGGGAAGGAACGGCGGAGGGGTGGGGTGATCCGCAGACACCACCCCTCTCTCTACAATGTGGGTCAGGTTGTGAATTGTCACTGTTTGCAAACAACTTTCCGACCTGGCCAAAGCAAATGAAACTGAAAGAGCGATGACACATGTGTCGAGCTGGATAAACGCAGTGGGTGCGGTGCATCTTAGGAGCACAAACACATTTCAGGCCGAGACAACAGAAACTGCTTTGTGCTTTTCACCACTTTCTGAAGAACCAGGACATTTTGCTGCGATTTGGACGGTGGGGGCGCCTCTTGATGACAGAGCAATTTATTAGGGGAACAACACATTTCCCAGCGAACAGGGAACCCAGCGGGACATTGCATCAACGGCTCCGATAATGGACAGTCTGCGCTTCCTCTAACATGGAGTTTTACAAAGTGTTTCTCAGCAGCTTCTCGGTCTGCTGTCGGTGTCTGGCCCTGATCCTGATCCCAGTCCGGGTCCCGGGAAAGGAGATGCAGGTATTTACTGTCAGTGCCTGCCACCCGCGGACATGGAGGGAGGTAAATGCGGGGGAAAGCTTTCCGAGCAGTGAATGTGTCGGGAAAGGGGCTCACAGTGTTTTCTTGTTGCAGGGACATTGCTCACAGAAACCGCTCCCCCTGCTGCTCCTGCTGAGTGCTGTTTCTGCTGTTTCAGGTCAGTGCTGTGATCCTATCTGGTCCTGCCAAAATTTTATACGTTTCTAAACTCTTTTAAACTCCGATTAATGTATCGCAGGGAACCGTTAATGATAAATAGAGCCATCCTGAACTTTGACCTTTCCACAGAAATGAAATGAAGCTGCGGTTGTTGTAATTTCAGCATCTCAATGTATCCATGTGAAGCTTGGGATGTAATGTACCAGCAGGGAGGTTATATCTGTGGATAAACACTTTCACTCTTTTGCAGGTGACTCGCCTGTCTCAGTTTCTGGGTTCCTTGGAGAGCAGGTTGTACTGCCCTGTATCTACAAAGGGAAAATCCCAGTCTCTGATTTACTGGTCATCTGGGGGAGACGCAAGACGGAAATTGTACACAAGTTTGTCTATGGAAACGATAATTTGAGAGAACAAGATACACAGTTCATAAACAGAACAAACCTGTTCAAAGATCAGCTGGAAAAAGGCAACTGGTCAGTTCTGATCTCTGTCCTCAGGGAGACAGACCAGGATGAGTATCACTGTCAGATTTTCTGCACGACTGTAGGTGTATATTGGGCGCAAACTGAAATTGTTCATCTCTCTGTAAAAGGTGAGAGGTTTCTGTTTTAGGTATTGTGTATTTAATCTCTGATGCTATGGGGATAGCAGTGTAGGGGTTATGAGAAATGTGAAGACTTGGACTAATAATCCAGAGAATAAAAATTCACATCCCACCATGGGACTTCCAGGGTTTAAATTCAGGGTATTAAATAAAAATCTGGGAAGAGAAAGAAGAAAAGTGACAGTGAAGATGTTGAATTGTTGTGAAACTAATCACTGATGACCCTTTAGGTAAGAACACTCCCAGCGTATGTTGCTGGATTACTGATTATTGTCCAAGATTCTATAGACTCTGAAAGAGCTCCTATGGATTAGAGGGTAGCTAATGTAACCATACAATTTTTAAAAAGAGCAGGGAGAGAGAAAACAGGGAAATATAGACCGGTTAGCTTGGCATCTGTGGGGTACCAAATGGCTTCAGTGCTTGAATCCCATGTATTCACACAATATATGAATGATTTAGATGAGGGTTTTAAGTTAATGTCTCAAAGGTTGCCGACAACACAAAGCTGGGTGGGAAGATGAACTGTGAGGAGGATGCAGAGATGCTTCAGTGTGATTTGGATAAGTTGAGTGAGTGGGAAAATGCTTGGCAGATGCAGATAATTTGGATAAATGTGAGGTCATTCACTTTGGAACCAAAAGCAGGGGGGCAGATAATTATCTGAACAGTGATAGATTGGGAAAGGGGCAGGCGCAACAAGACCTGGGTGTCCCTGTACACCAGTTGCTGAAGGTAAGCATAGCAGGTGGTGAAGAAGACAAATGGTACGTTGGCCTTCATAGTGACAGGAATTGCGTACAGGAGTGGAGATGCCTTGCTACAATTGTACAAGGTCTTAGTGAGACCATCCCTGAACTGGAAGATCAGTGATGATCATATTGAGTGGTGGAACAGGCTTGAAGGGCTGAATGGCCTACTCCTGCTCCTCTGTTCTGCGTTTCAATGTTTTGGTATAAAACCCTGGTGCCCTTACTTGGTCTGTGTGACTCCAGTCTGACATTAACCATGCTCTGATTTATTCAGAGCTTCAATCAGTTTTAAACCACGAGAGAGAAAACAAAACAGAACATAACTGAACAGACTCCAAGTCTAATTCAGGCCAAACTAAAGACAGACCAATATGTCATATAACTGTATGTGCCATAACCTACACTTCCTTCCCAGAAACATGGCGTTTCTGTTTCCAGAGGTTGGGGTGCAGGACGTGGGACCCACAGAACCCCCGATGCAGCCTTTACAAGGCTCTGAAGACTGAGCTTGAAAGTGTCTCCCTTTTGGTCCAGGATCCTGTGAGAATTGTCCCCACAGGGGGATGAAAGCTGCTGGGAATGATCCTCCTCAGGGAAACTCTGGAAAACTTCCATTCTACAGATAACACAATCTTGTTGGAATTTTCACTCCCATTCTGTCCTTGATCCCTCCTGATCAGTTTGACCCAATCCTCATTCCTCCTTGGATGTGTTTCCCTAAAGCCCGATAGAATCTCTGAACATTTCTGCAGTTTGTTTCACACACTGTACTAAACGCATGTTGTTTTCTTTAGAGCGAGCTCCTACAGCTGGACCAAACACAACTGTACCAGGTAAATCTGTGTGTAAAATATTGCTGTGTTTTCATATCTTACATTTGATCATGCGGGATAAACAGGGAGCGACATTGGTGGTTTGCAATGCTGTGTGGTATTGTATGAAAGAATGAGTCTGCTAAAGTGAGTGATGTGGGTCACTGTTACCTGGAACTGGCCCTTGGAATTTGTTATTAAGTTTTTGAGAGACCCCTTCCTGTCCATCAGATTGATTGTATTTTGGTACATGTGACAATAAATCAGTGAAAAGCTTTGTTTACATGTAGTACAGGCAGATCACAGCATGCAAGGGATGTACAGAGCAAATAGAGGCATGCAGGTTACATTGCAGGTTCCATTGGCTGAGGTGAGAAGACATTCAACAGTCTGATAACAGCCAGAGTGAAGCTGCTCCTGAACATGTTCGTACATGCTTTCAGGCTTCTGTATCTTCTGCCTGATGGAAGAGGTTATGGAAGGTCATTACCAGGGTGTGATGAGTCTTTGATGATGTTGGCTGCCTTTCTGTGGCAGTGAGCTGTGTGAGTAGAGTCCGCGGATGGCAGGTCGGCTTCTGTGATGGTCTGGGCTGTGCACACAGCCTTCTGTAGTTTCTCACAGTCCTGGGCAGAAGAGTTACCGTACCAGGCCGTTATACACCCGGACAGTGCACTTTCAATGGTGCATCTATGGAGGTTGGTGAGGGACCTTGTCAATATGCCAATTTCCTGAGCCGCCTGAGCGAGAAGTGGCATTGCTGTGTCTCCTTGACTGTCACGTCTACGTGGCAAGTCCAGGACAGGTTGTCCGTTATTGTCATTTCAAGGAACATCATGCTCTTCATCCTCTCCACCTCAGTTCCATCGAAATAGATGGAAGCATGTTCTCCTCCATTCTTCCTGAAGTCAATGATCAATTCTTTAGTTTTGCAGAGGTTGGGAGACAGACTGATTTCATTGCAGCACATGACCAAGCCCTCCAACTCCATTCTGTTGTTAGATAGCCATCCCACCATGCTGAAGTCAGCAGTGAACTTGCAGATGGTGTTCATTCAAAATTTGGCAACACAGTCATAGCTGTACATGCAATACAGTAGGGGCCTGAAGACATTTCTTTGGGGGTGTCCAGTGTTGGTCATGTTACTAGACAACAGTCCAGAGACCTGGTCTAATAATCCAGAGAATGAGAATTCAAATCCCATCATGGCACTCAGGTACAGGACTCTGAGGATCCCTGCTTCCCACTGACATTAGTGTTTCTGGAATTCTGTGTGGAGAGTCTCAGTACACTTTGAATGCAACCCTGCTGTTGGGAAACTGATGGAAAGTGAAGTCAGTGGAGAGTAACAGTGATCTAGGTGTAAGCTGCCCTTCCGCTCCCCCAACCCCAGTCCCAGGGAGAAAGGGAATTTTCTCATCTTATTGAGATTTACTTGGTTCCATGAGTATGCTGTTTCCAGTTCGAGAAAACAATGAAGCGTCTAGATCCAAAATGTCAGCTTTTCTGCTCCTCCGATGCTGCTTGGCCTGCTGCGTTCATCCAGCTCCACACCTTGTTATCTCAGATTCTCCAACATCTGCAGTTCCTATTATCCCTCACCTGCTGGATAAAGTTGTTTCTGCGAGCTGCCTGTTCCTCAGAGGGAGGATGATGCTCGCACTGAGACCCTGTGTGGGAAGCATCAATGTGGGGAATCTTAACTTTTTCACAGCAGCTGCCACATGTTTTTTTCTTGATCAGGACACTAGGTCTGAAGAAGGGGTTTACAGGTTGATAATCAACCTGTTTGGCCAGCTAAGGCACACGTTCTCTCATGGTGAAGTCCTTAAACCTGGAGGTAGTGACCCCAAACAAGGACGCAGCCGCTGTGCCACACGTCCTCCCTCTTTACACTGCATCAAAGCAAGATTTACATACTTTCATTGATCCTCTCATTTTGTGAATCTTACACAATCTTAGAATTTCCTGAATGTTGAACTTATTTTAACATTTTACATTTGGGATAATTTATCTGCAATTATATTATCTTTCCCAGAAATATGAAAATGATCCTTCACAACCCACAAACCCTCAACTAAAAGGTTCTTCAGAATCTCGTGTGGGTATCGTGATTACATGCTGAAATATTCTTACTTCCTGACATGTCTATGTTTTACAGAACTGCACTATGTCTTTATGAAGCCCTGACCCATATAAAATACCTGTTTATTGACGCCTGTGTTTTCAATATTCTCATACCTCCTGCTATTGGACTTTCACATGCGATTCACAAAGTTTCTTCACAATATCTGGACAGTACCAGTTTTGATGAACAATCATCTATTTGTCATTCACTGGTTAATGAGGATGTCTCCACTTCCTCATCAGAACTTTTTTTAAAATATAATGACAGTCTGGAACTCCAGCAGACGGAGCCTCAGCCTGAGCTGTCTGTGCTATCGCTCTCGAATTTGGCTCTGCTTCCTGATTCTCAGTTAATGAAGACATGCCAAACGCTTCCTTTGAATTATCTTTATTCTTAAATGGAGCTTCAGTGACCCTAGAATCTGTTTGCAGTATTACTGTGACCTCTGGGCTGGACTTTCTTTATCAATTGATCTGGTCATGCTACAGGATGGAAGAATATTGGGACCTGTTCCTCTAACTGTTCTGTCATTTAAGCTTCAGCTGGACTTTCTGTGATAATTAGCAAAGTTGAAACTTTTGCATCTGTCAGATCATTCCCCAGAAGTAAAAGAATTCCATCTACAGGTCATTTCTTAACTGTCCTGACTACCATGAGCGCAGTCAACCCAAGCTATGCTTCAGTTGGACTTTGGAGAAAGCAAACTGGAATATCCTGTCCATCTATTCCATTTCCCAACACGGTGGCTTTCATTAAAATCTCTGAATGGAAAATTAAATCCTACTCCCTCAAGAGAGTTTGAGTAGCCCTTGTATCTCTGAGAATAGTTATCAACTTGGATTCTTCCTTTGAAGAAAATGGCCCGTACACAAAAATCCTTCGTATTTCTCATCTATGCTATGAATTTTTGTGACATTCACGGCAGAGTCTACCTCTAATTTTAATTCGAGCTACAACCTGATTTCTTTCTTTTTCAGACTCATTCTTACAAACTCCAATCCGTCCTATCTGTTTCCAGTTGAACCTCCAGCATTCTGAATGCAAGTGTCCCACCTTGGTACCGTGGAAACACCATTGGCTTCTGACTTTCACTTCCACCCTCGGTACTTTCCCTTTTGATCTGAGGAGGACACCGTGAAGCGTTCCCAGTTATCCTTTCCTTATCTCTTGCCTTCTTTTCACTCTCCCACTTTCCATCCCTTTTGAATTCGGAGAGTGGTGGAAAACAATTCCCAGAGACACAGAACGAATGAGACAAAAGATTGTGCCGTTGTTCGCCGCAGAAGCTGCCCATTCTCTGAGCTTGTAAAAAGTTCAGTTGCAACTTGCAGGAAACTAATTACGAAAGATGCCTGAACTGACTTTCCGGCTTTCTCCACTCACGCGAGTAATCTATTTTCTCTGTTTGTTTGTGCGTATGTCTGTGCGTAAAGGAGGTGTGTATCAGAGGATTATAATTATGATTGTGTTCAATGCGATTGGTTTATATCTGTTTATCTGCAGCTATATTCTCATCTATGTGATCTAGCCTCCCACATCCCTCCAGGACTAGAATCGCCCAGGGATCTGTTTGTAGTGGGGCTCATTCTGAAACACTAGGTGCTGAGGGTCTCTGCTGTTAGTTTTGTTCATGTGTCCCAGTTTGCTCATGTCTTCATTCTGTCTGTAGGTCCTGGAATCTCCACTGGAGCAAGAGTTGGATTGGGAATCGGGATTGTTGCTGTTTTTGTTGTTGTTGTACTTGTGGTTTATAACATTTGGAAGCGAAAAAGGTGGTGAGTTCTGGAATGTTTCACAATTTCCATGGTTACCCTTTTTTCTTTGTATGAAACTGCATGAAATGTTGTTGCGCTCTGCCCCTGTCCATTCCCTGAGCTGTGAGGATGCTTCAATCCAGCCTGAGCAGCATCACCCAGTCACTTCCTGCTTGTCATCCTCTTGTTGCTGAATAGTCCTCATGGATTGGAACGGAGCAAGAGGTATCCCACTGGAAAACCAGAGGATGGGGCATATATCAGGAATTTCAGGAGGTATTTAAGTAGGTGACTCACAATAAGTTGTCGCACAAGATGAGGGCTCATAGAATGAGGTGGCTATACAGAATGGACTGAGGATTGGTTAATGCACAGGAACAGAGCAGGAACAAATCGGTCATTTTCAGCTGTCAGGATGTAACTGGTGCTGTAAGGATCAGTGCTGGGACTTCAGTGACTCACAATCTATATCAGCGACTGGGATGAGGGGATAGAGAATAATTGTCCCAGTTTGCTGATGATACAAAGCTCAGTGGGAAAGTAAGCTGCGAGGAGGATACAGAGGCTGCAAACAGGGGTAGGCTGGATAATTGACTGGACCATAACTGTCGTGGCTTGTGTAAAAAAAAGTGAAGAGTGAATGGAAAAGGCTATTTTTACAAGGTGAAAGGCCAGTGAATGTGTCATTCAGAGGAAATTGTAGACAAATCGCTAAGTTACCATGTAAGGAATGAGGAAGGGGAATGGGATAGTCACCTTCCTTGCAGGTGGGTCAGAGGAAGGAGATCTTGCTGCAGGTTCTATAAGGATATGTATCAGAAGCAAACTGGAGGCCTGTGCACAGTCTTGTCTCTTTAGGAAATGTGTGATGTATTTGTTTTTAAGGGAATGTAAGAAAGTTTCACTCGAGTGAATGCTGGGATCAATGCACCCTAAGCCACACCCACGCAGTGCTCATTGAAGCTGATTTTCAAGGAATGTCTCATTGCTTGTGTGTGTCTCAGTGTCAGATTGTTTTTGGTCATTCCTGTATCCCACGTTACAGCTGCTATATAACTCGCCTCAGCCTTTTCAAACCTTCCCTCGAAGTTGGGAATTGGAGGATTCCGTCATTAGGAATCCCATCCTGGCTTTCCTTGTTCCACTCAATATCCACATCGCTGTGCTCACCATCTTTCCACTCACAGTGGGATGAGGAACTGTTGCAGGGTTCTCTCCCTGTCTCCTGTGGCCCTCCCTTCGTCGGTCAGCACAGCTCCTGTGGAGTGTCCAGCCCATCGCCTCCTACAAGCCTCCTCTCCTCGACTCTCTGAGGGCTCCATCAGCGTGCAGCTCCTGATGCGCATTTTCGAGCTGCCATTCGTCCCACGCTGTTGAGTGCCATTTCATGGGTGTGTGCTTCTGAGCAGCTGCTTTACTCCCCTGTCCAAACAGTTGGATTGTTTTCACCTGAACTCTGCTGGTTTCTCTCTCCTAGGAATGAAAACAAAAGCTGTCATCAAGACCCTTCGAATGATCTGCTTGAACCAAGTGAAATGGAGGTGCTTTCACCAGCATCACCCGATCATGCAGACACAGCGAATGGAGAATGAGCCCCTGGGCTGGGGGGTGGCTGCAGCTGAGTTGCTCTAACCCTGTCTCTGAATTAGCTCATTGCAGTAGCTGTCTGGTGATTGCCATTGGAGAGGCTGAGATCAGCAATGACTTACCAACGTCCAAGTCTGGACCACCAACACAATCCCATACAGTTACGCCGCGGTTTTCACAAAGTCAGACCCATTCTGGAGGCTGTTAAAAACTGGCTGGGCAGATCGGAATCCTTGATTCCAATCCCAGCAATTTTTAATCCTGCACCCTGCACTCACCACCTCGCCATCTCCGCTGGGGGGGGACAGTCATCTTCAACCCCATGGAATTTTTAGTGGAGTTGATGATTGATATTTGACGGATGCTGTGAACTTTAAGCTGCATTAGAAACCTTAAGTTTGAAAGCTATTATCCCACGCCTTCTCCATCCTGCTCGCTCAGTCCACACTCTGTACTGAACCAGTTCACCGGATAATAATGATGCCAAGCTTTAAATGATGATTGCAAAGAATTAGAAATCTGCTTTGATAAAGAACTGCTATTCTTACAACTCTGACATTGTCAATTCGACAGCAGAGCCACTTTATTGTCAGAAGCTTTCCCTCATTTCACACCCTCTTAACCTTGTCCAATTGAGCCTATAGATGCTGAAACAACACATCAAAATCAATGAAAACATACTTTAGTCCAACATAATAAACCCTGGCTGAGCTCATCAACTGGTGACTCTTAGAGTTCAGCTAAGCATTCAGAATGAGGCCTTCTGGAGAAACTGAGTTGCCTGACAATCTGTTTCATCTCCTTTCCCTACTTTTGCCAGCCACAGTCTCAGGAACATGCAGGACCACCTTTCACTGTGTGGATCATCAGTCACACCATGTGCTGATCTGTGAAAAGGTAACTTCCAGAATGTTCCATGGACATTGTGACCAAGTTCTCAAAACTGGTATAAATTATTGAGTTACTTTCCAGAAGAAAATCAAAATGACCTGAAAGAGATGTTACAATCACATGGGGAGTTATGTGGAAATAAACTGGGAAGGGCGAATCCAGCTCTGCATGATGTCCAATTCAGCAACATCCTAATAGACTTAGCGCTGTAAGGGTGATACAGGTTCGAGATGAGATTGAAAGCACACTCAAAGACAACACAATTAATCAAAGTGAGTTACAGAGACTGGAGCTCACCCATAGTCATGATGCCAAAACCCGACGGTCCCCAGCAATTATGTGTGGACTATTGCAATGTCTATGCAGTCACAAAGTCTGATTCATGACCTGTTCTGCATTTGGAAGACTGCATTGAGAAAGCGGGATGAGCAACCCTTATTTCTAAGTTGGACTTACTCAGAGGATAGTGTCTGGTACTTCTATACAAAACAACAAAAACAAGTTTGGATTTCATGCCACTGAATGAACTATATCAATTTAAAGTCAGGCCATTTGGTCTGAAAAAAGTGCTAGCGACATTTCCGAGACTAACCAGTTAAGACATTTCCAGATTACCCATTTGCCCGGTGTACAATGTCAACCTGGTGGTTTTTCATCAAACACGGAAGGAATATTTGCAGCATTTATCTGAATTATTTGATCAATTTCAGGAGCCAGCCTTGGTGATAAACCTGGCTGAGAGTGGATTCACCAAAGCCCAATTCACATTTTTGAGTAATGTTACTGGACGTGGACAGTTGGCCCCATGCATTGTAAAAACAAAGTTTATTGGCGGGTTTCCCATTGCTGAAGAGTGGGTTTTATTGGAAATTCGTACTGAATTTTAACAGTGTGGTTCTCCGCTGACTGTCTTATTGAAGAAGTGCAGTGTGCGGCAGATTGTCAGGAGGTACTCGACAGGCTGAAAGCTGTGTTAACCACCACCCCAGGGTTAGCCACAACTCATTACACAAAGCCATTCAAGGTGGTTATTGAAGTGAGTGTCGGTGATCTACTCTTATAACAAGACAATGAGAAGATTGAAAGACCTCTCGGGTATTTCTCCAGGAAACTGAATAATCAGCAACAGAAATATTCCACGATTGAGAAGGAGCCCTTGAATTTGGTGTTACAACATTTATATTGCCTGTAATGTGTCTGACACAATTGTATATCTTGATCATAACCCATTAAAGATTTTGGAGTGATTTAAGGACAGAAATTCCAGACTGTTGAGATGGTGCTATTATCGCAGCCATTCAATTTGAAAATTATACATGTGACAGGATGAGAAACCGTTAATGCCAACACATTGTTGTGATTTGGATCAAGAAAGATGGAGAAGTTTGGTGGCAGGAGTCAACGGACTGAAATAGAATGAAGGAGGAATGGTTGCATTCAATCACTGGAAACAATGGAATGTACATGTATCACAGCAAACTAACAGAGTCAGACTTAGGGTTTTAACATAAACCATCTTTGTATATTGATGGTTCATTGTTTTAAAGGGGGTGTGTGACTGTTGTCACTTTAAAAAGTTAACTTTGTCCTGATTTTTTAAAAAAATAGGTTGTAAAGGCATAAGAATTGAAGTGGCTAGGGAGCTGATCTAAGTTGGTAATTTAGGAAGATTTTAGGTTTTTTTAACACAGTTGTAACAATGGAAGGGGAGTTCTCCCAGATCAGGCTTTCTAGTTTTTTTTAGTTGCAGTAGTAATAAGATGTTTGAGTCCCAGAAAGGGTTGCAGGCTTCAGTCAATGTGACCGAGTCTGAAATCTCTCTTGAGTTGTTTCTTCCTGGATTGGAAACCCGCAAATCTGTGTCTGAATTTACCTTTTTGCCAAGGGGTGTGTTTATGGGATGTTGCTAAATTGGAACAGTTAATTAGTAATAGGTACAGTGCCTGTTATACGATTAAGTTTCCGAATTGTCAAGTTATTCTAAATTCCTCTTTCTTTTGTTTGTATTTTAACTACAGTGTTTAAATAAATTCTGGTTTACTGAAATCTGAGTGTTTGCAACACACCTGGACCAGCCACTTCACACCTACCTTTAAAACAGGAAATTGTGTCGATGCGAACTTCTTAAAATATTTTGAGGGTGTTCAGGCCATTTCTGTGGGAAGCTTAAAGCTCAGACTTTGAGGGTCTTCAACTCAAAGCTGTTTGTGCTGGATATTTGTCAGCACTGAGCAGCTAGACAGCACTTTGAATCACGTTTGCCACTTCGACACATGCACTGGGAGAACACAGCTGGATACTGGTCACTCGTTCACTCAGGCACATAAAGCACTGAAGGAGGCCATTTGGGCCCTCGTATTATCACTGCTGAAAAACGATCTGGCAACAGTTATTCCAGCATTTGGCTCTCGGCCCATCGTGCTGGTGGCTATAGCTACACAAATGTCTGGGGGCAGGCTAGTGGAACTGAAGCTCTGAACCTGAAGACTGAAATCGGTGTGGTACTGGAGGAAGTGAAAAGGGCTTGGACAGGGTGTGGGATTACTGACAGTTGAATACATTGTGTCAGAATAAGGCAGCACCTGATGGTTTGAAAAGAGCCAAGGCAATGTGAAAACTCACCTCCCTCCACCACTAACCGGTTAGACTTTCCTCTTCCTCTCCCCCCCACACCCCCCCCACACCCCGTACATGCAGACTCAGCCCAAAATTGATGAAGAGGGTAGACTTAACAGTAATTGTAAAAACAATGCTGCCCCATATACAACTCACATTCACCTGTCACCCTGTGTTGGTCAGTGACATATCTTAGCTCCCAATTCACCTCTGCCTTGATTTTAATCATTTGTCCCTCAGGTCATGAGGGTGGAAGGCATTAACCCACATCGGAAATACAGAGGGAATTTTGTCAAAGAGGGAATAACGAATTGCTCCATTCCTCATCCCAGTGCTCAGTAGCACATCCCATTCCCATTGGATTCCTCCCCACTGTCACTAAGTTTGCTCAGTGTCCAAATGACACTATTCACGTCCCAGGGCTTAACCTGAACACATTAAGTGCCCAAATACAAACCGAAATAACTGCCGTTGCAGCTGGAAAAGCTCAGAAAATCTGGCAGCATTTGTGGAGAGAAATTGGAGTTAGTACTTCAGATCCAGTTTCACCTGGGCTGCCTGAAGGGAAGTGCCTTCCTTTCAGTTGTCTTTCTCTTCACCAGCCCCCCACTACCCATAGCCGAACCTTTAATCACAGCTGAAATGTCCCAGCAGTCACACCACTGTCCTGGAACAACAGCAACAACATTTAGCAGCAGCAGGAGCAGCTTCCATGAGCCATGTCCCACCAACAAGAAAACACAGTGAGACCCTTTCTAACAGATTCACTGCTTGGAAAGTGTGTGGAGCTGGAGGACGTTGGTAACGTGTTAAACAATTATTCCACACCTGCCTTCATTCGAGATTTAGGTACAGAATTTTTAAAGATGCTCTATGATGTTCTTAAGCAGATTGACTTTGGGAGTGAGGAAGTATGAGAGGTTTTGACAGGATTAAAGTTGGACAAATCCCTAGGACTGGATGTGTTGCATCCCAAGCTACTGTGAGAGAATAAGGAAGACACACAGGGACTCTGACCCAAATTTTCAATTTCTCTGGCCACAGGAGAGGTGCCAGAGGACTGGAGGATAGTTAATGCAGTTCCACTTTTCAAGAAGGAGATAAGCCAGGGAGTACAGACCAGTGAGTCTCACGTCAGTGGGAGGGAAAGTATCGGAGAAAATTCTAAAGCAGGCAACTAATCTCTACTTGAAGAGGCATAATTTAATCAGGGGTAGTCAGCATGGCTTAGTCAGAGGGAGATCATGCTTAACAAATGTGAGTGAATGTTTTGAGGGAGCGATCTGAAACGTCAACTTGCCTGCTCCTCCGATGCTGCCTGACCTACTATATTCCTCCAGCTCTACACTGTATTGAAAATAATCCCTGAACTTGTTTACTGTGTTGAGGTCAATCATGTGGTTAACTGAGACTCTGGTTCTCTATTAAAGGGGCTTCAGACAGATTAACCCAGACTCTGGTTCCTGTATAAAACTGTGAAGCAGGTAGATGGCAGTGCCAGCCAAGGAAATCTCAACACAAGTAAAAAAATTCATTTCTCACTGGGACAAGGTGAAAGGCCAGGTTACTCCTCGTTCAATATGACTCTCCACTGACTCCCAATCTCATCAGCTTCCGAACAGGAGGGTACTGGTAAAATTGTAGCAATATTGTTCATACAGTATTCCAGAAAGACTAATACCAGCAGGAAACAGGAATCCTCAGAGTCCTGTATCTGAGGGACAGGAAGGGCAATCTCAGAAACAGAAATTACAATTCCAGGGAGTTTAAGAACCAGTTTCAGGTAACAGTAACCCACACCACTCGCTATAACAGTCATTCTTTGGGAAAGTATCACACAGCATTTCAAACCTAGCAATGTTCCTCTCAGACTATCCAGCATGATCGAATGTAAGAGCTGAAAACACAAGCAGTAGTTTAGAAACAGACTTAACACGTATGACCGGTCCAAGAGTCGGATCTCGCTCTAAAGTAAACATCATGTGTTTAGTCCGGTGTGTGAAACAAACTGCAGAAATGCTCAAACACTGCAGACGAGTCAACTAATAAAGAATGTGCCATCTCAAGTCAGAGATAAAACTAAAGCTGAAACAAAGACCTTCAACTGTGACAGAGAGCTTGAAGTGAACAACTCCCTCCCATCGAAAGTGATCCCCCATCCTGCAGTTAAACCTGACGCTGATACTCGTCCTCCTCTGTCTCCCTGAGGTCAGAGATCAGAACTGACCAGTTTTGCCTTGTTCCAGTTAATCTTTGAACAAGTTTGTTCTGTTTCTGAACTTTGGGGCCTGGTCTCTCAAATCGTTGTTCTCATCGACAAACTTTTATATAAGTTCACATTTGGATGCTCCCCAGATTACCAGGAAATCAGAGTCCGAGGCAATTCCTTTTCATGTACAGGGCAGCACAACCTGCTCCCCAAGGAACCCAGAAACTGGGACAGGACAGTCACCAGGAAAAGAGTGAAAGTATTTAGAAAAGAGTGAAAGTATTTATCCACAGCTATAACCTCCCTGCTGGTACTTTACATGCCAAGCTTCTCATGGTTACGCTGTGATGCTGGATTTACAAGAAGCTCTGATCAGTAACTCACTGCTTTCATTTCTATGGAAGGGTTAAAGCTCAGAAATTCAGGAATCCCACCCAAAAGCAGCTTGTGCCAGATATTTGTCAGCACTGAACAGCTGGACCACACTTCAAACCAAATGTTCCCCATTTGGACACATGTTGGGAGCCTGGGGAGGAATGGAAGGGATGATGTACATTGTGAGGTGGAGTTTAGAAGCAAAAACATTACAGTGTTGGTGACTGTTTGCTCAGTGTCCAGATGCCACTGCCCACATCCCAGGGGTTAACTTGAAGACATTCAAGTGCCTTCCTTTCAGCCCAGTCCACCCCCATCTATTGGTCACAGCTGAAATGTCCCAGCAGTCACAGCACTGACCTGGAACAGCACCAATAACATTTCGCAGCAGCAGCAGTTTCTGTGAGATCCGTCCCTGCAACAAGAAAACATAATGTGCCCCTTTCAAACAGATTCACTGCTCGGAAAGTTTGCCACAGATTCCCCTCCCTCCCTCCGTGTCCCCAGGTGGGAGACACTGACAGTAAATACCTGCATCTCCTTTCCCGGGACCCGGACTGGGATCAGGATCAGGGCCAGACACCGACAGGAGACCGAGAGGTTGCTGAGAAACGTTTTGTAAAACTCCATGCTGGATGAAGATCAGATTGTGTCTCAGTCAGAAACAGCCCAGAGCCGATTCTGCGATGAATAGAATGGATGAGAATGAGATTTATTGTCACTTGCACTCAAATTCCAAAAGAACAGGAGTAGAGGGGAAAGTTAACAGCAGCTCCTCCACACGGCTCCATACGATGTACAATGTACCTCGGTGCAAACCTACGTACAAGGAACCTAGAGATAGCAGGAACTGCCGATGCTGGAGAATCTGAGATAACACGCTGTGAAGCTGGATAACACAGTAATCCATTTTGCTTTTGCTGTTGGAAAGGTCCGTTCATGTGGGTCAGCGATGTTCTCACGGTTGGGTCCATTCGCGGTCCTTTCCCCTGCCCCACATGTGAGACTGTAGGGGAACAGTATGGGTCTGAACAGCAGAGGGCGCGCCAGCTCCCGGACTCTACCATTCGCACAGAGACGGCGGGGGAGTGAGAGATCTCGGTGCAGACTCTGTCGGAAAAGTCCGGGTCAAAGCTGCTTTTGGCCTGAAGGGATTCGAGTGAGACACCGATCCGAGAGGGGGGCTCCCGGGAAACTGTGAATCCAGAGCCGGGGTGTGGGAAGGAACGGCGGAGGGGTGGGGTGATCCGCAGACACCACCCCTCTCTCTACAATGTGGGTCAGGTTGTGAATTGTCACTGTTTGCAAACAACTTTCCGACCTGGCCAAAGCAAATGAAACTGAAAGAGCGATGACAGTGTCGAGCTGGATAAACGCAGTGGGTGCGGTGCATCTTAGGAGCACAAACACGTTTCAGGCCGAGACAACAGAAACTGCTTTGTGCTTTTCACCACTTTCTGAAGAACCAGGACATTTTGCTGCGATTTGGACGGTGGGGGCGCCTCTTGATGACAGATGCAATTTATTAGGGGAACAACACATTTCCCAGCGAACAGGGAACCCAGCGGGACATTGCATCAACGGCTCCGATAATGGACAGTCTGCGCTTCCTCTAACATGGAGTTTTACAAAGTGTTTCTCAGCAGCTTCTCGGTCTCCTGTCGGTGTCTGGCCCTGATCCTGATCCCAGTCCGGGTCCCGGGAAAGGAGATGCAGGTATTTACTGTCAGTGCCTGCCACCCGCGGACATGGAGGGAGGTAAATGCGGGGGAAAGCTTTCCGAGCAGTGAATGTGTCGGGAAAGGGGCTCACAGTGTTTTCTTGTTGCAGGGACATTGCTCACAGAAACCGCTCCCCCTGCTGCTCCTGCTGAGTGCTGTTTCTGCTGTTTCAGGTCAGTGCTGTGATCCTATCTGGTCCTGCCAAAATTTTATACGTTTCTAAACTCTTTTAAACTCCGATTAATGTATCGCAGGGAACCGTTAATGATAAATAGAGCCATCCTGAACTTTGACCTTTCCACAGAAATGAAATGAAGCTGCGGTTGTTGTAATTTCAGCATCTCAATGTATCCATGTGAAGCTTGGGATGTAATGTACCAGCAGGGAGGTTATATCTGTGGATAAACACTTTCACTCTTTTGCACGTGACTCGCCTGTGTCAGTTTCTGGGTTCGCTGGGGAGCAGGTTGTACTGCCCTGTATCTACAAAGGGAAAATCCCAGTCTCTGATTTACTGGTCATCTGGGGGAGACGCAAGACGGAAATTGTACACAAGTTTGTCTATGGAAACGATAATTTGAGAGAACAAGATACACAGTTCATAAACAGAACAAACCTGTTCAAAGATCAGCTGGAAAAAGGCAACTGGTCAGTTCTGATCTCTGACCTCAGGGAGACAGACCAGGATGAGTATCAGTGCCAGATTTTCTGGAACACGACTGTAGGTGTATATTGGGAGCAAACTGAAATTGTTCATCTCTCAGTAAAAGGTGAGAGGTTTCTGTTTTAGGTATTGTGTATTTAATCTCTGATGCTACGGGGATAGCAGTGAAGGGGTTATGAGAAATGTGAAGACTTGGACTAATAATCCAGAGAATAAAAATTCACATCCCACCATGGGACTGTCAGGGTTCAAATTCAGGGTATTAAATAAAAATCTGGAAAGAGAAAGAAGAAAAGTGACAGTGAAGATGTTGAATTGTTGTGAAACTAATCACTGATGACCCTTTAGGTAAGAACACTCCCAGCGTATGTTGCTGGATTACTGATTATTGTCCAAGATTCTATAGACTCTGAAAGAGCTCCTATGGATTAGAGGGTAGCTAATGTAACCATACAATTTTTAAAAAGAGCAGGGAGAGAGAAAACAGGGAAATATAGACCGGTTAGCTTGGCATCTGTGGGGTACCAAATGGCTTCAGTGCTTGAATCCCATGTATGCACACAATATATGAATGATTTAGATGAGGGTTTTAAGTTAATGTCTCAAAGGTTGCAGACAACACAAAGCTGGGTGGGAAGATGAACTGTGAGGAGGATGCAGAGATGCTTCAGTGTGATTTGGATAAGTTGAGTGAGTGGGAAAATGCTTGGCAGATGCAGATAATTTGGATAAATGTGAGGTCATTCACTTTGAAACCAAAAGCAGGGGGGCAGATAATTATCTGAACAGTGATAGATTGGGAAAGGGGGAGGCGCAACAAGACCTGGGTGTCCCTGTACACCAGTTGCTGAAGGTAAGCATAGCAGGTGGTGAAGAAGACAAATGGTACGTTGGCCTTCATAGTGACAGGAATTGCGTACAGGAGTGGAGATGCCTTGCTACAATTGTACAAGGTCTTAGTGAGACCATCCCTGAACTGGAAGATCAGTGATGATCATATTGAGTGGTGGAACAGGCTTGAAGGGCTGAATGGCCTACTCCTGCTCCTCTGTTCTGCGTTCCAATGTTTTGGTATAAAACCCTGGTGCCCTTACTTGGTCTGTGTGACTCCAGTCTGACATTAACCATGCTCTGATTTATTCAGAGCTTCAATCAGTTTTAAACCACGAGAGAGAAAACAAAACAGAACATAACTGAACAGACTCCAAGTCTAATTCAGGCCAAACTAAAGACAGACCAATATATCATATAACTGTATGTGCCATAACCTACACTTCCTTCCCAGAAACACGGCGCTTCTGTTTCCAGAGGTTGGGGTGCAGGACGTGGGACCCACAGAACCCCCGATGCAGCCTTTACAAGGCTCTGAAGACTGAGCTTGAAAGTGTCTCCCTTTTGGTCCAGGATCCTGTGAGAATTGTCCCCACAGGGGGATGAAATCTGCTGGGAATGATCCTGCTCAGGGAAACTCTGGAAAACTTCCATTCTACAGATAACACAATCTTGTTGGAATTTTCACTCCCATTCTGTCCTTGATCCCTCCTGATCAGTTTGACCCAATCCTCATTCCTCCTTGGATGTGTTTCCCTAAAGCCCGATAGAATCTCTGAACATTTCTGCAGTTTGTTTCACACACTGTACCAAACGCATGTTGTTTTCTTTAGAGCGAGCTCCTACAGCTGGACCAAACACAACTGTACCAGGTAAATCTGTGTGTAAAATATTGCTGTGTTTTCATATCTTACATTTGATCATGCGGGATAAACAGGGAGCGACATTGGTGGTTTGCAATGCTGTGTGGTATTGTATGAAAGAATGAGTCTGCTAAAGTGAGTGATGTGGGTCACTGTTACCTGGAACTGGCCCTTGGAATTTGTTATTAAGTTGTTGAGAGACCCCTTCCTGTCCATCAGATTGATTGTATTTTGGTACATGTGACAATAAATCAGTGAAAAGCTTTGTTTACATGTAGTACAGGCAGATCACAGCATGCAAGGGATGTACAGAGCAAATAGAGGCATGCAGGTTACATTGCAGGTTCCATTGGCTGAGGTGAGAAGACATTCAACAGTCTGATAACAGCCAGAGTGAAGCTGCTCCTGAACATGTTCGTACATGCTTTCAGGCTTCTGTATCTTCTGCCTGATGGAAGAGGTTATGGAAGGTCATTACCCGGGTGTGATGAGTCTTTGATGATGTTGGCTGCCTTTCTGTGGCAGTGAGCTGTGTGAGTAGAGTCCGCGGATGGCAGGTCGGCTTCTGTGATGGTCTGGGCTGTGCACACAGCCTTCTGTAGTTTCTCACAGTCCTGGGCAGAAGAGTTACCGTACCAGGCCGTTATACACCCGGACGGAGCACTTTCAATGGTGCATCTATGGAGGCTGGTGAGGGACCTTGTCAATATGCCAATTTCCTGAGCCGCCTGAGCGAGAAGTGGCATTGCCGTGTCTCCTTGACTGTCACGTCTACGTGGCAAGTCCAGGACAGGTTGTCCGTTATTGTCATTTCAAGGAACATCATGCTCTTCATCCTCTCCACCTCAGTTCCATCGAAATAGATGGAGGCATGTTCTCCTCCATTCTTCCTGAAGTCAATGATCAATTCTTTAGTTTTGCAGCGGTTGGGAGACAGACTGTTTTTATTGCAGCACATGGCCAAGCCCTCCAACTCCATTCTGTTGTTAGATAGCCATCCCACCATGCTGAAGTCAGCAGTGAACTTGCAGATGGTGTTCATTCGGAATTTGGCAACACAGTCATAGCTGTACATGCAATACAGTAGGGGCCTGAAGACACTTGTTTGGGGGTGTCCAGTGTTGGTCATGTTACTAGACAACAGTCCAGAGACCTGGACTAATAATCCAGTGAATGAGAATTCAAATCCCATCATGGGACTCAGATACAGGACTCTGAGGATCCCTGCTTCCCACTGACATTAGTGTTTCTGGAATTCTGTGTGGAGAGTCTCAGTACACTTTGAATGCAACCCTGCTGTTGGGAAACTGATGGAAAGTGAAGTCAGTGGAGAGTAACAGTGATCCAGGTGTAAGCTGCCCTTCCGCTCCCCCAACCCCAGTCCCAGAGAGAAAGGGAATTTTCTCATCTTATTGAGATTTACTTGGTTCCATGAGTATGCTGTTTCCAGTTTGAGAAAACAATGAAGCGTCTAGATCCAAAATGTCAGCTTTTCTGCTCCTCCGATGCTGCTTGGCCTGCTGCGTTCATCCAGCTCCACACCTTGTTATCTCAGATTCTCCAACATCTGCAGTTCCTATTATCCCTCACCTGCTGGATAAAGTTGTTTCTGCGAGCTGCCTGTTCCTCAGAGGGAGGATGATGCTCGCACTGAGACCCTGTGTGGGAAGCATCAATGTGGGGAATCTTAACTTTTTCACAGCAGCTGCCACATGTTTTTTTCTTGATCAGGACACTAGGTCTGAAGAAGGGGTTTACAGGTTGATAATCAACCTGTTTGGCCAGCTAAGGCACACGTTCTGTCATGGTGAAGTCCTTAAACCTGGAGGTAGTGACCCCAAACAAGGACGCAGCCGCTGTGCCACACGTCCTCCCTCTTTACACTGCATCAAAGCAAGATTTACATACTTTCATTGATCCTCTCATTTTGTGAATCTTACACAATCTTAGAATTTCCTGAATGTTGAACTTATTTTAACATTTTACATTTGGGATAATTTATCTGCAATTATATTATCTTTCCCAGAAATATGAAAATGATCCTTCACAACCCACAAACCCTCAACTAAAAGGTTCTTCAGAATCTCGTGTGGGTATCGTGATTACATGCTGAAATATTCTTACTTCCTGACATGTCTATGTTTTACAGAACTGCACTATGTCTTTATGAAGCCCTGACCCATATAAAATACCTGTTTATTGACGCCTGTGTTTTCAATATTCTCATATCTCCTGCTATTGGACTTTCACATGCGATTCACAAAGTTTCTTCACAATATCTGGACAGTACCAGTTTTGATGAACAATCATCTATTTGTCATTCACTGGTTAATGAGGATGTCTCCACTTCCTCATCAGAACTTTTTTAAAAATATAATGACAGTCTGGAACTCCGGCAGACGGAGCCTCAGCCTGAGCTGTCTGTGCTATCGCTCTCGAATTTGGCTCTGCTTCCTGATTCTCAGTTAATGAAGACATGCCAAACGCTTCCTTTGAATTATCTTTATTCTTAAATGGAGCTTCAGTGACCCTAGAATCTGTTTGCAGTATTACTGTGACCTCTGGGCTGGACTTTCTTTATCAATTGATCTGGTCATGCTACAGGATGGAAGAATATTGGGACCTGTTCCTCTAACTGTTCTGTCATTTAAGCTTCAGCTGGACTTTCTGTGATAATTAGCAAAGTTGAAACTTTTGCATCTGTCAGATCATTCCCCAGAAGTAAAAGAATTCCATCTACAGGTCATTTCTTAACTGTCCTGACTACCATGAGCGCAGTCAACCCAAGCTATGCTTCAGTTGGACTTTGGAGAAAGCAAACTGGAATATCCTCTCCATCTATTCCATTTCCCAACACGGTGGCTTTCATTGAAATCTCTGAATGGAAAATTAAATCCTACTCCCTCAAGAGAGTTTGAGTAGCCCTTGTATCTCTGAGAATAGTTATCAACTTGGATTCTTCCTTTGAAGAAAATGGCCCGTGCACAAAAATCCTTCGTATTTCTCATCTATGCTATGAATTTTTGTGACATTCACGGCAGAGTCTACCTCTAATTTTAATTCGAGCTACAACCTGATTTCTTTCTTTTTCAGACTCATTCTTACAAACTCCAATCCGTCCTATCTGTTTCCAGTTGAACCTCCAGCATTCTGAATGCAAGTGTCCCACCTTGGTACCGTGGAAACACCATTGGCTTCTGACTTTCACTTCCACCCTCGGTACTTTCCCTTTTGATCTGAGGAGGACACCGTGAAGCGTTCCCAGTTATCCTTTCCTTATCTCTTGCCTTCTTTTCACTCTCCCACTTTCCATCCCTTTTGAATTCGGAGAGTGGTGGAAAACAATTCCCAGAGACACAGAACGAATGAGACAAAAGATTGTGCCGTTGTTCGCCGCAGAAGCTGCCCATTCTCTGAGCTTGTAAAAAGTTCAGTTGCAACTTGCAGGAAACTAATTACGAAAGACGCCTGAACTGACTTTCCAGCTTTCTCCACTCACGCGAGTAATCTATTTTCTCTGTTTGTTTGTGCGTATGTCTGTGCGTAAAGGAGGTGTGTATCAGAGGATTATAATTATGATTGTGTTCAGTGCGATTGGTTTATATCTGTTTATCTGCAGCTATATTCTCATCCTTGGAGAGCAGGTTGTACTGCCCTGTATCTACAAAGGGAAAATCCCAGTCTCTGATTTACTGGTCATCTGGAGGAGACGCAAGACGGAAATTGTACACAAGTTTGTCTATGGAAACGATAATTTGAGAGAACAAGATACACAGTTCATAAACAGAACAAACCTGTTCAAAGATCAGCTGGAAAAAGGCAACTGGTCAGTTCTGATCTCTGACCTTCAGAAGACAGACCAGGATGAGTATCACTGTCAGATTTTCTGCACGACTGTAGGTGTATATTGGGAGCAAACTGAAATTGTTCATCTCTCAGTAAAAGGTGAGAGGTTTCTGTTTTAGGTATTGTGTATTTAATCTCTGATGCTACGGGGATAGCAGTGAAGGGGTTATGAGAAATGTGAAGACTTGGACTAATAATCCAGAGAATAAAAATTCACATCCCACCATGGGACTTCCAGGGTTTAAATTCAGGGTATTAAATAAAAATCTGAAAAGAGAAAGAAGAAAAGTGACAGTGAAGATGTTGAATTGTTGTGAAACTAATCACTGATGACCCTTTAGGTAAGAACACTCCCAGCGTATGTTGCTGGATTACTGATTATTGTCCAAGATTCTATAGACTCTGAAAGAGCTCCTATGGATTAGAGGGTAGCTAATGTAACCATACAATTTTTAAAAAGAGCAGGGAGAGAGAAAACAGGGAAATATAGACCGGTTAGCTTGGCATCTGTGGGGTACCAAATGGCTTCAGTGCTTGAATCCCATGTATGCACACAATATATGAATGATTTAGATGAGGGTTTTAAGTTAATGTCTCAAAGGTTGCCGACAACACAAAGCTGGGTGGGAAGATGAACTGTGAGGAGGATGCAGAGATGCTTCAGTGTGATTTGGATAAGTTGAGTGAGTGGGAAAATGCTTGGCAGATGCAGATAATTTGGATAAATGTGAGGTCATTCGCTTTGGAACCAAAAGCAGGGGGGCAGATAATTATCTGAACAGTGATAGATTGGGAAAGGGGGAGGCGCAACAAGACCTGGGTGTCCCTATACACCAGTTTCTGAAGTTAAGCATAGCAGGTGGTGAAGAAGACAAATGGTACGTTGGCCTTCATAGTGACAGGAATTGCGTACAGGAGTGGAGATGCCTTGCTACAATTGTACAAGATCTTAGTGAGACCATCCCTGAACTGGAAGATCAGTGATGATCATATTGAGTGGTGGAACAGGCTTGAAGGGCTGAATGGCCTACTCCTGCTCCTCTGTTCTGCGTTTCAATGTTTTGGTATAAAACCCTGGTGCCCTTACTTGGTCTGTGTGACTCCAGTCTGACATTAACCATGCTCTGATTTATTCAGAGCTTCAATCAGTTTTAAACCACGAGAGAGAAAACAAAACAGAACATAACTGAACAGACTCCAAGTCTAATTCAGGCCAAACTAAAGACAGACCAATATGTCATATAACTGTATGTGCCATAACCTACACTTCCTTCCCAGAAACATGGCGTTTCTGTTTCCAGAGGTTGGGGTGCAGGACGTGGGACCCACAGAACCCCCGATGCAGCCTTTACAAGGCTCTGAAGACTGAGCTTGAAAGTGTCTCCCTTTTGGTCCAGGATCCTGTGAGAATTGTCCCCACAGGGGGATGAAAGCTGCTGGGAATGATCCTGCTCAGGGAAACCCTGGAAAACTTCCATTCTACAGATAACACAATCTTGTTGGAATTTTCACTCCCATTCTGTCCTTGATCCCTCCTGATCAGTTTGACCCAATCCTCATTCCTCCTTGGATGTGTTTCCCTAAAGCCCGATAGAATCTCTGAACATTTCTGCAGTTTGTTTCACACACTGTACCAAACGCATGTTGTTTTCTTTAGAGCGAGCTCCTACAGCTGGACCAAACACAACTGTACCAGGTAAATCTGTGTGTAAAATATTGCTGTGTTTTCATATCTTACATTTGATCATGCGGGATAAACAGGGAGCGACATTGGTGGTTTGCAATGCTGTGTGGTATTGTATGAAAGAATGAGTCTGCTAAAGTGAGTGATGTGGGTCACTGTTACCTGGAACTGGCCCTTGGAATTTGTTATTAAGTTTTTGAGAGACCCCTTCCTGTCCATCAGATTGATTGTATTTTGGTACATGTGACAATAAATCAGTGAAAAGCTTTGTTTACATGTAGTACAGGCAGATCACAGCATGCAAGATGTACAGAGCAAATAGAGGCATGCAGGTTACATTGCAGGTTCCATTGGCTGAGGTGAGAAGACATTCAACAGTCTGATAACAGCCAGAGTGAAGCTGCTCCTGAACATGTTCGTACATGCTTTCAGGCTTCTGTATCTTCTGCCTGATGGAAGAGGTTATAGAAGGTCATTACCAGGGTGTGATGAGTCTTTGATGATGTTGGCTGCCTTTCTGTGGCAGCGAGCTGTGTGAGTAGAGTCCGCGGATGGCAGGTCGGCTTCTGTGATGGTCTGGGCTGTGCACACAGCCTTCTGTAGTTTCTCACAGTCCTGGGCAGAAGAGTTACCGTACCAGGCCGTTATACACCCGGACGGAGCACTTTCAATGGTGCTTCTATGGAGGCTGGTGAGGGACCTTGTCAATATGCCAATTTCCTGAGCCGCCTGAGCGAGAAGTGGCATTGCCGTGTCTCCTTGACTGTCACGTCTACGTGGCAAGTCCAGGACAGGTTGTCCGTTATTGTCATTTCAAGGAACATCATGCTCTTCATCCTCTCCACCTCAGTTCCATCGAAATAGATGGAGGCATGTTCTCCTCCATTCTTCCTGAAGTCAATGATCAATTCTTTAGTTTTGCAGCGGTTGGGAGACAGACTGTTTTTATTGCAGCACATGGCCAAGCCCTCCAACTCCATTCTGTTGTTAGATAGCCATCCCACCATGCTGAAGTCAGCAGTGAACTTGCAGATGGTGTTCATTCGGAATTTGGCAACACAGTCATAGCTGTACATGCAATACAGTAGGGGCCTGAAGACATTTCTTTGGGGGTGTCCAGTGTTGGTCATGTTACTAGACAACAGTCCAGAGACCTGGACTAATAATCCAGTGAATGAGAATTCAAATCCCATCATGGGACTCAGATACAGGACTCTGAGGATCCCTGCATCCCACTGACATTAGTGTTTCTGGAATTCTGTGTGGAGAGTCTCAGTACACTTTGAATGCAACCCTGCTGTTGGGAAACTGATGGAAAGTGAAGTCAGTGGAGAGTAACAGTGATCCAGGTGTAAGCTGCCCTTCCGCTCCCCCAACCCCAGTCCCAGGGAGAAAGGGAATTTTCTCATCTTATTGAGATTTACTTGGTTCCATGAGTTTGCTGTTTCCAGTTCAAGAAAACAATGAAGCGTCTAGATCCAAAATGTCAGCTTTTCTGCTCCTCCGATGCTGCTTGGCCTGTTGTGTTCACCCATCTCTACACCTTGTTATCTCAGAGTCTCCAGATTCGGCAGTTCCTACTATATCAGTAAGAGTTGGGTTATGATTTGTCATTATAAATAGTGCAATTCTGAGTCAGTGTTCCTGCCCTGTACTTACAAAGAGGATGACCCAGTCTCTTATTTCCTGGTAATTTGGGGGACACCCAAGAATGAAATTGTACACAGGTTTGTTGATATAAGTGATAATTTGAGAGAATAAGATTCACGGTTCAAAAACAGAAAAACCTGTTCAAAGATCAGCTGGAACAAAGCGTTCAGTCAGTTCTGATCTCTGACCTCAGGGAGTCAAGCCAAAACCAGTACCGTGTCAGCTTTCTGAGAGGATGGGTTTGCACTTTCATCCATACATTCATCTCTCTGTAACAGGTGAGGGGTTTCTGTTTCAGGTATTCTGTGTTTCATCTCGGATTTCATGGGGGTGGTCACACACGGGTTATGTTGCTGGATGAGTAATCCAGAGACCTGGACTAATAATCCAGAGAATTACAGTTAGAAATAGGAAGCTGTTCGCAATAAAGGTGACCATGAAGCTGTTGGATTTTTGTAAAACCCCAAATGGTTCACTCATGTCTGTTTAGGGAAGGAAACCTGCTGTCCTTACCTGGTCTGGTGTTCATATGACTTCAGTCCCAAACTAAACTGGTGGACTTTTAATTGCCCTGTTTAATTGTCTGAGCACATCAATCGGTTTGTATCAAACTCCTGGACAGAAAAATCCACAATAAAACGTAGTGGAACACTGGCTGTGAGCCAGGCATTGAATCAGGACACAGCAAAGACACACCCAGCCAAGCTGACTCTGCAAAGTGCCCCTCACTCCAGTCTGGAGACTGGGGTCCAACTTGGGAGACTGTGGGACTTAGACACACTGACAGAAATAACACTCCATCACCACCTTTGGTTAAAGCTAAAATAAGCTCAGAAGCTGCTGGTCAGTGTCCAGTTCTTTCTATTGGAAATAGTGTCTTGATCCCATTGTGTGTGTGTGTGTGTGTGTGTGTGTGTGTGAGTGAGATCATTGGTATGTAACCTCCCACATCCCTCTGGGACTAGAATTACCCAGGAATCTGTTTGTACTGGGCTAGTTTTGAAATGTTATGGCCTCTAGGTCTCTGCTGTTAGTTTTGTTCATGTCTCTCAATCTGCTCATGTCTTCATTCTATCTCCAGGTCCTGGACACTCCACTAGAACAAGAGTTGGATTGGGAATTGGGATTGCTGCTGTTGCAGTTGCAGTTGCAATTGTGGTTTATAACATTCAATAGCGAAAATGTTGGTGAGTTCTGGAATATTTCATAATTCCCATTGTAACCCTTTTGTCTTTGTGTAAAATTGTATGAAATGATGCTGGGCTCTGTCTCTGTCCAGCCATGAGGATGGTTCAATCCAGCCTGTCATTGAATAGTATCATCCAGTCACTTTCAGCTTGTCATCCTCTCACTCACACACAGTCACCATGGATTAGAAAGGAGCAAATATTATCCCACGGGAGAACCAGAGGATGGGGCATATATTGGGAATGTCAGGAGCTATTTGAGAAAGTCCTATAGAATAGGTTACTGCTCAAGATGAGGGCTCAGTGGATATGGTTAATGGATAGGAACAGAGCAAGACCAAATGGGTCATTTTTAGTTGTGAGGATATAACCATATCCACTGAGCCTTCATCTTGTGCAACAACCTATTCTGTAGGACTTTCTCAAATAGCTCCTGAAATTCCCAATATATGCCCCATCCTCTGGTTCTCCCGTGGGATAACATTTCCTTCTTTCTAATCCATGGTGACTGTGTGTGAGTGAGAGGATGACAAGTTGGAAGTGACTGGATCAGTGCTTGGGACCTCAGTGACTCTCAGTCTATATCAGCGACTGAAATGATTTTCAAACCTGTCTGTTACCCCAGGCATCAGTGTGCTCAGTCACTGGGATGCCCATCTCGAATTTTGTTGTTTCTGTCAATATCCACATGCCTCTGCCCAGCACCTTTCCCCACATACACCCTCACAGTGGGAATAGGAAGTTTACCTCACTGTCTCACTGGCCCTCCCTCTGTCAGCCAGCACAGCCCCTGTAGAGTGTCCAGCCTTTGCCCAGTGTCTCCCCCGTCAGCCTCCTCTCCTCTACAGTCTGTGCTCCATCACCATACAGCTCCTGTCACCCATTTTCCAGCTGCATTTGGTCCGCATGACGCAAAGTGTTATTTGGTCTGTGCTCATGAACATCTCCCTCACCTGCCTGGATGGGTGCAGATCCAGTAACACTCATGAAGCTTGGCACCATCCAGGACAAAGCAGCCCGCTTGATTGGTACCACCTCCAGAATCATCCAGTCCATTCACCACAGATGCTCAGTCTCAGCACTGTGTACTATCTGTAAGATGCAAATTCACCAAAGATCCTCAGGAAGCACCTCCCTAACCCATAACTAATTCCATGAAGAATGACAAAGGCAGCAGATACATGGGAACATCACCCCCTGCAAATTCTCCTCCAAGTCACTCACCTTCAGACTGGGAAATATTTTGCTGATCTTTCACTGTTGCTAGGTCAAAATACTGGAGTTCCCTCCCTAATGGACATTGTGGGTCAACCCACTGAAGTGGCTCAAAAAGACAGCTCACCTCCACCGTCTTAGCGGCAACTAGGGACAGGCAATAAACACTGGTCCAGCCAGTTTCACCCGCCCCATGAATGTAGAAATTGAAAAATTCACATTTGTCCAAAGTGCTGGACTTGTTTAACGAAACTTGCACTCTGTCTGTTTCTCTTCTTTTGGGACTATGTTCAAAACCGACACTCCAGCAATTGAAAGGAAGCGTTGAATTGTGACCCTTTGAGGGTCAACCTGTTCAGATGAAGCACAGTGCACTGTGACAACAGGAATTGAGCGCTGGAGAACAAAACCTTCTGGGGAGCGGGGTGCGCAGCTTTAACTGAGCTTCCACTGCACTGAATACAAACCTAAAGAACTGCCTTTGCTGTAAGTCGGGAACAAACATTTGGTCAGAATTACTCTGTTTTTTCCTTCACAGATGCTGCCACTCCTGCTGAACTTTTCCAGCAGCTTTACTTTTGTTCCACTGCACTGAGCCTGGCTCAGGGAGGAGGGAATCAGCCCAGTATTGTGGGGATCAAGTAGCTCCTGGTGGAAAGAGGTGCACAATCTCAGAAGGGAAATTCCCAGTGGATGTTTTATCCCTTTACTGGAAAAACTGTCCAAGTATTTCATTCTGCATTATCGCTCAGTGTTACTGTTACAAGCTGGGTGTCCAAACACAGGTTTGGGGTTCCTTTTAACATTGTAAGCTGAGCTTTCTAACTCCAACGTGAATTGTCAGATTTTTTTCAGGCAGTTTCCTTATTTACTTCTTAAGTTACAACTCATGAACTTGTTCTTAAAGTGGGATGATGCTGTCAGAGCACCGTTTATCGTCCATCTTGACTTGACCAACTGCAGTCCTTCTCGGGAATGTGGGAAAGAGGTTTCGGAAAATCCCTCTGCAGCAGCACCTAATGGGCAAAGCGAGTCATTACAATTCCAAAACATCAGCTTTTGTGCTCCTGAGATGCTGCTTGGCCTGCTGTGTTCATCCAGCTCCACACTTTGTTATCTCGGACTCTCCAGCATCTGCAGTTCCCATTATCACTGGTACAATTACCAGCAGTTGTTTTTCTTAGATTCAGAATCTGGATGGTTTACAGATTGCAACTACATCTGACAAAAAATAACACAAATATGTGTTCTGTATATTTAACTGTTACTTTTTTATGTGAATGAGATTCTTCTCCAATCAGTGATGTGGCTGTATTTGTCACGAGAACATAGAACATTACAGCGCAGTACAGGCCCTTCGGCCCTCGATGTTGCGCCGACCTGTGAAACCAATCTGAAGCCCATCTAACCTACACTATTCCATTATCATCCATATGTTTATCCAATGACCATTTAAATGCCCTTAATGTTGTCGACTCAATGGATGAATAACTTGTATCGTAATTTATTTTGTATTTGTTTTACTGTTATATTTCTGATCTCTGTTGTAGATAGCTGTTACTTTTCTGCTTATAGTTTTTGCTCCAAGTGGTAATTAAAGAGATGCTGTGCAGACATTAGTGGGTCTACTGACTGCTGGCCACTGCATGTACAGAGATGCTGCATCTGCTGACAGTAAGTCCCTGATATGACTTGCAGTGAATGGAATTGGCTGAAGACTGGGATCAGTAATTGTGGGAGTCTCAGGAGGAGGCTGTTGCGAGTGGTTAGGACTGTGGGTGTTTACGGTACAGGGTGGGGACTTTGAGAGTTCCAGTTACTCAAAATACATTGTTTTTCATTTCAAAAATATACTTCATTCATAACAATCTTTACACACGTAATCACTAGAGCAGTTCAGTTCTATATAGTTTTTACATATGTGTAACAAGCAAACAGAGTGTTTCCTAGCGAGTTTTGAGAAGATTTGTAGCTCAGGTTGAGGTTCTGGATGTGAGTTTGCTCGCTGAGCTGGAAGGTTCATTTTCAGACATTTCGTCACCATTCCAGGTAACAACATCAGTGAGCCTCCGACAAAGCGCTGGTGTTATGTCCCGCTTTCTATTTATCTGGTTAGGTTTCCTTGGGTTGGTGATGTCATTACCTGTTCTTTTTCTCAGGGGATGGTAGATTGGCTCCAAATCAATGTGTTTGTTGATGGAGTTCCGGTTGGAATGCCATGCTTCTAGGAATTCTCGTGTGTGTCTCTGTTTGGCTTGTCCTAGGATGGATGTGTTGTCCCAATCAAAGTGGTGTCCTTCCTCATCTGTGTGTAAGGATACGAGTGATAGTGGGTCATGTCGTTTTGTGGCTAGTTGATGTTCATGTATCCTGGTGGCTAGCTTTCTGCCAGTTTGTCCAATGTAGTGTTTGTCACAGTTCTTGCAAGGTATTTTGTAGATGACGTTCGTTTTGCTTGTTGTCTGTATAGAGTCTTTTAAGTTCATTAGGTGCTGTTTTAATGTGTTGGTGGGTTTGTGGGCTACCCTGATGCCAAGAGGTCCGAGTAGTCTGGCAGTCATTTTGGAAATGTCTTTGATGTAGGGGAGAGTGCTTATGGTTTCTGGGCCCATTTTGTCTTTGTTTGGGTTTATTGATGAGGAATCGGCGGACTGTGTTCATAGGGTACCCATTCTTTTTGATGTCACAGTAGAGCGAACAGCCAATGGGGAACTTCAAACCGGCGTCTACAGGAAAACAACACATACGGACCAAATACTGAACTACAGGAGCAACCATCCCAACACCCACAAACGAAGCTGCATTAGAACATTATTCCAACGAGCCACCACACACTGCAGCACAGAGGAACTACGAAGAGCAGAGGAAAGTCACCTATACAGCGTTTTCAAAAAGAATGGGTACCCTATGAACACAGTCCGCCAAGCGGAGGCTTGGGGACCGCTTTGCAGAACACCTCCGTTCGGTTCGCAACAAACAACTGCACCTCCCAGTCACGAACCATTTCCACTCCCCCTCCCATTCTTTAGACGACATGTCCATCATGGGCCACCTGCAGTGCCAAAATGATGCCACCCAAAGGTTGCAGGAACAGCAGCTCATATTCCACTTGGGAACCCTGCAGCCCAATGGTATCATTGTGGTCTTCACCAGCTTCAAAATCTCCCCTTCCCCTACTGCATCCCAAAACCGGCCCAGTTCATCCCCTCCCGCCACTGCACCACACAACCAGCCCAGCTCATCCCCTCCACCCACTGCATCCCAAAACCAGCCCAGCCTGTCTCTGCCTCCCTAACCTGTTCTTCCTCTCACCCATCCCTTCCTCCCACCCCAAGCCGCACCTCCATGTCCTACCTGCTAACCTCATCCCACCTCCTTGACCTGTCCGCCTCCCCCTCTCTCCCTATTTATTCCAGTTCCCTCTCCCCATCCCTCTCTCTGATGAAGGGTCTGGGCCCGAAACGTCAGCTTTTGTGCTCCTGAGATGCTGATTGTCCTGCTGTGTTCATCCAGCCTCACATTTTGTTATCCCGGGTTCTCCAGCATCTGCAGTTCCCATTATCTCTGGCAGACCTGCTGAGTCCATTCTCACACAGAGAGTGCGGGGGGAATGAGGGATCCGGGTGCAATCTCTGTCGGGAAAAGCCGACACAAAGCTGTTGTTCCCCTGAAGGGATGGGAATGAGACAGCGATCCGAGTGGGGATATCCCGGAAAACTGTGAGTCTACATCCGGGGGAGGGCACAATCCCCAGCCCGTCTCTGTCCAAATGTGAGTCGGTCTGATGCGTAGAATGAAAGTTTTATAATGCATTTCGAGGTAATGCATTTGGAAGTTGCACTTAACTGAGAACCGCAATCGTTTCTGCGAACAAACTGCGCCAATGTGAACATTGCAGCGTCTGACTCACAAAGAAACTGCGCTTCCTGCAACATGGAGCTTTCCAAAGTGTTTCTCTCCGTCTCCTGTCGGTGTCTGGCTCTGATCCTGCTCCCGGTCCCGGGAAAGGAGGTGCAGGTATTTACTGTCAGTGCCTCCCACCCGGGGACATGGTAGGAGGGGGATCTCTCTCCCTCGTCACCCCCAGCACTCAACCTCTGTATTAAAGGGAAATGCTGACCATCTCAGATACAAACAGAAAGTGCCGGTACTTGTCAGGAGCGTGTAAAGTGATCTCTTGAAACATTGAAAAGGGGGTTAGACCGAGACTGCGGGGCGGATCTAGAAAGGGGGATAAATAATGGTCCCTGAAGATTTATTTGGCAAACGGCAAGAAAACAGTCATTTTAGTCACTGCGTGACTTGTCCCCAACCCCCTCACTCCGTGCCTCCATGTCCCAGCCCTTCTCATGGGCTGTATCTGTCAGTCATCGCCAGGGGGTTGGACCGGATCATCTACTCGATCAGGAAGGGACGCGAAGGAAGTGCGGACGCTGTAAGTCTGGAACAAAAGCAGAAGGTTGCTGGAAAATGTGTGAAGAAAGTTCTAAGGAAGGGTCACTGGACTTTTTTTTCATAGATGCTGCCGAATTTGCTGAGCTTCTCCAGCAATTTCTGTTTTTTTTTCATTTTCTGACCAGGAAGGGGATCTGTTGGGAAAGGGGCTCACTGTGTTTTCTTGTTGCAGGGACACACCTCACAGAAACCGCTCCTCCAGCTGCTGCTAAATGTTGTTGCTGCTGTTCCAGGTCAGTGCTGTGACCGCTGGGACATTTCAGCTGTGATCAAAGGCTGGAGGTGGGAGGGAATCCGGAATTTATCTTGCTTTAAGGTGCGATGTGGGCTGCAGGTGGAGCCATTGAGGGAGTGGGTACAGGCGGTTCACATCCCACACCATGATCATGGGACAGAGCCATAAGGAAGGCACTTAATATATTCAGATTAACCCCTGGGATGGGAACAGTGGCATCTGAGCACTGAACAATACTCGGTGACACAAGGAGGGGACACTGGGATCCAGTGGGATTTGTATAGGATCCTGAGCAGTAGGAATCAGGGACAGTCTGGGATCAAACAGAACTGTGAATTGTCTAGTAACGTGAGTGTGAGATTGAGCTGTCGGCCATAGCAGGAGGCAGACGTGAGCAGGAGGGAGGGAGCAAAGTCTGACAGGTTAGGGTTGGAGGGAGGTGAAGATCCACGTGGTCTCAGCCCCTTTCAGACCATCATTGCCTCACACCCTGCACTTGCCTGTCACTGTCTCAAAAAACTGTCAATAACCCTCACCCCATCGTTGGGTATCCCCTCCCTATCCATTCCTGACTTTACAATCTAGTCACAGTGTGCCCTGTCCCATTTTACACTCACCTAATGCCCCCAATCTCCAGCATGTGTCAAAATGGGAAACATGTGAACCAAAGTGCTGTCTAGCTGCTCAGTGCTGAAAAGTATCCAGCACAAGCTGTTTTTAGTTGAAGATCCTCAATGTCCAAGCTTTATCCTTCCCAGCAGTGACTTACTGATCAGAGCTTTTGATAAATCCAGCATCACAATGTAACCATATGAAGCTTGGGATGTAATGTACCAGCAGGGAGGTTATATCTGTGGATAATTAATCTTCTCCAGGGGGATTCGCCTGTACCAGTTTCTGGGTTTCTTGGGGAGCATGTTGTATTGCCCTGTACCTACAAAGGGAATGTCTCAGTCTCTGATTTACTACTTATCTGGGGGAGACATGAGAGGGAAATTGTACACCAGTTTGTTGATGGGAATGAGGATTTGAGAGAACAAGATACACAGCTCATAAACAGAACAAACCCTGTTCAAAGATCAGCTGGAAAAAGGCGACTGGTCAGTTCTGATCTCTGACCTCAGGGAGACAGACCTGGGGGAGTTTCAGTGTCACATTTATCAGAGAATGGCTCTTTCATTGGAGCACGTCCATCTCTTTGTAAGAGGTGAGAGTGATATCTGTTTGATATTCGCTGTTTAATCTTTGAATTTCTGTCTCTGGTTGAAGTCAGTGGAGGGTAATATGAATCCAGGTGTAACCTGCCCTTCCACCCAATCCCAGGGAGAAAGGGAATTTTCTCAGAGTTTTCAGATTTACTGTGTGACTATGTTTTTCCAGTCGAAAAATAAAATGAGGAGCTGTGTACACTGTACAGGGAATTATTGTCATAAATAGAGCAATCCTCAGCTTTAACCTTGCAATGGAAATGAAATCATTCAGTCATTAATCACAACTCCTTGAAGATCGTGTATCAGTTTTACATTTTAAAGTCAGTTTCTTCATAAAAATCTGGAAATAGAGAATTGGTCCCAATAAAAGTGACCATGAAGCTGTTGGATTGTTGTAAAACCCCAACTGGTTCACTCGTGTCCCTTTAGGGAAGGAAACCTGTCGCCCTTACCTTGTATGGTCTATGTGACTCCAGTCCCACATTAACCTGGGGGACTTTTCACTGCCCTCCTTGATTGTCTGAGCACATCAATCCGTTTGTATCGAACCTCCTGAACAGGAAAATCCACAAGAAAACAGAGTGGATCACTGGCTTTGAGCACAGCACAGCAATGATGCACCCAGCCCAGCTGACCCTGTAATGGCCCCCTCACTAACACCTGGGGATTGGTGTTCAGCTTGGGAGACTGTGGGACATAGTCACACTGACAGAAATGACACAACTTTCCAAACTCCTCTATCACCATCCCTTGGAATTTTCCAAGTTTGCTGATGATACAAGGCTCAGTGGGAAAGTAAGCTGTGAGGAGGATACAGAGGCTGCAAACAGGGGTAAGCTGCTTCATGTTTACACTCCATATGTTTGTGGGCACTTCATCGTTAAATCTATTTCAGTTTCCGAGGTGGACAGATTTGAATATGCCCATCCTTTTTGAAATACCTCCATGGCCTCAGCCCTCCCTGTCTGTGCCCACCTTCAGCTATACAGCCCTCAGATCTCTGTGCCCATGTATCCCTGCGATTTCCATTGCTGCCCGTTCAGCTGCCTGGCTCTGAGGCTCAGCAATTCACAACGTAAACCTCTTTGTCTGAGTTTAGGCAGATTTGTCTCTCCACCTCTCTCCTTCCTCCCACACCAAGCTTCGGGTAATCTGCAGAAGCTACCCTCCTGGCTGAACTCCCCCCCCCCCCCCCCCCGCCACCATGTTGGTCCATATCAAATTTTGTTTGAACCTCCAGTGTTTGGCATTAAAGATGCTTTACAAATGCAAGTTCTCATTGCTCAGTCTCCTCTGGGACTTTGCAAACCTGCCCCTTTACCCTGGACAGAGCAGGGTCAGGAATGGATGTTGCAGGTTCCAGGGTTTAGATCTTTCATTAAGGTGAAGGAAGGTGGTTAAAGAGGAGGAGGTGTGGCTTTGTTGGTCAAGGACAGTATAACGGCGGCTGAAAGAACCTTTGAGGACTCGTCTACTGAGGTGGTATGGGCTGACGTTGCCGAGGAAGGTTTGTCGACTGAGTCAGTGTGGGTGGAAGTTAGGAACAGCAAGGGAGCAGTCACCTCACTGGGGGTTTTCTACAGACCCCAAATAGCAGTAGGGAGATCGAAGCACTCATAGGCCGGCAGATTGTTGAAAAGTGCAAACGTAGCAGGGTTGTTGTTATGGGTGACTTCAATTTTCCCAATATAGATTGGAACCTCCTTAGTGCAGATGGTTTGGATGGAGCCGTTTTTGTCAGGTGTGTTCAGGAGGGTTTCCTTACTCAGTATGTGGACAGGCCGACGAGGGGGGAGCCATTTTGGATTTGGTGCTCGGCAATGAGCCAGGACAGGTGTCAGATCTCGTGGTGGGAGAACACTTTGGCGACAGTGACCACAACAGCCTCACATTTACCATAGCCATGGAAAGGGAAAGGAGCAGTTACCAGGGGAAGATATTTAACGGGGGAAAAGGAAACTATGATGCTATCAGACAGGAGTTGGGAAGTACAGATTAGGAGCAATTGTTCCACAGAAAGGGCACAACAGACATGTGGAGGCTGTTTAAGGAACAGTTGTTGCAAGTGATGTATAAATTTGTTCCTCTGAGACAGATAAGAAGGGGTAAGATTAAGGAGCCTTGGATGACGGGTACAGAGGTGCTTCTTGTCAAAAAGAAAAAGGCAGCGTACGTGAGATGGAGGAAGCAAGGGTCAAGCCCAGCTTTAGAGGATTACAGGCTTGCTCGGAAGGAGCTCAAAAGTGGACTGAGGGGGTGCCAGGAGGGGGCATGAAAAAGGCTTGGCAGGAAGGATTAGGGAGAACCCGAAGGCATTTTACTCATACGTGAGGAATAGGAGAATGATCAGGGAGAAGGGAGGGCCGATCAGGGATAGCGTAGGGAACTTGTGCGTGGAGTCTGAGCAGATAGGGGAAGCCCTAAATGAGTTTTTTGCTTCGGTTTTCACTAAGGAAAGGGACCTTGTTGTGAATGAGAACTTTGAGGAGCAGGAAAACAGGCTTGAACAGATAAAGATTGAGGAAGTTGATGTGCTGGAAATTTTGGCAAACATTAAGATTGATAAGCCCCCAGGGCCAGACCAGATTTATCCTAGGTTGCTCCGGGAAGTGAGAAAGGAGGTTGCTAAGCCGCTGGCGAAGATCTTTGCTTCCTCACTCTCCATGGGAGTCGTACCGGAAGATTGGAGGGATGCAAATGTTGTTCCTTTTTTCAAGAAAGGGAATAGGGAAATCCCTGGAAATTACAGACCAGTCAGTCTTACGTCTGTGGTTAGCAAGGTTTTGGAAAGAATTCTGAGGGATAGGATATATGACTATTTGATAAAGCATAGCGTGATTAAAGGGAGTCAGCATGGCTTAGTGAGGGGCAGGTCATGCCTTACAAATCTTATTGAGTTCTTTGAGGAAGTCACGAGACAGGTTGACGCGGGTCGAGCAGTGGATGTGGTGTACATGGACTTCAGCAAGGCATTTGATAAGGTTCCCCACGGCAGGCTCATTCATAAAGTCAGGAGGTATGGGATACAGGGTGTCTGGATTCAGAATTGGTTGGCTGACAGGAGGCAGAGAGTGGCTGCAGATGCTAAGTATTCTGCCTGGAGGTCAGTGCTGAGTAGTGTCCCACAGGGCTCTTTTCTTGGGCCTCTGCTCTTTGTAGTTTTTATAAATGACTTGGATGAGGAGGTTGAGGGGTGGGTTAGTATGTTTGCTGATGACACAAAGGTTGGAGGTACTGTTGATAGTATCGAGGGCTATTGCAGGCTTCAGCGAGACATTGACAGAATGCAGAGCTGGGCTGAAAAATGGCAGATGGAGTTCAACCTGGATAAATGCGAAGTGATGCATTTTGGAAGGCCGAGCTTAAATGCTGAATATAGGATTAAAGGCAGGATTCTTGGCAGTGTGGAGGAACAGTGGGATCTTGGTGTTCAAGTGCATAGCTCCCTCAAAGTTGCCACCCAGGTGGATCAGGTTGTTAAGAAAGCATATGGTGTTTTGGCTTTCATTAACAGGGGGATCGAGTTTAAGAGCCGTGAGGTTATGCTGCAGCTCTACAAAACCCTGGTGAGGCCACACTTGGAATATTGTGTCCAATTCTGTTCGCCCTATTATAGGAAAGATGTGGAGGCTTTGCAGAGGGTGCAAAGGAGGTTTACCAGGATCCTGCCTGGACTGGAGGGCTTGTCTTACGAGGAGAGGTTGACTGAGCTCGGACTTTTCTGTCTGGAGAGAAGGAGGAAGAGAGGTGACCTGATCGAGGTGTACAAGGTAATGAGAGGTATAGATAGAGTCCATAGCCAGAGACTTTCCCCCAGGGCAGGATTGACTGCCACGAGGGGTCATAGTTTTAAGGTGTTAGGAGGAAGGTATGGAGGAGACGTCAGAGGGACGTTCTTCACCCAGACAGATGTGAGCGCATGGAATAGTTTGCCAGTGGTAGTCGTGGAAGCGGAGTCATTAGTGACATTTAAGCGACTGCTGGACATGCACATGGACAGCCGTGAATTGAGGGGAATGTAGGTTAGGTTATTTTATTTTTGGATTAGGATTATTCCACGGCACAACATCGTGGGCCGAAGGGCCTGGACTGTGCTGTATTTTCTCTATGTTCTATGTTCTATGGATATAGGAGAGTTCGGTCACTGGGAAGCCCACCTCAGATTTCCTTAATACCCAAATCTCTGTGCTCACTGTGTTTCCCCAGATACACCCCTCACAGTGAGAGGAGGAACTACTGCAAGGTTCTCTCACACGCCCCTCTGGCCCTCCCTCTGTTGGTCATCACAGCTCCTGTGGATTGTCCAGCTCTAGCCCGCTGCCTCCCCAAGAAGCCTCCTCTCCTCTACACTCTGTGCACCTTCGCCATGAAGCTCCTGTCACCCATTTTCCAGCTGCTATTGGTCCCCAGGATGGTGAGTATCATGTCATGGGTCTGTGCTCCTGAACATCTCCTTTACACAGCATCCAATATTGGACTCCTTTAGTGTAACCTGTGGTCTACTGTTTTCGGTCTCGTAGGAATTGTGTTAAAAACCCATACTCCAACAATCAAAATGAAGCATCAAATGGTATTCCTTTGAGTGAGGTGACCTGTTCAGGTGAAGCTTGGAGCCTTATGCCAACAGCACCCGAGCATCAGGATGGAGCTGCTGGAGAACAAAACCTTCTGGGGAACGGGGCTGTCCAGCATGAACTGAGCTTTCCCAGGCAATGAGCCTGGCTCAGGGAGGGGGGAAATCAGCCCTGTACTGTGGTCACCGAGTGATTGCTGGTGCAAAGTCTGAGCTCAGGATTAGGATCAACAATCAATTCCCACTTTGCACAAACCCTTCTGAGCAGCGCCATCTCAGGATGAAACATCCCAGTGGAAGTGTTATCTTCAATTCTGTGCACTGTATCAGTGTTCCTGTTGTATACCTTGTGTAAAGCCAGGTTCTGTATTGCCTGTTACATATTTTTCTCAGGTAATTTCCTCATTTATGACTTAATTTCTAATTTATTTACTTCTTCGTGTGGGTGAAGCTGACAGGGTCCGACTTGTTGTCCATTTCAACCCACTGCAGCCCTTGCAGTGATGGTGCTCCCACTGTGGCGAACAGAGTCTTCAGAACCTCTCTCTGCAGCATCATCTACTGGGAAAAGCCAGGAACTACAGCATTACCAGCAACTGTTTTATATCAGGATTCAGATTCTGGACGTTCACACGTTGAAAATGCCTCTTTCCTGCTCCTAAGACACTGCTTGACCTGCTGTGTTCATCCAGCTTCACACTTTGTTATCTTGGATTCTCCAGCATCTGCAGTTCCCATTATCTCTTGCCGACAATTGTACGGATTATATGTCCTGTAAATGTAACTGTTAATTCTCTATAAAAATATTTTGTTTCCAATCCTATTTTGGTATATTTTTGTTTATGAATAAAATATTTTAAAATATTTATGAGTATATATAAGTATTAATAAAATATTTAAAAATATTTAATTTATTAATCTCATATATAGTCGTTTCTTTTTGATATGTACCAGTTGCTTCAGGATGCAATGAACGAGAAGCTGGTGCATATATGTATGATATCTGTTTAAAAGGCAGTGAAAGTCAAACCTCTTTGATAATTAAATCCACACACACAAGCCCCAATCTGTTGTGACAGAAATAGATCTTCCCTTCTAATAATTACCCCTGATTCACCCATAGAAGCTCACCTTTTGTTCCGTAATCTGTTAATGATTCCCCTCTATAAATAGCAAGAAACTATTTATTTGTTTAACTCTGAAAATGAACAAATTAACAATTATTAGCAAATTAAACAATTCCTTTCTGAGGTCCAGCTATTCCTTCGCTGAATTAAATTCTACAAAAAACAGACATTACAGGAAAAGCTTAGTAGGTCTGGCAGAATCTGTGAATGAAAGTAAACAGAGTTGACATTTCACGTCCGGTGACCCTTTCTCAGAATTGATGGTAGCTGGGAAAATGTCAGTTTATATGCCAACAAAAAGGAGGTCGATGGGCTGGGGAGTAAATGACATGATAGAACTGGAAGACAGAGAGGAGCAGTTGGATAGACAAAGGAGTTGATAAAATTTTGGCTAGGAGAATGAATAGGGAGTCAATGAGAGGCAGTCACTGAGGAATGTGATATGGCTGTGGAAACAAGTTTTAGCAAACACTTGGTCAAACACCAGGAGTGACAGCGAAATTAATATCAGTGGACAAGAAGAAAGATTGAAACAGTAATCCCATCGGAGAGAGGAGCGGGACTTCTTCAAGGTTGGCATGCCTAAAAGACATGTGGCAGTGAGCTAAATCTGTGAAGAAAAAAAGTCAAAGTTAAAATTTCCGGTGACTCTTCCTCAGAGCTGATGTTACCTGGGAAAATGTTGGTTTATATGCAGAAAATAAGGACAGGGATGGGGTAGGGAGTAAATGATAGGATAGAGTCCGAAGAGACAGAAGTGTGCTGGAATGCTATCCAAAATAACTCAATTCCCATTTATATAGGTTGTTACAGAGATAGCAGGAACTGCTGATGCTGGAGAATCTGAGATAGCACGGTGTGAAGCTGGATGAACTCAGCAGGCCAAGCAGCATCAGAGGAGTAGGAAAGCTTGATGTTTCAGGTCGAGACCCTTCTTCAAGCTTTCGTCAAGCTTTCCTGCTCCTCTGATGCTGCTTGGCCTGCTGTGTTCATCCAGCTTCACACCGTGTTATCCCATTCATATAAACCAATTAATGAGCAAAAAATATAAATTAACACTTGATCTCTCCAAATTCGCACAGCCTTGTGTTTTCTGGAACACTCTGCCTTTCCCCATTAAGCCACAAAAGCCTTTCTTCCGATGTTTCTGCTGTCAGGAATGATTCTTTGTGTAATTTTGTTTGTGACGGGTTGGAGCTAAAACTGCTGTGGTACTTTTGATGGATTGTTTGGTTTTGCATGAAAGCCAGGTTTGTCTCTCAGGTGGGACACTTGCTTTTGCTGCAGCTGAAGTTTCAGTCTCCCTGATTTTCAAAAACCTTTTTACACATCCCCTATGACACATCAAACTCTTACATGATTGGTTTCAGGTTGTCAACACTATCAGTTCTTAAATTCAATTGGCTTTGAATTGCTGAGAGCTTGGTTTAAATTAGTCGGCCAAATTTTAAACGTGTCAAAACATCAAAACCAGACTACTATTTTGCCTGCCACCTGTACACTTGTTTCACTTTTTGAGGCTCTCTGTACAGAACTTCCAATCACAGACAGAGCACAATATTTTTTAAGGGGGCAACACACTGCCTTTTATCTCCCACTATCATTTTTGCCAACGAATTCTAACGTCCTCCCTGCCACTTCATAAGTATTCCACCCAACCTCAGAACATATGTGTATAGAATGCTGTAAATAGTTTATGTATGGATATATCTGTATTTCTGCCCTGGCATTTGTTACTTTTCTACCTGTAGTTTCTGCTCCAAGCTGTGAGTATAGAGGAGCTGGTGCTGATGTGAGTGGGTCTACAGTCTGATGTTTAATGACTCTGCTGGTAGCTGCGTGAACAGAGGAGCTGCTGTCTACAGGTCATTAAGTCGATGATACAACTTGGAGTGCATGGAATTGGCTAAAGACAGGGATCAATGATTCTGGGAATCTCAGGACAAGGCTGGGATTGATCATCCAGTCAGTGTTCCTGGTGGTGGGGAGTGTGGGTGTTTGGGGGAGGGACTGGGAAATGTGATTGTATTCAATCTGTGAAATACAGCATTTAACTAACAGTTGTCTTTTCCCACCTAAATTTAATTCTATTACACCCCCAAAACACACATTCCCTTTCACTGCCAGTTTCTATCACCATCTCTCTCTGCCTGGCTGAGCTTATTCTGACATTAAACAACATCCCCTTTCACTCAAGATAACAAAATATGAGGCTGGATGAACACAGCAGGCCAAGCAGCATCTCAGGAGCACAAAAGCCGACGCTTCGGGCCTAGACCCTTCATCAGAGAGGCCGACGCTTCGGGCCTAGACCCTTCATCAGAGAGGGTCTTGGCTGCTTGGCCTGCTGTGTTCATCCAGCCTCACATTTTATTATCTTGGAATTCTCCAGCATCTGCAGTTCCCATTATCACTGGTACTATTATCCCCTTTCACTCACTCATTTGCTCCAAACCGAAGCAAGGGGATGTGAGCACCCACATGGGAACTGGCTGTAACTGATTTTTTTTGTTAAGATGTGGAAATTCCTTAGGCTCAGTTCTGCTCTAACCCCCTTCCTCAGCTCTTCCTCTGGGATAGTTAACAGATAAATTGGTGTCAGGTTCAGATTTGACCCTGTTGTTTGGATGAGATATTGAGCCAAAGGCCCACTTGTTCTTCAGAGGAATGACAAAAATGCCTTGGCCACAGTTTGGATTATGTTCAGGGAGAGGTTTCACTGGGAATGGGCCCAATACTGATTCCTGAACGCGCATCCAAAAAAAACTCTTCTTTTGTCCTGACCTAGCATTTGTAGGATCTTGGGTTGTTGTATTTTTAAGAATACTCCAGTTCAAAAGATCTGGATTCATTGTAGTGTTTCATTAGCTATAAGTCACTGTAGGACACCCTTTGGCAACAAATTGTGTTCTCAAAATTGAAGTTTTATTGCTGAAATTACTCTGCGGTCTTTCTGCAATTTCTACCCTCTCTACACCTGGTGGCGTTGTTTGTCAGAATCAGTGGTATTGGAGAATGTCGCTATCTGCTACCCACAGTCTTCACACTGCCTTTTATATTTCAAAAATATACTTTATTCATAATAAATATCTTTGAAGATATACCTAGTCATAAGTACATTTCAGTTCTGTACAGTAGCTTCTTAAGGAAATAAATAAGCTTCGGAGTTTGACTGTCCAAACAGCCAAACCCATCTCCTACATATACAAGAGATAATGGGAACTGCAGATGCTGGAGAATCCAAGATAATAAAGGAGATGCTGCTTGGCCTGCTGTGTTCATCCAGCCTCACATTTTATTATCCTAAATATACAAGGCTACATTTACATGCATTGAGTCTCGAGGAGGAGTTAATCTGAAGGTGAAGGAGGACAATACCCGAAACATTGGCTGCTCCTTTCTTCCAGATGTTGCCTGGCTTGCTGTGTTCTTCCAGCCTTGAGATTCACACGGATCATCCCTGGAATGGTAGGCCTAACATACGATGAACGGCTGAGGATCCTGGGATTGTATTCATTAGGGTTTTGAAGGTTGAGGGGAGATCTAATAGAAACGTACAAGATAATGCATGGCTTAGAAAGGGTGGACGCTGGGAATTAGAATTAGAAGGGGTCAATTCAGAATGGAAATGAGGAGACATTTCTTCAGCCAGAGAGTGGTAGGTCTGTGGAAATCATTGCTACGGAGCGCAGTGGAGTCCGGGATGTTAAATGTTTTCAAGCCAGAGATTGATAAATTCTTGATATCGCAAGGAATTAAGGGCTACGGGAGACTGCGGGTAAGTGGAGTTGAAATGCCCATCAGCCATGATTAAATGGCGGAGTGGACTCGATGGGCCAAATGGCCTTACTTCCACTCCTATGTCTCATGGTCATATGGTCTTATAGCCTCCTGTTTGTCTACCTTGGATTCCAGCATCTGCAGTTTTCTTGTCTCTAACCAAGTGACCCCACAGGCCTTCTGAACTACTTTTTCTACCTGTCCCAATACGTACAGGGGATGGTGAACATGCGCGCCAAGCTCCCATTGATCCTTGCTGCTTCCCAGGGTCTGACTGTGCATCATGCCTTCCCTTGCCTTCTTTCTCCTGCCCAATTGCATTCTATCACCCTTAACCAGACTAAATTCCATTTGCCCCAATCAGACCCATCTGACCGGTCCTGGCTACACCATTTTATATTGTAAGGCTGTCCTCCACAGGGTTTGCCAATTTCCAGGAGAAAGCTACAACTGCTGATGCTGGAGTCAGTGTCAATACAGTGTGGAGCTGGAGGAACACAGCAGGTCACACAGCATCAGAGGAGCAGGAGAGTGAATGTTTCAGATCTAGACACTTCATCAGGACTGAGGAGGGTGAAGGGAGCTTCAAAATAAATAGAGAGAGGGGAATGGTGCTGATGGGGGTGGGAAAGAAGATGGACAGATTGTGTCAGGCCATTGAGGCGGGGGTGAGAAGGAAGGTTGGATGAGGCCAGGTTTGGGGATATTTTAAAACTGTTGAATTCTACGTTCAGGTCATCGGGCTGTCAGATCCCGAGGCGGAATATGGGGTGCTGCTCCTCCAGTTTCCAAATGGTGTCTTTGCGACTCTGGAGGCAGCCCAGGATGGACATGTCACCCAGGGAATGGGAGGGGGAATTAAAATGGTTGGCGACCTGAAGGTGTCGTCATTTGTCGCGAACAGAGCGCAGATGTTGTACATGACGGTCTCCAAGTCTCTTGTTGGTCTCACTGATGTAGAAGAGGCCACATTGGGAGCAGCGATAAACCAGGTCAGAGGATGCACAGGTGAATCCCCTTTGAATTTGGAAAGATCGTCCGTGGTCTTGGATGGAGGTCAGGGGGGAAGCATAGGGGCAGGTGTAGCACTTTCTGCGGTTGCAGGGAAAGGTGCCGGGGGTGGTGAGGTCAGTGGGGAGTGTGGAGTGGATGAGACTATCACAGAGAGAGCGATCCCTATGAAAGATAGGGGTGGAGAGGGAAATATCTCTTTTTGGTGGGTCGGAGTGTAGGTGGTGGAAATGATACACTAGATGCGGAGGCTGGTGGGGTGGTATGTCAGAACCAGGGGTATTCTGTCTTTATTTTTATTGGGCAGAGGAGGTTTCAGCACACAAGTGCGGGAAATGCAAGAATTGCAATTGAAGAGATTGCAGATCAATGGAGAGGGGCGTTGTGGTCCTTTAAATACGAGGTCATCTGGAATGGAACACCCCATCTCGGGAGCAGATGCGGCAGAGGCGGAGGAATTGGGAGTAAGGGATCACATTCTTGCAGGAGGGCGGGTGAGAAGAGGTGTAGTCCAGATAGCTGTGGGAGTTGGTTGGTTTGAAATAGATGTTCGTGTTGAGATGGTTACCAGAGATGGAGATGAAGAGGTCCAGGAAGGAGAGGAAGGTATCAGAGATGATCCAGGTGAATTTGAGGTTGGGGTGAAAGGTGTTGGTAAAGTTGATGAACTGTTCAAGGTCCTCATGTAAGCACAAGGCAGTGCTGATACAGACTCTCTCTCTCTCTCTCTCTATCTTTCCCCCGTAACTTGCTCTTAGTTCCAAACTGCTCAATTATCTACGAGCCAATCGTACAGTTCTCACCAGGCAGAAAGGTCTCTGTCATTGATACCCCTACCACTATCTGGGTGATACAATCCTCAAATCAGCCTTCAAACTTTCATCTTAAAATGACAGCGCCTCCCCCCGCTGACCCCAGTTAATGACCGTTTAGCTAAGGGGAAACACTGCTTCCTATCCACCCCCTCGCCCAACTGTCTGTGCCCCTCATAATCTTACACATCTCTGTCAGGCTCCACCCTCTATCACTGCTCCATAGAAAACTTAGCTTATCTAGCCTCTCTCCATTGCTGAAATGCTCAGCCCCAAGTCTACATCCTGATGAATCTCCTCTGCACCCCTTCCTCCAGTGCAATCACATCCTCCCTATAGAGTGGAGACTGGAACTGCACACAGAACTCCAGCTGAGGCCTCACTAAAGTCCTGTACAGTTCCAACAGCACCCCCATCTTAGAATCTACACTTTCCTGATGAAGATAAGGGTCCCGAGTGCCTTCTTAATGATTAACCTGCCCTTTCAGGGATCTAAGCTTAAGCTTCCTTATAGGAACAGGTGGATCTGCACCAGCCTTTTATTCCAAACTGTCTAAGATATTTTGCGAGTTTTTAAAAAAAAACTTTCTCAGTCGTGTCCAGTTTTTGAAAACACAACATAAGTAGATGACACAGCCCTTATGTAACTTCCAACTTATCATGATTGGGATAACTCAGGGAGAACAAACCCTTTAGAGACTCTATCAAAATTTCACCGGGAATTCATCAACTGAAAATAAAATGTCATATTTGTGGATTGAGCAATGAATTGGCAAATGGAATACAAAGTGGGAACATGTGTACTCACGTTGCTAGGAAGGAGAGAGGCGTAGGCTATTTTTCTAAAGGGGAAAGGCTTCAGAAATCTGAAGCACAAAGAGACTTGGGAATCCCAGTTTAGAATTCTCACAAGGTCACTGTGCACATTCAGTTGGCATTTAAAGCAGTGTTAGCACTCAAGAGCAGAATAGAATACAAGAGCAGCAATGTATTGCTGAGACTGCATAAGGCTCTTGTCAGACCATGTTTGGAATATCGTGAGCAGTTATTGGGCCCTGTCTCTAAGGAAGGATGTTTCAGCCTTGGACGGGTCTCCAGAGGAGGTTTACAAGAATGATCCCTGAGGAGGAAGGGCTTGTCATATGATGAGCAGTTGAGGACTCTGGGTCTGTACTTGTTGGATGACTGTTTGGAATCTGATCAAAACTGCATACTGAGGGGCCTGGATGGAATGGACATGAGAAAAGTGTTTCTATGAGCAGGAGAGACTAGAATCCAAGGGCACAGTGAAGGGATGGCCATTTAGAACTGAGATGAGGAGGAATTTTTTCAGCCAGAGGGTGATGCATCTGTGGAACTCATTACCACAGAGGGCCATGGAGGTCAAGACATTGGGTGTGTTTGAGGCAGAGACAGGTTCTTGATTGGGAAGGGAACAAGTGTTACCAGAGGAATGGAGTTGAGAAATATGTCATCCATGATAGAATGATGGAGCCAATAGGCTAAATTGCCTAGTTCTGCTCCCATTATGGTTGCATTGACCTCCAGGATCCCCAGTGAAGCTCAGGACCACCAGACTACTGGTATGGGCCCCCTTCTCAATGACTAGGCTGGTCATGTCACCTCTTATATCCCGACCCCTCCCCGACACACCCCATGGCTAGCTCCTCTAGGACAGATTCAGGGCCAAACCTGACCCTTTGACTTGCAATAGCTTCTGTCTGAACTCTGAAAAAACTGACTCTGTAAAATCGCCAGTGCCATCCGGTTCTGCTTCCTGCCTGCTGGTCTTTCTCATCCAACTCCCACTTCCTCTTCCTATTCCCATGTCAGTGCTGCGAAATTCCAGTTCAGCCTGTCGAGGTTAATCTATGGCACAGTCTTAATGTCTCCTCATTCATAAAGTCCAGAACAGGCCCTTCGGCCCATCGAGTCAAGACTCTAAATCTACACAGGTCCCACTTTCTTGCACTAGCTTCCCCGCCACAGTCCTAAATATTCTGACCCTTCAAGTGCCCACCTAGTCTGCAAATCTCTGGACACTATGGATAATTTAGCATGGCCAATCCACCCTAACGTACTCAACTCTGGACACTACAAGTAATTTAGTACAACCACGGAGCCCTAGCCTGCACGTCTTTAGACTGTGGGAGGAAATCCACACAGACACAAGGAGAGCAAAAAAACTCCACATGGACAGTTGCCTGAGGCTGAAATCAAACCCAGGCTCTGTGAGGCAGCGGTGGTAACCACTGAGCCACCACACTGTATAGGCGTATCAATCTGAGTGCATGTGTGTGAGTGCATGAGTAAGAGCGTATGAGTCTGTGTGAGTGTATGCGTGTGTCTATGTGTGCATATATGGGTGTAGGTGAGTGCATATGTGTGTGTGTTTGTGAGAGTCTGGGTGTATGTGTGTGAGTCTGCATGAGAGTGTGTGGGTGTAGGCGAGTGTGTGAGTGTGTGTATCAGTCCAAGCATGTGTGTGTCTGTGTGAGTGTGTGTGAGAGATTCTGTGAGAGTATGAGTGCCTGTGTGTGTGAGAGTGAGAGTGTGTGGGTGTGAGTGAGTGTGTGTGAATCTGACTGAGCTCACTCAGTTAGGATGGCTGATTTGCAAAGCAGCATACAGTGCAGTTTCGATTCCCATATGGTCTGAGATCACTATCAAATACTACCCCACCTTCGCCTGAGGTGTGGTAAGCCTCACGTTTAATACCCATCTGGTCTCATCTGTCCCAGTTACAGCCTCCTGGACTGCATCTGAGCATCTAAAGCTCTCACCCTCCCTGCCAGTCGTGCTGCTAAATAATATAAGATGCAGGTTAGGATTGTAAAAATGATGTGTTGCAAAAAGAGCTGGGGTGAGGACATGTGCACAGATTATTGAAGGACAGAGGCTGGGGGGAAGTGTGCAGACAAGGAGAAAGCATTTAATAAAGCACATAGATTTATTACCCGAGGCATGGAACTGCTGACAGAAGGGACAGGGAACCGCGGCAACGGGAGGAGCACGGAGCACGTGGGATGTCGCAAGAATCCAAGTCCTTTCTCCCCAGATTCGAAACTGTAGGTTCCTCAGACGCCGGCATGCTTCCTCATATCACTGTTTAATCTCCCTTACATCGGACAGAGAGGGAGAGAGATGGAAAGAGAGTGAGAGTGCTGGGTCCCCTCAGGATGAAGGTTACCATGAGCGGCACCCGTTTCATGCTCCTGCAGGTGATGGGTGAGTGACTCTCCCGCATCTTTCTGTCACTTCCCAGTCAAAATACTGGCTGCGGGTCTCGGAAATCCCATTAGAAATCTGAACGGCTGTGTGCGATATCACCAGGCAACAGTCGCCATGGAGGTAGCAGCGAGTGTGGGATTTAATAACAGAGAGGCATGAGGGTACTTGATTAGGCAGGAAGAAGAGAGGAGATAAAGATTATTAGAATGGAGAAAGACTGCAGAAAGTCACAGGGACAGAGTGACTGGGGGAGACGTCATCCATGAATCACAAAAAAAAGCTGGCATCCCAGTTCAGCGGGTTATAGGGAAGGCAAATGGTCTTTCTTTTGAACTTAATGTCATATAAAATTGGGGAGGCTTTTCTAAAATTGTGCAAGGTACTAGTCAGGCCACAGCTGGGATACAGTGAGCAGAATCGGGGTCCCATATCCAAGAAAATATTGACAGGTATTGGAGGCCATTCAGAGAAAATTCACTTGGCTGATCTTGCTTACAGAGGGATTGTCCAAGTGGGGAGAGGGTTAAGTAGGTCAGGCCTGTCCTCATTGGAGTTTTGAAGAATGAGAGGTGACCGAATTGAAGATCCTTAGATGACTTGATTCAGGGGGAGGACGTAAAGGGAGGTTGCTTCCCCTTGTGTGGGAGAGTCTGGGACCAGAGGTGCATTGTTTCAGAATAAGAGGGAAGACAGAGACAGGGAGAAATTTCTTCTCTCCGAGTGGGTTGGAGCGAATCTGTGGAATTCTTCTCTGCAGAGATTGTGTTGTTCAGTGTATTGAAGGTTGAGATTTTTAATTAGGAAGGGGAATCGAGGGTTATTGGAGGGGCAGGGAGTGGATTTGAGGACAATCAGATCAATCGCAATATCATTGAAAGGTGGAGCAGACTTGATGGACCAAATGGCCAAGTAGGAGAATTGAGAGAATGTGTGGCAGAACAGAGGGAGAGTGGTTCCTAAAGTACACAGTGCCCTCGGATTAGCTTATAGGGGCGTAGGGTACAAGAGCTGGGAGCTGATGCTGAACTTGTACAAGACACTTGTTAGATATTATCTGGAGTGTTGTGTACCGTCATGTCTACCACATTATTGGGAAGATATGAACATATCAGAGAGAGAGAGAGTCAGGGAAAGAGAGAGAGAGAGACAGAGAGGGAGAGAGACAGAGAGAGGGAGAGACAGAAAAAGAGAGAGATAAAGACAGAGAAAGAGAGAGACAGCGAGAGGGACAGAGTTGGAGAGACAGAGAGAAACTGGGAGACAGAGAGAGAGAGGGAGACAGAGAGAGAGCGTGAGAAAGTCAGGGAGATAGAGAGAGACAGACAGACAAAGAGAGGCAGAGAGGGAGACAGAGACAGAACGAGTAAGAGCCACAGAGAGAGAGAAAGAGAGAGAGCAAGTGAGACAGAGGGAATCAGATGGAGAGAGAGACAGCAAGAGAGTGACAGAGAGACAAGAGAAACAGAAACACAGAGACAGAGCGAGACAGACAGAGGGGTAGAGAGACAGAGAGGGAGAGTGAGAAAGCGTGAGACATGGAGAGAGAGAGAGACAGTGAGAGAGAGAGAGAGAGTGTGTGTGTGTGTGTGTGTGTGAGAGTGTGTGTGTGTGTGTGTGTGTCTGTGTGTGTGTGTGTGTGTCTCTGTGTGTGTGTGTGTGTGTGTGTCTGTGTGTGTGAGTGTGTGTGTCTGTGTGTATGTGTGTGTGTGTGAGTGTGTGTGTGTGTGTGTGTGTGAGTGTGTGTGTCTGTGTGTATGTGTGTGTGTGTGTGTGAGTGTGTCTTTGTGTGTGTGTCTGTGTGTGTGTGTGTGTGTGAGTGTGTGTCTGTGTGTGTGTGAGTGTGTGTCTGTGTGTGTGTGTGTGTGTGTGAGTGTGTGTGTCTGTGTGTATGTGTGTGTGTGTGTGTCTGTGTGTGTGTGTGTGTGTGTGTCTGTGTGTGTGTGTGTGTGTGTGTGTGTGTCTGTGTGGTAAACAGAGAGATGAGAGGGAGACAGAGAGAAAATGAGACAGAGTGAGTCAGACAAAGGCAGAAAAGACAGAGAAAGAAGGAGACAGAGAGAGAACATAGAACATAGAACATAGAACAATACAGCGCAGAACAGGCCCTTCGGCCCTCGATGTTGCGCTGACATGTTAACTAATATAAGCCCCTCCCCCTACACTATCCCATCATCATCCATATGTTTATCCAAGGACTGTTTAAATGCCCCTAATGTAGCCAAGTTAACTACATTGGCAGGCAGGGCGCTCCACATCCTTACCACTCTCTGACTGAAGAACCTGCCTCTGACATCTGTCTTAAATCTATCACCCCTCAATTTGTAGCTATGCCCCCTTGTACAAGCTGAAGTCATCATGCTCAGAAAAAGACTCTCATTATCCACCCTATCTAATCCTCTGATCATCTTGTATGTCTCTATTAAATCCCCTTTTAGCCTCCTTCTCTCCAATGAGAGCAGACCCAAGTCCCTCAGCCTTTCTTCATAGGGCCTGATATTGGTGGAACTTTCTCACAAAACATGACTGTCAAACATACCTTTTCTATCTGGGTATATTTGCGCTCTGCATCAGCTAAAGTCTGGGAAGCACATGATATTTGGCATTCCTGTCGTTTGAGCCATGTGTGAGCCAACATTACCCCAATACTGTACAGGAAGGCATCTCATGTCAGCACCAGTGAGTGCACTATTGTGTGATGATGATAGCTGCCTCTTCACTTTTGTAAAGACTATGTCTTGATTACGAGACAATTTCCAAGGCTGACTCTTTTTCAATAGTAAGGGTGCCAGGATGGAGGCCAGGTTACATATGAACCTTCCATATTAATTCACCAAACCAAGGAAAGTCCTAAGCTCCTGTACAGACATGGGAGCTGGGGCACCTTTGATCACCCTCATTTTACCTTCCAATGGGTGTAACCTGATCTTGTCAGCTCTGTACACCAAGTAGGTCACTTGGAGTGCCTGGAACACACATTTTTCCCTTCTACTCAGGATGTATCCTGAATGAGGCAATACAATTGCCTTCCCTCAAGTGGTATCTCCCAAGTTCAGTTTGCCTGGCGAGGATGTCCACTTCTCTCTCCATACCCTGTAACTTATATGCTTCACTTTCTACATTTTTAATGATAGAGCAGTTGTAGTGCCTGTTTGAAGTCTGGCCGGGCTTCAGTCATTTGGTGCTCTTGTATGGTTACGTTATTAATACCACATACCAAACAGTCTCTCAACAGCTCATTAAGGATTAAACCAAAGTCACATCCCTATGCTGGTTGTTTTAACTACGTCAAAAATCCACTAGCTCTTGAACTGCAAGTAAAACCAATAGTGTCTCAGACTTAGAGGATGCTTGAGGTAGTAATATACCTTAATCAAATCTGTCAACTCTTGAAAGGTTTTAGTATCTGGCGTCTCCAGAAATGTTAGGCTCCTAATAACAGAAACAAGCTGCAGGTATTCAACTGTCAGGAGAATTACTGATTACTTTTCATCCACCCAATATAAGAAAAATGCTCAGAAAAGAACAAAGCATTCTTTCCACCTACTGGGTCCAGTCTTCGATGGTAGGATCGAATGAGTCAAGCTTATCAAATAATGGCATCATGCCAGACCTGCTTACTCCAACTCAAAGATGTCTATTGTGAGTAAATTTCTTCTGGAGGGTAATTTTTTCTCTCATGGTCACTGAAGTAACTTCATACAGGCCAATATCCCAACACCAAATCACCCTTGACAGTGTCAAGGCACAGTACTTGACACTGGTCCAGCTTCCTCAGAGCCAGCTCTCAGAGTGAATTGAGGCTGACGCTCCTGTTTGTACCTGTCAGCCAGGGCTCCTTGATTGGACCAGGTTAACAACCCCAATCCGGGAACTCATACTCTATGAGGTCCAAATAGTATCAGAGATAATGGGAACTGCAGATGCTGGAGATTCCAAGATAATAAAATGTGAGGCTGGATGAACACAGCAGGCCAAGCAGCATCTCAGGAGCACAAAAGCTGACGTTTCGGGCCTAGACCCTTCATCCCTCTATGAGGTCCACCTGGCTGACCTTGTTACTATCGTTACAATAGGGAATAGGCGGGAACATGGATTTGAGGATTATCAGATCAGCCATGATATAACTGAAATGGCAAGCAGACTCGATGGGCTGAATGGCCTACTTCTGCTCCTATCTCCAATGGTCCAATGGAATGCCACAAGTTCAAAGGGAAACATGTTCAGCATGAATTAAAATGAGAGACAAATTGGAACATTAAAAATAAATAGATAGTCAGCTGTTTTGCAATCAAAATACAAAGGTTGTTTGTTATATTGACAGGAGACTTAAATAAAATAGAATAAAATATAGACCTCATGCCAGAGATAAATAATCCATATTTCTGATGCTGGCAGATGAGAATCTACAGACCTCTGTTGGGGGCAAGTCACGACCTCTGCGTCTGTTCCCTTCCTCCCCCAAAAAATGAGTAAAGTCCTGTAGGGTTTATCTGAATCGTCAGAAAGCCAAAGTGCAAATATACATTTCTTCAAAGACAGTATGTATGTTTCTGCTAATACTGAGCCTTGCGGACAGATCACATTAGAGACTGCAGAGTCGCTGACCTATGTGGTTTTCCAGCAGAAGCCAACTTCTGCCCTTCAGTGAACAGGTAGTATTTGCTTTTATAAAGGAGCATTGTAATTTTGGACGTAAGTAAGGTATGTTGAAGACTGAAAAGCATGAAGAATTTGGGAACAAAATTAGAATATAACTTTTGGAGTTGGAACTGATGTCTGGGTTTGAGCAATTCAAGAAAAAAATAAAGCCATGCTTCAGATGTGGTTGACAAGTAAATGTAAAAAAAATTCTTCAACATTTTCGTGAAAATTTTTTTAACAAATGGCAGAAATCTAAATTTAAAACAAACCGTGTTGAATTTTTTTCCTTGAAAATATATTGCATTCATTAAATTTGTAAAGCTAGCAGTTTGAATTTGACATTACATAAAGTGTAATACAGATCAGTTTCTTGTTGAAAGTGCCTCATTACAATCACCATTGTATTGGTAAGGCAATGGTCTAATGGTATTTTTGCCAGACTATTAGTACAGAATTGACTAATATTCTGGGGGCTCAGGTTTGAAGCCCACCATGGCAGAGAGTGGAATTTGAATTCAATAAGGAATCTGCAATTAAGAGCCTAATGATGAACATTAAACCATTGTTGATTGTCTGGAAAAAACCATTTGGTTCACTAATGTCTTTTAGGGTTGACTCTTAACCATCCTGTGGGCAATAAATGCTGGTGATGCCTACATCCAATAAGTGAATACATTTAAAATAAAAATTTAAGTGACACTTTTCCTAGCAGATGATAGGGCTACTGTCTCATTAGAGGGACACCAGCGGTGGGTACCCTGAAGGTCACCACACCAGAGGCCAAGGAAGGGGTTGAGAAGGAAAGTCCTCTGTGGTAACCTCAGTCAGTGCAGGAATTGAATGCTCGCTATTGGCAGCACTCTATCACAAACTAGCCATCCAACCTACTGAGCTAGCCAACCCCCACAATTGTACTTACAACGTACTTTACATTTCATGTCACATACTCTCAGATACATACAGTTTAATGGCTTCTACCTGGGTTCTAACCCCTCAGTATACTATTTTCACCTTGAAAACAAGACTGTATTCTAAGAAGAAAGACTAATATAGGGTTTTGGGGGGAGCGGGGCAGGGAAGGTGGGATATCTTCCATGAGGTGACCCGTTTCCTCCCAAAGTGTGAAGTAAAATTTCTCTTTAAGAAGCTCCCCAGGTATTTTCTTTCTGCACCTGTAACTTGGCCTTACATTTATGATTTTACCAATGTACAATTGAACTAAATAAACTTGCACAAGGGTAAACTGCTTTTCATGCCTGAGCACATATAAACATTCTGACACTCCTGCAATCTTTGAATTACCAACTACTGCCACAAATTTAGCAATTACATCTAGATAACATTTGCACAATGTCTGAAATATTAATCCTCCATGATACATTCAAAAATAGCCAATTTGTTTTAGACTTCTAGATCCTTGAAGCATTTATTGGTTATTTCTCTGAAGTTTATCACATATATAATCAAAAATAAGAAATTTCTTTCGTTACTTTGCAACAACAAGGAAGCAAAAGAAATAGAGAGATCTAATGGAAAATGAGAGAGGTGAAATAAGAGAGAACGAGAAGGAAATAAATAGAGATAAAGTATAATCAGGTATGAAAGCGATCCCAGCAACTGAGGCAATGTGAGAAATGGAAATTGTGGCCAAAACACTCTCACTGCACATCTGTTTCTTTTCTGGGTATATTCAGCGGTCCCAAAACTATCGTGTTATTAACTTCTCTAATTTAGCATGAACATAAAAAACAGTACAATGAACAAATTGAAGTATCTTCTTGAATATTGTTCTTTCTGTAGGTCAGTCATTACACTGAATTATCATCCTTTGTTGTAATGAACTTTTGCCCACCTACTTCTAGTTCAAAAGAGGTTTCACATTACTTCATTGGCTATATCCAATAATATTCCCTTTTCAAGTGCCTGTTTAATATTGAAAACTAGGCAAAGAAGTGTGTCTGAGGCAATTTCTTTTGAAAGGCACTCCCAAAGTTGCTTTTATATACAGTCTGCATGTCAGACATTCCAGTCAATGAGGATACTTGGAATTATGCATATGCAGAGTGTATTTATCAATATTAATATTTTCAATTTTGGTTTCAAAGCTTTTCTTGCTCTTTTTCTACTACCTCATCTCTTGCTTCGACTGTTCCAAGATTTCTGCATTCCTCCAATTTTGTCATCAGTAAAATGGAAAATAAAGGCTGGGTAAAACAGATTACACAACTAAAATCAGAATCCAAGTGCTATGATCAAGAAAATGAGAATTAACCTCAACGTCTGCATTATACTGTCTACTTTGCTACACCACAGAAAACCAGGTGTGGCTCCATTTCAACTTGTTGAAGTTGTGTTAATTATTTGCTATTTGGAAATCACAACATAGCCAGATACAGACACAGTTTTCATTGAGTTGTCCAGCGACAACATAAGTGGGGTCCATCAGCCGATCTTTTTAAATTTGCCAATTTGAAGTATGAAGACCCGAACTTTGTTAGGAGTCTGGTGCTCACAAAGCTGGCCAAAATGTTTATCTATCCAGGATAATCTTGAATGTGAGCCTCGTCTCTTATGAGGCAGGTATTCACATCAATCTCAGAACAACTATTTGCAGTTCGGTGCTTGTGCTGTAATGCTTTTGCAACTCTAATTTTCTAATGCATTAAACTATCATCTTGTCTTTTGGGGGTGCCAACATGCAGCCAGCTTTGCTATCACACACCAGTCCTCATATCTGTGTGCGGACAGGGAACATTTACTACTGGGGATTATCACAGCTGAGATCAAGACATCCTTTATTCACCATCCACATTATCAGTCCCTTGCAGGAATCACAAAAGTAGAAATTACTTAGCAGCATAGAACAGGTTATTTGGTCTAAACTGGCATTTACTCTCTTTGAAAGCCTTTTCCCCCACTCCCCTGCATCAAATTCCTTTCTCCCTCATCTCCTTACCTAGCTTCCCCTTGAATGAATTTAAATGATTGATCAGTTCTTCTGCCTGTGGTGAAAAGTCTCTATTCTAATCTTTCAATGGGTCTAAAAGATTCTCCTGTATTCCTATTCAGCTTATTGTGACTATCTTATATTGATGGCCCCTATTTCTGGCTTTATACATAAGTAAGAATATCTTCCTATACCTATGAATCGACTTTATAATCACAAAGATATTGATCAGGGAATCCCTTAATCTTCTCTTTTACACAAAGAAGAACCCTAAATGGTTTAATGTTTCTTGATAATCTCTCAGTTCTGCTAGGTTTAGTATTTTTGTGCTTATTTTCCAGTACTTTGATATCCTCTTTAGGACAGTGAGGTCAGAACAGCTCACGACACTTCATTTATCATCCAATCAAGGGATTATGATGATTTATTATAGCTTCACTGCTTTTCAGTTTTAACTCTCACAAAATGAACCCAGCCTATTTGTTTCTGTTTCTTTTAAAAAGGTATTATTAAAAAAGTATTGCTTCTTTTGTGATTTGTGTAATACCATCACAGATCCTTCTGGTCTTCTACTTGATCAAAATACTTATTTTTCCCAAGGAATATAAGCCTCTTTGTCTGTGCTATAAGCTTCTCTGTAGAGAAATCAATTCTGCAATTGTATAACGACCTGCAAATTTATAATAATCTTCCTGTGTTTTATGGTAGTCTTCTGTATTAAATGCATCTTGCCATCAACCTCTAAATTTAGTCCCTCACACAGAAATTAGAAGTGTACACTGGATACTAACCAAAACATTTGAATGAGTCACTCAACAGCACAAACAAGTAGAATTTTGACTGACTTTCTTCCTTCTGCAGCAACTGAATATAGCACTCGGGGAAAATGGGATCACAGACCTACATTTAGAACATAGAACATAGAACAGTACAGCACAGAACAGGCCCTTCAGCCCACAATGTTGTGCCGACCATTGATCCTCATGTATGCACCCTCAAATTTCTGTGACCATATGCATGTCCAGCAGTCTCTTAAATGACCCCAATGACCTTGCTTCCACAACTGCTGCTGGCAACGCATTCCATGCTCTCACAACTCTCTGTGTAAAGAACCCGCCTCTGACAGCCCCTCTATACTTTCCTCCAACCAGCTTAAAACTATGACCCCTCGTGCTAGCCATTTCTGCCCTGGGAAATAGTCTCTGGCTATCAACTCTATCTATGCCTCTCATTATCTTGTATACCTAATTAGGTCCCCTCTCCTCCTCCTTTTCTCCAATGAAAAGAGACCGAGCTCAGTCAACCTCTCTTCATAAGATAAGCCCTCCAGTCCAGGCAGCATCCTGGTAAACCTCCTCTGAACCCTCTCCAAAGCATCCACATCTTTCCTATAATAGGGTGACCAGAACTGGACGCAGTATTCCAAGTGCGGTCTAACCAAAGTTTTATAGAGCTGCAACAAGATCTCACGACTCTTAAACTCAATCCCCCTGTTAATGAAAGCCAAAACACCATATGCTTTCTTAACAACCCTGTCCACTTGGGTGGCCATTTTAAGGGATCTATGTATCTGCACACCAAGATCCCTCTGTTCCTCCACGCTGCCAAGAATCCTATCCTTAATCCTGTACTCAGCTTTCAAATTCGACCTTCCAAAATGCATCACCTCGCATTTATCCAGGTTGAACTCCATCTGCCACCTCTCAGCCCATCTCTGCATCCTGTCAATGTCCCGCTGCAGCCTACAACAGCCCTCTACACTGTCAACGACACCTCCGACCTTTGTGTCGTCTGCAAACTTGCTGACCTATCCTTCAATCCCCTCATCCAAGTCATTAATAAAAATTACAAACAGTAGAGGCCCAAGGACAGAGCCCTGTGGAACCCCACTCACCACTGACTTCCAGGCAGAATATTTTCCTTCTACTACCACTCGCTGTCTTCTGTTGGCCAGCCAATTCTGTATCCAGGCAGCTAAGTTCCCCTGTGTCCCATTCCTCCTGACCTTCTGAATGAGCCTACCATGGGGAACCTTATCAAATGCCTTACTGAAGTCCATATACACCACATCCACAGCTCGACCCCATCAACTTTTCTAGTCACATCCTGAAAAAACTCGATAAGGTTTGTGAGGCATGACCTACCCCTCACAAAGCCGTGTTGACTATATTTGATCAAGCCATGGTCTTCCAGATGGTCATAAATCCTATCCCTCAGAATCCTTTCTAACACCTTGCAGACGACAGACGTGAGACTTACTGGTCTGTAATTGCCGGGAATTTCCCTATTTCCTTTCTTGAAGAGAGGAATTACATTTGCCTCTCTCCAGTCCTCAGGTACGACTCCAGTGGAGAGTGAGGATGCAAAGATCTTCGCAAGTGGCGAAGCAATTGCATTTCTCGCTTCCCAAAGCAGCCGAGGACAAATCTGGTCTGGGCCTGGCGACTTGTCAATCTTAACGTTTGACAAAATTTTCAGCACATCAGCTTCCTCTATCTCTATCCATTCCAGCATGCACACATTTAGAGTCAAACAGAATGGAAACAGACCCTTTGGTCCAACCAGTCCATGCTAACTATAATCCCAAACTAAACTTGTCCCATCTGCTTAAATTTGGCCCATCAAACTCCAGAGATTTCTTACTTATGTACTTATCTAAATGTCTTTGACTTCATTTGATTTATTATTGTACATGCACTTAGGTACAGTGAAAAGTTTTGTTTTGCATGAAGTTCAGGGATACATACCATACAAAATGCATTCGGGTGAATGACAGAACGAAGAATCAATATTATGGCTGCACAGGAAATGCACAAAGAATGAGACCAACATTAAATTTAATATTTGAGAGGTCCATTCGGAAGTCTAATCTGGTGGGGAAGCTATTGAATCCATTCATATATGCAAACAGAGAGAGAGAGAATGATAGAGAGGCAAAGTGAAACAGAAAGACAGAGAAAGAGACTGAGACAGATTGAGACACAGAGAGAGAGAAAGAGAGTGATACAGAGGCAGAGAGAGTGAGAGCCAGAGGGAGAGAGAAAGAGTGATAGAGACAGAGAGTTCGAGAGAGACAGAAAGAGTGAGATGCAAAGAGATAGAGAGAAAGACAGAGAAAGGGACAGAGGCAGAGAGAGATATAAATAGACAGAAAGGGAGAGAAAGAGAGAGAGAGAGAGACAGGGAGAAAGTGAGACAGAGAAAGACTGAGACACAGACAGACAGAGCATGAAAAAGAGACAGGCAGAGCGAGACAGAGATAGGGACAGAGAGAGAGTGATAGTGAGGCAGAGAGACACAGAGAGAGACAGAGAAGGAGAGAGGGGTGGAGAGGCAGAAAACAAGTGAGAGACAGAGAGAGAGGTACAGAGGGAGAAAAAGAGTGATAGAGAGACAGGGAGATAAGGGAGAAAGTCAGACAGAGATAGATAGAGAGAGAGATGGAATCAGAGAGAGGGAGAAAGAGCGGAAGTCAGAGAGAAATAAAGAGACGGGGAGAGAGAGAGAGATGGAGTGAGAGTAAGGCACAGAGAGACAGGGAGAGAGAAGGAGAGGGAGACAGAGAGAGACATGGAGAAAGTGAGACAGAGATAGAGAGGGAGACAGAGCAAGTGTGAGACATTGACAGAGAGCGCGAAAGAGGGAAAGAGAGAGCAAAAGAGGGACGAGACAAAGAGACAGACAAAGACAGAGGGAGGGGTAGAGAGAGAGAGAGAGAGCGAGCGTATGAGAGAGCAGGAGGGACAAAGGGAGACAGAGCAAGACAGGCAGAGAGATAAGTGCAGAAACGGTTTACAACAACAGTCCCAGGGAGAAACTCCAGCGATAAGGATCAGTTGAAGAAGTTGGGGACTGTTCCTCCAAGAGAGGAGAAAGCTGAATGAGGTCGATCTCATTGAGGTTTTCAAAACCATGGCTGGGGATGGGAAGAGGAGGGGGCTGGACAGAATGGACAGTAGGAAGTTGTTCCTGCTCAGAAAAGGAACAAGAACGAGAGGTGCTTTTGGGGGGTGGGGTGGGGAGAGATGTAGATTTAAAGTGCCGTATAAATGGAGCAACTGGGGGTGTTGGGGAAATGAGGGGAAAACATTCTCACCCAATGAGTAGTTAGGGTGTGGAATGTACTGCTTGGAAATGTGGTGGGGGCAGGTTCAATGGAGAGGGGCCATTGGATGGGGGAACTGGATAGAAATGGGATATGGATGCATATTGTTTGGGGGTAAAGACAGGGGATTGGCACGAGGGGATAGATGACAGAGCCAAGATAGATGCAATTGGTCAACCAGTCATCTCCAGTTCTATTGCATGTTCCCATCTCATCTGAGATCTAACCTTGAGCTGTTTCTTTTTGCAGTGTTTCTGGATTCACAGTGGCCAATTGACTCTCAAGGTCAGTGACCTTAGTACAATCAGTGAAAAAAAAATTACGTTAATTTTTCCACTGCAACCTCTCCACCATCCTGCACATGAAGGTTTCCAAACAGATGTCAAACGTTGCCAACCTCCTTTTGGGCTGAATCTTCTAGATTTCAGAATCTGTCCACTCTCCCTGTCCCATCATCTCCACAACAGCCCTCAAATATCTGTATATTCCAATCCCCATTTCTCCAACCCTTGGCCTCTAGCCTTGGCATTGCGAGTGCCCATCAAAATCTTTCTTCAATGCGATGAGGGCTTCTGCCTCTCCCACGCTTACAGGCAGTGAGTTCCAGATCCTCTGGGTGAAAACATTGTCCCAAACATCCCCCCCCTCTAAATATCCTGCCCGTCACCTTCAGTCTATGAGCCCCATCTCCACCATCCCCCAGCCCTGTCATCGATCCCTCTGTCAAGGGGGGAAATGTTTCTCCATATCTATCCTATCTACGGTCCCCCCTCATCATTTTATACAGCTCAATCATGTTCCTCTGCCCCTCTCAATCTCCTCTGCTCTCAGCCTGTCCAATCTTTCTCCATCACTGAAACTCTCCAGGCCCTCCACACAAGGTAACCTCCTGGTAAATCTCTCTCACCACCCTCCTAGAATGAAGAGACCAGAACTTCACACAGTCATCACAGAAATGTAGAAAACAGGAGCAGGAATAGGCCACTAAGCCTTTCCAAACTGCTCCCCTATTGAATAGGATTGACCAACTCAGTCCCCTGTTTCCTTGCTTTCGCTACTAAGAATTCTATCTAACTCCTTCCTGAACAATGCTCTGGCTCGACCACTTTCTGTGGCAGAGGATCTCATGGGCTCCCTACTCTCTGGGTGAAGACATTTGTCCTCATCTCTGTCCTACTCTGTCTCCTTTAGGTGTGACTGTCCTGCTTCTGGATTGCACACCCCCACCAACTGGGTCATCGGGAACTTTCTTCCTGCTTTCAGTCTGTTAGAATTTTATATGTTTCAATGAGATTCCAACCCACCCTTATAAACTCCTAATCCATCCAGTCTCTCTTTGTCTATCAGTCCTGCTGACCCCAGAAATCAGTCTGGGAAAACTTTGCTGCATTTCCTCCACAGCCAGAACATCCTTCCTTGGATAAGGAGACCAGAACTGCACACCCGATACTCCAGGGGCTGGTGTCGTTCCCTGTATAGTCACAACAAGACACCCCTGCCAACAGACTTGAACACTCTCGCTATTGAGGCCAACATGCCCTTTTGCCTTGGCCATCAACCACTGCTCCTGCAATGCTCACTTTCAGTGGCTGGTGTATGTGGGAAACCTGCCAGATCTCCTTAGTCCCATTCACCATACATCGCCACCCAATAATAATCTGTATTTTTTCTCCCAATATGGATAACATCACGCTGATCCATATTAAACTGTATCTGCCTTGCATCTGCCCACTCACTCAGCCTGTCCAAATTGCATGCAATCCTATCTCTGCGCCATTCTTCCCAGCTCACCCTCTGACCCCATTGTCCTCTTGTGGAGACAGTGAGAGGGGGAGAGGGTAGACAGGGAGAGAGAGAGAGGGAGAGGAGGAGAGAGTGAGAAGGGCGGGAGCGGAGAGAGGTGTGTGTGTGTGTGAGAGAGAGAGAGAGAGGGAGAGAGAGAGAGAGAGAGAGAGAAAGAGAGACTGACAGACAGAGAAGGGGGAAGGAGACAAAAACAGTGATGGGAAAAAGGTAGAGCAGGGAGAGTGAGATGGGGGGGAAGAGAGAGAGAGAGAGAGAGAGACAGAGGGAGAGAAAGGGAGATGACAGAGGAAGAAACAGAAAGAGAGAGAGAGACAGTGAGAAGTGGTGAGAGAGAGACAGAAAGGGACAGAGTGAGAGAGAGATATAGAGACAGAAGGAGGCAGAGGCAGATATAAACTGAGAGTGAAAGAGAGAGAATGAGACAGAGAGGGAGGGAGGGTGAGAAAGGGAGTGGGGAGTATGAGAAGAGAGTGTGTGAGAGAGATAGACACAAAATAAGCTGGAGAGAGAAGAGACAGAGATAGAGAGAGAGAGAGAGAGAGAGAGAGAGAGAAGGGCTGAGATAGAGTGAAAAAGGGAAGAAGAGAGAAGCAGAGAGTGGAAAGGGGGAGAGAGGTGGGTGGAGGGAGAGCCAGGAATAGAAAGAGAGATAGCGAAGGGATCGGGGAGGGGGAAGGGAGAAGGAGAAGAAGAAGACAAAGAAGGAAGTGGACAGAGTGTGTGAGAGCAATGGACAGAGGTTGAGGGATAGGGAGAAAGCGAGAGAGACAGGCAGATTCAGAGAGATAGAGAGAGACAGGTTAGAGAGACAGAGAGAGATAGAGATAGAGACAGAGAGAGATTAACATAGAGAGACAGAGACAGAGAGAGAGAGAGAGAGAGAGCTAGACACAGAGAGACAGAGACTAAGAGAGAGAGAGAGACACAGAGAGACAGAGAGAGAGATAGACACAGAGAGACAGAGACTAAGAGAGAGATAGACAGAGAGATAGACAGAGAGAGAGACAGAGAGAGATAGACACAGAGAGACCGAGGCTAAGAGAGATAGACAGAGAGAGAGAGACAGAGAGAGATAGACACAGAGAGATAGACACAGAGAGACAGAGACTAAGAGAGATAGACAGAGAGAGAGAGAGAGACAGAGAGAGATAGACACAGAGAGATAGACACAGAGAGACAGAGACTAAGAGAGAGAGAGAGAGAGGGAGAGAGAGGGGCGGGGAGAGAGAGGGAGAGAGAGAGAGAGAGAGAGAGAGGGAGAGGGGGGGGAGAGAGAGAGAGAGAGAGAGACACAGAGAGAGAGAGAGAAGCCAATGTTTTTTCCCCTTTGCCCTCAACCCCATCCTATTCTTGTTCCAGTGCGGCTGATTGATGGCCCGGGCCCATGCTCTGGGAGAGTGGAGGTCTATCACTTAGGAGAATGGGGCACTGTGTGCGACGACAACTGGGGCATTAAAGATGCCAGGGTAGTATGTTACCAGCTTCAGTGTGGTCCTGCCATCTCAGCGCACAGGGGTGGGTATTACCCTACTGGCACTGGAAAGATCTGGATGGATGAAGTCCTGTGTCGGGATACGGAGCACCAACTGTCCTCCTGCCAGTTCTCAGGTTGGGGAAAACATAACTGCAACCACAACGAAGATGCTGGCGTGACCTGCAAAAAAAGAGGTAAGATGTCACTCTGTGTTCACATCCAGTCTCAGGCTGGTCTGCTCGTGTGACACCAATGCCAGGCAATGACCATCTCCAATGAGACAGAATGTAACCGTCGCCTCCTTGAATTTCAATGATGCTACCACCACTGAACCCCTCCCTGTTCTTAAACTCTTAGCTTAAACAGGCAAATATCCCCTTACACCTTCTTATTCACATGGTCTGATACCTCAGGGACTGTGGGCATGGACAGCAAGGTCCCTCTTATCCTTAGAGCTTCCCAGGGCCCGAGGGTCCACTGCGCATACCCTTGCCTTATTTGTCCTGCCCAAGTACATCGCTTCACACTGATCTCTACTTTCACTTCAAGGAACGGCAGGCAGATACTTTGGCAATGTGGAGAGATGGCACCAATGTGGGTGCAATTCCTGCACAGACTTAAGTATACCCTGAAGGCATCGCCTCATCACTCTTTTTACGGACCAGACCAAACCCCTTAAAACCAATGGGGAGATAGCTCAGACCCTAACTCATCTTATTTAAAGGCAATTGTGAGGTGCAGATCCAGCCATGATTCGATTGGTCAAACTAATAGTGTTCACCCACTTTGTTGACTCCTCCAGTCCCGGAGCAGGAAGGATATATCAGACAGTGGACAGGGGGTACTCAAACTTTTATTTTTAGTAGCAGAGTCAGCGTTTTATCTAGCAACTTCAGTCGCCGATTTCAAAACTGGAAGCAGAGACAGAAACTCTGGGTCTGCATGAGCCTGAAGCCGCCCATTCATGCTGCCCCTGTTTCATCTCAAAAGACAAACTCAAAGGCATTTACCAGGTTGACAAAACGCTCCCCCTTCAGGAGAAACGGGGTGCAGCAACTCACAAGAGTTCTAAGCAGATCCTGCCAAATGCTCTCCCCTCGCTTGAGGAGAAGTCACTCTCAGGTTAAAACAACACCCACCCAGTCATCTCTCTCTCAGTGGATTTGTCAATTCCAGATTCTCAACTGAATTCGAATTCCAATATGGAGGGTGGGGGGTGGGGGGGGGGGGGGGAGATTCCCCAGGATGATACATACTTTTACATGGAAACTGGTACTGTTTCACAGCCATTTAGCCTTTTTATGTCTTTCTCACCTCAGATAATTCTCCCCGTCCCTCCATCTCCATCGTCCCCAAAGACCCAGTGCACCAGGTAGGGAGTTATGTGGAAATCAGGTGTCTGCTTCCGAAGGGATATAGCGGGGGGCGCTTCGGAGCGATGAAGGATTCCAGCGTGATTCGTTGGCAAGCGGTTCGGGTCGGGAGCCGCAGTGTCAACTTCTGGTTGGAGAAGGTGGAACCGCAACACGCGGGGAACTACACGTGCGCCTACGAAGCCATTGTCAGGGGGAGCTGGCAACGTTTCCCACCCAGCGACACCGTGCAACTCCGAGTGGAAGGTGAGTCCCGGTTTTCCATCCCCTCGTAAAGGCGCACACAGTTAACAGCGAGCACCGGGAGGCATTCCGCTTCCTGGTTGTTGCAAAAAGGGCGCTATATCAAGGGAGGCAAAAATGCTACGGAACCAAATACGAATTACTTGCGGTACCCCACCAGGCACTGAATTCAGAAGGACCCCCACTTGTTCCCTTGCTCTTGGTTCCCAGTCCACGTGCACCTCACCACTTCTGTAAACCCCTCCTTGCATGTCAATCCTTGCCCAATGCCTTTGGTAAAGGCTGATGGCCAAAACTGGATGAGGGAATGAAGGTCAAACTAGAGATATTACAGAGAGCTCAAACACGAGTTTTCCAGGGAGCGACTTCCAATCAGGGCAGAGATGGAACGCTGAGAAGGGGGTTAGACTTCCCAATCTGGGATGGGAATGAGTGATTTAATGGACTCTCCCTGTGCTGGGAATGAGCTCTGTTTGTCTATCCTGTGCAATGAAGTGGGCAGGACAGAGGGGAAGACGGCACACAGTGCCCTCGGATTTGTCGGATCTCAGAGCTGGGAGGTGATGCTGAATTTGGACAAGGCACTTGTTAGATCTTAGCTGGAGTGTTGTGTAACGTCGTGGCCGTTCCATTATAGGGAGGATGTGAATGTTTCGGGAGGAGAAAGAGAGACAGAGAGACAGAGATAGACTGAGACAGAGACAGAAAACGAGAGATAGAGAGGACTGAGACAGAGATGGAGAGAAAGAGAAAAGGAGAGACTAAGACTGAGAGATGGAGAGAGTGAGAGACAGAGAGACTCGGACAGACAGCGAGACACAGGCAGAGAGAGACTCAGATGCAGAAATAGACAAAGTAAAAGTGAGACAGAGAGAGATAGAGAGTCAGAGAGAGACAGAGATACAGACTGATAGAGGAGGAGTGAGACAGAGAGAGAGGAGGAGAAACAGAGAGAGAGACAGACGCACAGTTATAGAGAGTGAGACACACAGAGAGGTATATATAGAGACAGAGTGATCCAAAAAAAGGGAAAGAGAGAGACAAGAAGCACTTTCCTGGCCCAGGGATGAGGATTGATTGATGAAGGTGGGGACTGTTCTCCCTGGGAGAAGGAGAATGCTGAGAAAGGCAGATCCTACAGAGGTTTTCAAAATCATCAGCAGTGGCAGGAGGGGGCTCGAATACAACTCCATCCCTCCTCAAGTAAAAGGATCGAAACCCTATACCATGCTCCGGGTGCAGGACACCCTTTCTATTTAGATTCCCTACAGTGTGGAAGCAGGCCCTTTGGCCCAACAAGTCCACACCGCCCCTTACGACTTCCCACCCATTCCCATCCCCATATAACCCACACACCCCGAACACTACGGGCAATTTAGCATGGCCGACCCACCGAGCCTGCACATTTTTGGGCTGTGGGAACAAAACCGGAGCAAACCCCCCGCAGACACGGGGAGAACGTGCAAACTCCACACAGACAGTCGCCCGAGGCTGGAATCAAACCCAGGTCTCTGGTGCTGTGAGGCTGCAGTGCTAACCGCTGAGCCACTGTGCCACAACATCAGCAACCTCCCGGCTCTTATCCTCCACGTAATTCGGAGGATCCGCTTCTGAAGATTCTTCATGTTCTTCTCACAGAACCGCCGACCCGGCCGGAGATTACGATCGCTCCCTCGTACCCAGCGTATCTGGCGGGAGAAGATGTCACTCTGGCTTGCGTGATCCCACTCCGTTACAGGCCCGTTCGTGTCCACTTCCTGAAGGACACCGCACTCATCGCCAACGGCACTAGGAGCCAGCGGAATTTCACCCACACCATCGTCAACCTCAGCTCTGCCGACTCAGGGAACTACACGTGTTCCTACCAGACCCTGGAGTTCGGCAGATTGCTGTCATCACCCTCCAGTCTCCCAGTGGAAATGGCCCTAACTCGTGAGTCCCAACTCCCGCTGTGTTGCTCATCGGCAGCTTTCCGAATCTATTTATTGCAAAGAGGGAGGGAGAGAAAGAGAGGGTGAACGTTTCAGGTTATAAACGCAGAAAGATGCTGGAGAAAATCGGCAGGACTGTGATGCGAGAGAGAAACGAAAACAGAGCTAATGTTACACAGTGGCACAATGGTTAGCACAGCTGCTTCACAGCACCATAGATACGGATTCAATTTCACCCTCGGGTAGCGGGCTGTGTGGAGTATGCATGTTCTCCTTGTGTCTGCGTAGAGTAATTCTGCGTGCTCCAGTATTCTCCCACAGTCCAAAGATTTGCAGGCTAGGTGGATTGACCATGCTAAATTGCCCCCAAAGTATAAAGTGGTATGTGGAATAGTCATGGGGGGAGGGTGCGTAAAGGGATTGGATAGGGTCGGGGTGGGATGCCCTTCAAAGGGTCAGTGTGGACTGGTGGGTCAAGTAGCCTGCTTCAACATTGCAGGGATTTAGGATAAGAGGGAAGACAGAGATGGGAGGAATTTCTTTGTTCTGGGAGACAGGGTTGGGGGAGGTTAAAGCATCCACAGAGGGCTATTGATGTTGGGCTGTTGACTGTATTGAAGACTGAAACAGGGATCATTTTTAATCAGGAAAGGGCAGTCGAGGGGGACAGAAAGAAGTGGAGATGATGATCAGATCTAAGGGAATCTCATTCAACAGGCGAAGCAGACATGACGGGCTGAATGGCCTCATTCTGTCCCTACATCTCCTGCTGCGTTAATGTCCTCTCTCTCTCTGATCTTACAGAGCCCCGTCTCAGACTGGTGAATGGCAGCGACCAGTGTTCAGGGAGAGTGGAGGTGTGGTACAACGGAGAGTGGGGAACAGTGTGTGGCCGTTCCTGGGACATCTCAGATGCCAAAGTGGTTTGCCACCAACTGAGGTGTGGGTCAGCTGTGGCTGCTTTGCCCAGGGCTGTGTTCGGGCAGGGTGCAGGAGCGGTCTGGATGGATGAAGTGTCCTGTGGAGGGACAGAGCCGACCCTCTGGTCATGTCCATTCAGTGGATGGGGCCGAGGAAACTGCAGGCACCAGGAAGATGCCAGTGTTGTCTGTAACCCCAGTAAGTAACGGGGAGGCAGGAAATGGGGAGCCGTCCGGGAAAGGGGTAGTGGGATTGAGTGGGCGGTTGGGTGTGGGTGGTGGTGACAGTCTCATACACTTACATCCACAAACACACACACACACACACACACACACACACACACACACACACACACACACAGAATAACTCACATACTACACATACGCACTATCATGCACGCACAGAATCTCAGAAACACACAGTCATTGAAACACGCACACACACACACACACACACACACACACAAACACACACATGCTCAAGGCACAGACTCACACTCATATCCTCACTGTCACTCACAGTCTCACAATCACTGAGTCGCATTCTTCCCCAAACTGTCTCCTTCTCTCACGGACACTCTTTCCCTTTCACAGGCTCTCTTTCTCTCATGCTGTCTCTCTTTCTCACACAAATCCTATCTTTCCCTTTCAGTCTCACACTCTCTCCCATTGCCTCACTTTCCTTGTCTCTCTCTGACTCCTTGTCTCTCCTCCTCACTGCCTCTCTCTCTCCCTCTGTTTTCTCCTTCCTCTCTGCCACACATCCTTTCTCCATCTCCCTCTCTCATTCTCTTCCACCCCTCTCTCTTTCACACTCCCCCTCTCACAATTACCCCAATCCATCTCCCTTCATAAACTTACTGAGGCACATCCGCCCCACCCCCAACTTGAGGGTTTGTGGGGTCACGGAAACTGTGACCGACATGCTCAGTGATGGTGGTGTGTGTGGGACGATTGAACGAGAAGCTAACACTGTTGGCCTCATGACCCTCCCCTCCCCCTGCAGGTTTGATGCTCCAACCCTCCATCGCAATCAATCCAGACAGCCCACTCCATGTGTCCGGGATGCCCCTGGGAATCCAGTGTGTGGCTCCGAACCGCTACCATGGCGGCCGCTTCCAGATCTTGAAGAGGTCGGACGTGGTCAAGGAGCGCCGGCTGGAGCCAGGGTCAAACAGCGCCATGTTCCTGTACCGTAACGTCAGCGCTGGCATCAGCGGGACCTACCGCTGCCTGTACCAGAGGATCGTGGCCGGGTTCTGGGTCACCTTCCGTGCCAGCCCCTCCGTCCCCATCCAGGTCGTGGGTAAGTCGCTTTCTGACACCTTGTCTGTCTCCGTCTTCCGAACCTGCTGCACCTGCTCTTCCGTCAACGGGGAGAAAGGCTGGCGAAGGAAATGCAAATCGCAAAATAATGTTGGTTTGCTGGTGCAGCAGGGATTGACGATGGCAGGTGGAATATTGTCCTTCACTGCTGGAGGGCTGCAGACTAGAAACAAGACAGGTTATGCTGCTGCCATCTCGGGTGCACGTGAGACCAGACCTGGAGTACTGGTCTCCTTCCATGAGAAAGGATGTACTGGGCACTGGAGGGTCATGAGTTCAATTCCAGACTTGAGAGGGTTGGCTTATGAGAAGGCATTGTGAAGTCTGGGCCTATAATCATTAGAATTTCGAGAGGAAGATCCTAGAGAAACGTGAAATGATGAAGGGAATAGACAAATTTTAAGGAAGTTGTTTCCACTGGCTGGTGAAATGAGAACTAGGGAGCATAACCTCAAAATAAAGGTGAGCAGACTTAGGCCTGACGTCAGGAGAAACCTCTTCACCCAAAGGGTTCAGAATTGGCAGAATTCCCTGCCCAGTGAGGCAGCTGCGATGACCTCATTGCATGTCTTTAAGGTGCAAATAGTTATATTGTTGAACAATAACGAAATGAAGGTCATGGTGAACCGGTGCGTAAATGGAGCTGAGCTTACAAAAAAGATCAGCCGTGATCATTCTGAAAAGCAGAACAGGCTCGATGACCTGACAATGCACTCCTGCGCCTATTTCTGACGTTTGCTATGCTTGCCTTCATTGGTCAGAGCATTGCGTACAGGGGATGGGACATCATGTCGTATCTGTTCGTGACATTGGTGAGGCCACAACTGAAGTACTGTGTCCAGTTCTGATCTCCATGCTATAGAAAGGATGTTTTTGAACTGGAAAGGGGGCAGAAAAGGATGTAAAAGGATGTTACTGGGACAGGAGGGTTTGATCTATCGGGAGAGGCTGTGTAGACGGGGGCTGTTTTCCCTGGAATGTTGGAGACTGAGGGGTGACTTTCTAGAGCCTTATAAATATATGAGTGGCATGAATAGGGTGAATAGCCAAGGCCTTTTCCCCAGGATAAGGTAGACTAAAGGTAGTGGGCATGGATTCAAGGTGAGAGGATAAACGGGCCTGAGGGGCAAACTTTTCAAGTCGAGGGTGGTGCCTGTGAGTGGAATGAACTGCTAGAGGATGCGGTGGTAGACGGCATCATTACAACATTTAAAAGACAGCTGGATGGGCGTATGGATGGCGATGGTTTAAACGTATCTGGCCCAACTGTAGGCAAATCATAGAAATGTTACAGTATTTAAGCAGGCAATTAGACCCATCAAGTCAACAGCGACCCTCAGAGGAGCATCCCACCCTGCCCACCTCCTCACCATATTCCTGGAACCCTGCATTTCCCATGGCTACTCCGCAGAACTGCGACACTATGGGGTAATTTATCAATGGCCAACCCACATTCACCTGCGGAACGTTGGACTGTCGGGGGAACCAGAGCACACAGAGGGAACCCGCTGATATATGGAGAATGTGTAAATGTCACACAGATAGTCACCCAAAGGTACAATTGAACATGGTCCCTGGTCCTGTGAGGCAGCAGTGCTAACTATTGAGCAACCATGCAGCCCTATCCTGAAGTGATGACCCTCTGCTTCCACACTGCTCCACATGACAAAATATCCTCTTTCCATCTACTTTGTCAATCCCCTCCTTTAGCATTTACGTCCCTCAGTTAGAACAGCTCTCATTCTTCTAAACTCCAGTGGAGCTGTCTCTTTATCAGACAAACCCCTCGGCCCTGGAATCGATTGTGCACATCTCCTCTGAACTGCCTGCAATGAGACTTCATCCCTCCTCAAGTACAGGGGACCGAAACCCTTCGCCGTGCTCTGGGTGCCTGAACACCAAATCCCTTTCTGTACAGAACATCAACCTCCCTGCTTTTATCCTGACAGTTACATTCTGCGCCCTGTTCCCTGTACCTGCCTGCTCTGTTTTTCTTTCTGTCCAGTGTGTAATTCGGAGGATCTGCTTCTGAAGATTCTTCATGTTCTTCTCACAGAACCGCCGACCCGGCCGGAGATTACGATCGCTCCCTCGTACCCAGCGTATCTGGCGGGAGAAGATGTCACTCTGGCTTGCGTGATCCCACTCCGTTACAGGCCCGTTCGTGTCCACTTCCTGAAGGACACCGCACTCATCGCCAACGGCACTAGGAGCCAGCGGAATTTCACCCACACCATCGTCAACCTCAGCTCTGCCGACTCAGGGAACTACACGTGTTCCTACCAGACCCTGGAGTTCGGCAGATTGCTGTCATCACCCTCCAGTCTCCCAGTGGAAATGGCCCTAACTCGTGAGTCCCAACTCCCGCTGTGTTGCTCATCGGCAGCTTTCCGAATCTATTTATTGCAAAGAGATAGAGAGTTATTGTTTCGGGTTGCAAACGCAGAAAGATGCTGGAGAAAATCGACAGGTCTGTGATGCGAGAGAAACAAAGACAGAGTTAACATTACACAGTGCCTCGGTGGTTAGCACAGCTGCTTCACGGCACCAGAGCCCCAGGTACAATTCCACCCTCGGGTGACTGTCAGTGTGGAGTCTGTATGTTCTCCCTGTGTGTGCATGGGGTAATTCTGGGCGCTTCAGTTTCCTCCCACAGTGTCCATAGTGTCCATTGTTGAGCAGGCGAGCTGGATTAGCCCCGGGGAAATCCCAGGGATAGAGTAGGGATGGGATGTTCCTAATAGGGTCAGTGTGGACTTGCTGGGCCAAATGGCCTGCTTCAATACTCTCGGGTTTCTTTGATTACAGGTTACAAACACCCAGAGTATTGGAACTGTGAATAGCTTTGGAGCTCTGCATCTGATCAAAGATATACTCAGCATCAGAGGCAGTCCAGAAAATGTTCACTTAGCTAATGCGGGGTATGCAGGGACTGCCTGATGAAGGACAGGGTTGAATAGGCCAGGCCTGTCCTCATTGGTGTTTAGAAGAACAAGAGAGGATCTGATTGAAGATTCTTAGATGACTTGATTTGAGGTGAGATGGGGTGATATGTTGTTTCCCCTTTTAAGGGAGAATCTGCGACCAGAGTGGCGTTGTCTCAGGATAAGGCGCAAGAGAAATAGGGAGGAATCTCTTATCTTTAGTGTAGGCGGGGGTGAGTGAGGGAAGGAAATCTGTGGAACTCTTTACCATAGAGGGCAACTGAGGCTGTGTCGTTGAAGACTGAAATGAAGAGAATTTTTAATCAGGAAAGGGGAGTTGAGGGGAATGGGAAGAAGTGCAGTCGACGATGATCAGATCAGCTGTGATCTCATTCAATGCTGAAGCAGACATGACGGGCTAAATGGACCCATTCTGTCCCTACATCTCCTGCTGCGTTAATGTCCTCTCTCTCTCTGATCTTACAGAGCCCCGTGTCAGACTGGTGAATGGCAGCGACCAGTGTTCAGGGAGAGTGGAGGTGTGGTACAACGGAGAGTGGGGGACAGTGTGTGGCCGTTCCTGGGACATCTTGGACGCCAAAGTGGTTTGCCACCAACTGAGGTGTGGGTCAGCCGTGGCTGTGCTGTCCAGGGCTGTGTTCGGGCAGGGTGCAGGAGCGGTCTGGATGGATGAAGTGTCCTGTGGAGGGACAGAGTCGACCCTCTGGTCATGTCCATTCAGTGGATGGGGCCGAGAGAACTGCAGGCACCAGGAAGATGCCAGTGTTGTCTGTAACCCCAGTAAGTAACGGGGAGGCAGGAAATGGGATAAGGGGCAGAGGGAGCAGTCAGCTGTGTGTGGGTGGGGGTGACAGTCTCACACTCTCACATCCATCCACACACACACACACACGCACACGCACACGCACACACACACACACTCACTCTCACGCACACACACACAAAACACATACACATTCACTCACATACGAACTATAGTGTGTACAGACTGACTCACACAGTCGCATAAACCCACTCACACACAGTCTCAGAAACACACACACAGTCTCATAAACAAACAAACACACACATTCACAGAGATAATGGGAAACTGCAGATGCTGGAGAATCCGAGAAAACAAAGTGTGGATCTGGATGAATACAGCAGGCCAAGCAGCATTTTAGGAGCACAAGAGCTGAAGTTTTGGGCAGAGACCCTTCGTCACATTCACTCACAAACAGACACAGTCTCATAAACACGCACACAGCCACACACACACACCGCCACACACACACACACACACGCACACACACGCACACACACACACACTCACACATACGCACCCCCCACACACACACACACACACGTACACACACGTACACACACACACACACACTCAAACACACACACACCCACACACACACACACACTCATATTGACACAGAAACACTCATGCAGTCACCCACACACATACACTCATGCAGACACACACACAAACACACAGTCTCATAAACACACACACACTCATGCAGACAAACACAATACGTCTCATAAACACAAACACACATACACTCACACACAGTCCCATAAACATACACGCCCCCGCCACACACACACACACAAGCATACACAATAAACAGACTCACACACACATACTCATTGTCACTCACAGTATCACAATCATTGAGTCACATTCTCTCCCAAACTCCCTCTCTCTCACGTGCACTCTCTTTCCCTTTCACAGGCTTTGTTCTTCTCTCACACTGTCTCTCTTTCTCACACAAAACCTATCTTTCCCTTTCAGTCTCACACGTTCTCCCAATGCCTCACTCTCTTTGTCTCTCTTTGACTCCCTGCATCTCCCTCTCTCCCCCTCTCTCACACCCTCTCTCGCTCTCTCTTCTCTTTCCTCTCTGCCACACCTCCTTTGTCCATCTCCCTCTATCACTCTCTTCCACCCATCTCTCTTTCACACTCCGTCTCTCACAATTACCCCAGTCCATCTCCCTTCATAAACCGATGACACATACTGAGGCATAGGGCATCCCCCACCCCCAACTTGAGGGTTTGTGGGGTCACGGAAACTGTGACCGACATGCTCAGTGATGGTGGTGCGTGTGGGACGATTGAACGAGAAGCTAACACTGTTGGCCTCATGACCCTCCCCTCCCCCTGCAGGTTTGATGCTCCAACCCTCCATCGCAATCAATCCAGACAGCCCACTCCATGTGTCCGGGATGCCCCTGGGAATCCAGTGTGTGGCTCCGAACCGCTACCATGGGGGCCGCTTCCAGCTCCTGAGAGGGAAGTCTGTGGTCAAGCAGCACCGGCTGGAGCCAGGGTTGAATAGCGCCATGTTCCTGTACCGTAACGTCAGCACTGGCGTCAGTGGGACCTACAACTGCCTGTACCAGAGGCTCGTGGCCGGGTTCTGGGTCACCTTCCGTGCCAGCCCCTCTGTCCCCATCCGGATCACAGGTGAGTCACTTTCTGACACCTTGCCTGCCTCCGTCTTCCAAACCTGCTGCACCAGCTCTTTCATCAACAGGGAGAAAGGGAGTCGAAGGAAGTGCAAATCGCAAAATAACGTTGGTTTGCAGGTGCAGCAGGTATTGAAGATGGCAGTTGGAATATTGGCCTTCACTGCTGGAGACTATTAACGAGGAGTTATGCTACTGCCGTATAGAGTCCTGGAGGGGCCACACCTGGAGTACTGTGTACAGTTTAAGTCTCCTTACGTGGAAAGGATAGACTGGGCCCAGGAGTGGGTACAGGAGATTCATGAGTTCGATTCCAGACTTGAGAGGGTTGGCTTATAAGAAGACTGGACCTATACTCATGATAATTTAGAGAGGAGGAGCTTTTGGAAACATGAAATCATGAAGGGTATAGACATGAAGGAAGGAAGGAAGTTGTTTCCACTGGCTGGTGAAATGAGATCTAGGGCGCATAACCTCAAAATAAAGGTGAGCAGACTTAGGCCTGACGTCAGGAGAAACCTCTTCACCCAAAGGGTTCAGAATTGGCAGAATTCCCTGCCCAGTGAGGCAGCTGTGATGACCTCATTGCATGTCTTTAAGGTGCAAATAGTTATATTGTTGAACAATAACGAAATGAGGGTCATCGTGAACCGGTGGGTAAATGGAGCTGAGCTTACAAAAAAAGATCAGCCGTGATCATTCTGAAAAGCAGAACAGGCTCGATGACCTGACAATGCACTCCTGCGCCTATTTCTTACGTTTGCTATGCTTGCCTTCATTGGTCAGAGCATTGCGTACAGGGGATGGGACATCATGTCGTATCTGTTCGTGACATTGGTGAGGCCACAACTGAAGTACTGTGTCCAGTTCTGATCTCCATGCTATAGAAAGGATGTTTTTGAACTGGAAAGGGGGCAGAAAAGGATGTAAAAGGATGTTACTGGGACAGGAGGGTTTGATCTATCGGGAGAGGCTATGTAGGCGGGAGCTGTTTTCCCTGGAATGTTGGAGACTGAGGGGTGACTTTCTAGAGCCTTATAAATATATGAGTGGCATGAATAGGGTGAATAGCCAAGGCTTTTCCCCCAGGATCAGATAGACTAAAAGTAGAGGGCATGGATTCAAGGTGAGAGGATAAACGGGGCTGAGGGGCAAAGTTTTCACACCAAGGATGGTGCCTGTGAGTCGAATCAAGTGTGAGAGGCAGTTGGATGGGCGTATGGATGGTGATGGTTTAAACGTATCTGGCCCAACTGTGGGCAAATCATAGGATCGTTGCAGCATTTAAGCAGGCAATTAGACCCATCAAGTCAACACTGACCCTCAGAGGAGCATCCCACCCTGGCCCATCTCCTCACCATATTCCTGGAACCCTGCATTTCCCATGGCTAATCCGCAGAACTGCGACACTATGGGGTAATTTATCAATGGTCAACCCACATTCACCTGCGGAACGTTGGACTGTGGGGGAAACCAGAGCACACAGAGGGAACCTGCTGATATATGGAGAGAATGTGTAAATGTCACACTGATAGTCACCCACAGGTACAATTGAACATGGTCCCTGGTCCTGTGAGGCAGCAGTGCTAACTATTGAGCAACCATGCAGCCCTATCCTGAAGTGATGACCCTCTGCTTCCACACTGTTCCACATGACAAAATATCCTCTTTCCATCTACTTTGTCAATCCCCTCCTTTAGCATTTACGTCCCTCAGTTAGAACAGCTCTCATTCTTCTAAACTCCAGTGGAGCTGTCTCTTTATCAGACAAACCCCTCGGCCCTGGAATCGATTGTGCACACCTCCTCTGAACTGCCTGCAATGAGACTTCATCCCTCCTCAAGTACAGGGGACCGAAACCCTTCGCCGTGCTCTGGGTGCGGGAACACCAAATCCCTTTCTGTACAGAACATCAACCTCCCTGCTTTTATCCTGACAGTTACATTCTGCGCCCTGTTCCCTGTACCTGCCTGCTCTGTTTTTCTTTCTGTCCAGTGTGTAATTCGGAGGATCTGCTTCTGAAGATTCTTCATGTTCTTCTCACAGAACCGCCGACCCGGCCGGAGATTACGATCGCTCCCTCGTACCCAGCGTATCTGGCGGGAGAAGATGTCACTCTGGCTTGCGTGATCCCACTCCGTTACAGGCCCGTTCGTGTCCACTTCCTGAAGGACACCGCACTCATCGCCAACGGCACTAGGAGCCAGCGGAATTTCACCCACACCATCGTCAACCTCAGCACTGCCGACTCAGGGAACTACACGTGTTCCTACCAGACCCTGGAGTTCGGCAGATTGCTGTCATCACCCTCCAGTCTCCCAGTGGAAATGGCCCTAACTCGTGAGTCCCAACTCCCGCTGTGTTGCTCATCGGCAGCTTTCCGAATCTATTTATTGCAAAGAGATAGAGAGTTATTGTTTCGGGTTGCAAACGCAGAAAGATGCTGGAGAAAATCGACAGGTCTGTGATGCGAGAGAAACAAAGACAGAGTTAACATTACACAGTGCCTCGGTGGTTAACACAGCTGCTTCACAGCACCAGAGCCCCAGGTACAATTCCACCCTCGGGTGACTGTCAGTGTGGAGTCTGTATGTTCTCCCTGTGTGTGCATGGGGTAATTCTGGGCGCTTCAGTTTCCTCCCACAGTGTCCATAGTGTCCATTGTTGAGCAGGCTAGCTGGATTAGCCCCGGGGAAATCCCAGGGATAGAGTAGGGATGGGATGTTCCTAATAGGGTCAGTGTGGACTTGCTGGGCCAAATGGCCTGCTTCAATACTCTCGGGTTTCTTTGATTACAGGTTATAAACACCCAGAGTATTGGAACTGTGAATAGCTTTGGAGCGCTGCATCTGATCAAAGATATACTCAGCATCAGAGGCAATCCAGAAAATGTTCACTTAGCTAATGCGGGGTATGCAGGGACTGCCTGATGAAGGACAGGGTTGAATAGGCCAGGCCTGTCCTCATTGGTGTTTAGAAGAACAAGAGAGGATCTGATTGAAGATTCTTAGATGACGTGATTTGAGGGGAGATGGGGTGATATGTTGTTTCCCCTTTTAAGGGAGAATCTGCGACCAGAGTGGCATTGTCTCAGGATAAGGCGCAAGAGAAATAGGGAGGAATCTCTTATCTTTGGTGTAGGCGGGGTGGGTGAGGGAAGGAAATCTGTGGAACTCTTTACCATAGAGGGCAACTGAGGCTGTGTCGTTGAAGACTGAAATGAAGAGAATTTTTATTCAGGAAAGGGGAGTTGAGGGGAATGGGAAGAAGTGCAGTCGACGATGATCAGATCAGCTGTGATCTCATTCAATGCTGAAGCAGACATGACGGGCTAAATGGACCCATTCTGTCCCTACATCTCCTGCTCCGTTAATGTCCTCTCTCTCTCTGATCTTACAGAGCCCCGTCTCAGACTGGTGAATGGCAGCGACCAGTGTTCAGGGAGAGTGGAGGTGTGGTACAACGGAGAGTGGGGGACAGTGTGTGGCCGTTCCTGGGACATCTTGGACGCCAAAGTGGTTTGCCACCAACTGAGGTGTGGGTCAGCCGTGGCTGTGCTGTCCAGGGCTGTGTTCGGGCAGGGTGCAGGAGCGGTCTGGATGGATGAAGTGTCCTGTGGAGGGACAGAGTCGACCCTCTGGTCATGTCCATTCAGTGGATGGGGCCGAGAGAACTGCAGGCACCAGGAAGATGCCAGTGTGGTCTGTAACCCCAGTAAGTAACGGGGAGGCAGGAAATGGGATAAGGGGCAGGGGGAGCAGTCAGCTGTGTGTGGGTGGGGGTGACAGTCTCACACTCTCACATCCATCCACACACACACACACACACGCACACGCACACACACACACACTCACTCTCACGCACACACACACAAAGCACATACACAATCACTCACATACGCACTATAGTGTGTACAGACTGACTCACACAGTCGCATAAACCCACTCACACACAGTCTCTGAAACACACACACAGTCTCATAAACAAACAAACACACACATTCACAGAGATAATGGGAAACTGCAGATGCTGGAGAATCCGAGAAAACAAAGTGTGGATCTGGATGAATACAGCAGGCCAAGCAGCATTTTAGGAGCACAAGAGCTGAAGTTTTGGGCAGAGACCCTTCGTCACATTCACTCACAAACAGACACAGTCTCATAAACACGCACACAGCCACACACACACACCGCCACACACACACACACACACGCACACACACGCACACACACACACACTCACACATACGCACCCCCCCCACACACACACACACACACGTACACACACGTACACACACACACACACACTCAAACACACACACACCCACACACACACACACACACTCATATTGACACAGAAACACTCATGCAGTCACCCACACACATACACTCATGCAGACACACACACAAACACACAGTCTCATAAACACACACACACTCATGCAGACAAACACAATACGTCTCATAAACACAAACACACATACACTCACACACAGTCCCATAAACATACACGCCCCCGCCACACACACACACACAAGCATACACAATAAACAGACTCACACACACATACTCATTGTCACTCACAGTATCACAATCATTGAGTCACATTCTCTCCCAAACTCCCTCTCTCTCACGTGCACTCTCTTTCCCTTTCACAGGCTTTGTTCTTCTCTCACACTGTCTCTCTTTCTCACACAAAACCTATCTTTCCCTTTCAGTCTCACACGCTCTCCCAATGCCTCACTCTCTTTGTCTCTCTTTGACTCCCTGCATCTCCCTCTCTCCCCCTCTCTCACACCCTCTCTCGCTCTCTCTTCTCTTTCCTCTCTGCCACACCTCCTTTGTCCATCTCCCTCTATCACTCTCTTCCACCCATCTCTCTTTCACACTCCGTCTCTCACAATTACCCCAGTCCATCTCCCTTCATCAACCGATGACACATACTGAGGCATAGGGCATCCCCCACCCCCAACTTGAGGGTTTGTGGGGTCACGGAAACTGTGACCGACATGCTCAGTGATGGTGGTGCGTGTGGGACGATTGAACGAGAAGCTAACACTGTTGGCCTCATGACCCTCCCCTCCCCCTGCAGGTTTGATGCTCCAACCCTCCATCGCAATCAATCCAGACAGCCCACTCCATGTGTCCGGGATGCCCCTGGGAATCCAGTGTGTGGCTCCGAACCGCTACCATGGGGGCCGCTTCCAGCTCCTGAGAGGGAAGTCTGTGGTCAAGCAGCACCGGCTGGAGCCAGGGTTGAATAGCGCCATGTTCCTGTACCGTAACGTCAGCGCTGGCGTCAGTGGGACCTACAGCTGCCTGTACCAGAGGCTCGTGGCCGGGTTCTGGGTCACCTTCCGTGCCAGCCCCTCTGTCCCCATCCGGATCACAGGTGAGTCACTTTCTGACACCTTTCCTCTCTCCGTCATCCAAACCTGTTGCACCAGCTCTTTCATCAACAGGGAGAAAGGGAGTCGAAGGAAGTGCAAATCGCAAAATAACGTTGGTTTGCAGGTGCAGCAGGTATTGAACATGGCAGTTGGAATATTGGCCTTCACTGCTGGAGACTATTAACGAGGAGTTATGCTACTGCCGTATAGAGTCCTGGAGTGGCCACACCTGGAGTACTGTGTACAGTTTAAGTCTCCTTACGTGGAAAGGATAGACTGGGCCCAGGAGTGGGTACAGGAGATTCATGAGTTCGATTCCAGACTTGAGAGGGTTGGCTTATAAGAAGACTGGACCTATACTCATGATAATTTAGAGAGGAGGTGCTTTTGGAAACATGAAATCATGAAGGGTATAGACATGAAGGAAGGAAGGAAGTTGTTTCCACTGGCTGGTGAAATGAGATCTAGGGCGCATAACCTCAAAATAAAGGTGAGCAGACTTAGGCCTGACGTCAGGAGAAACCTCTTCACCCAAAGGGTTCAGAATTGGCAGAATTCCCTGCCCAGTGAGGCAGCTGTGATGACCTCATTGCATGTCTTTAAGGTGCAAATAGTTATATTGTTGAACAATAACGAAATGAGGGTCATCGTGAACCGGTGGGTAAATGGAGCTGAGCTTACAAAAAAAGATCAGCCGTGATCATTCTGAAAAGCAGAACAGGCTCGATGACCTGACAATGCACTCCTGCGCCTATTTCTTACGTTTGCTATGCTTGCCTTCATTGGTCAGAGCATTGCGTACAGGGGATGGGACATCATGTCGTATCTGTTCGTGACATTGGTGAGGCCACAACTGAAGTACTGTGTCCAGTTCTGATCTCCATGCTATAGAAAGGATGTTTTTGAACTGGAAAGGGGGCAGAAAAGGATGTAAAAGGATGTTACTGGGACAGGAGGGTTTGATCTATCGGGAGAGGCTATGTAGGCGGGAGCTGTTTTCCCTGGAATGTTGGAGACTGAGGGGTGACTTTCTAGAGCCTTATAAATATATGAGTGGCATGAATAGGGTGAATAGCCAAGGCTTTTCCCCCAGGATCAGATAGACTAAAAGTAGAGGGCATGGATTCAAGGTGAGAGGATAAACGGGGCTGAGGGGCAAAGTTTTCACACCAAGGATGGTGCCTGTGAGTCGAATCAAGTGTGAGAGGCAGTTGGATGGGCGTATGGATGGTGATGGTTTAAACGTATCTGGCCCAACTGTGGGCAAATCATAGGATCGTTGCAGCATTTAAGCAGGCAATTAGACCCATCAAGTCAACACTGACCCTCAGAGGAGCATCCCACCCTGGCCCATCTCCTCACCATATTCCTGGAACCCTGCATTTCCCATGGCTAATCCGCAGAACTGCGACACTATGGGGTAATTTATCAATGGTCAACCCACATTCACCTGCGGAACGTTGGACTGTGGGGGAAACCAGAGCACACAGAGGGAACCTGCTGATATATGGAGAGAATGTGTAAATGTCACACTGATAGTCACCCACAGGTACAATTGAACATGGTCCCTGGTCCTGTGAGGCAGCAGTGCTAACTATTGAGCAACCATGCAGCCCTATCCTGAAGTGATGACCCTCTGCTTCCACACTGTTCCACATGACAAAATATCCTCTTTCCATCTACTTTGTCAATCCCCTCCTTTAGCATTTACGTCCCTCAGTTAGAACAGCTCTCATTCTTCTAAACTCCAGTGGAGCTGTCTCTTTATCAGACAAACCCCTCGGCCCTGGAATCGATTGTGCACACCTCCTCTGAACTGCCTGCAATGAGACTTCATCCCTCCTCAAGTACAGGGGACCGAAACCCTTCGCCGTGCTCTGGGTGCGGGAACACCAAATCCCTTTCTGTACAGAACATCAACCTCCCTGCTTTTATCCTGACAGTTACATTCTGCGCCCTGTTCCCTGTACCTGCCTGCTCTGTTTTTCTTTCTGTCCAGTGTGTAATTCGGAGGATCTGCTTCTGAAGATTCTTCATGTTCTTCTCACAGAACCGCCGACCCGGCCGGAGATTACGATCGCTCCCTCGTACCCAGCGTATCTGGCGGGAGAAGATGTCACTCTGGCTTGCGTGATCCCACTCCGTTACAGGCCCGTTCGTGTCCACTTCCTGAAGGACACCGCACTCATCGCCAACGGCACTAGGAGCCAGCGGAATTTCACCCACACCATCGTCAACCTCAGCACTGCCGACTCAGGGAACTACACGTGTTCCTACCAGACCCTGGAGTTCGGCAGATTGCTGTCATCACCCTCCAGTCTCCCAGTGGAAATGGCCCTAACTCGTGAGTCCCAACTCCCGCTGTGTTGCTCATCGGCAGCTTTCCGAATCTATTTATTGCAAAGAGATAGAGAGTTATTGTTTCGGGTTGCAAACGCAGAAAGATGCTGGAGAAAATCGACAGGTCTGTGATGCGAGAGAAACAAAGACAGAGTTAACATTACACAGTGCCTCGGTGGTTAACACAGCTGCTTCACAGCACCAGAGCCCCAGGTACAATTCCACCCTCGGGTGACTGTCAGTGTGGAGTCTGTATGTTCTCCCTGTGTGTGCATGGGGTAATTCTGGGCGCTTCAGTTTCCTCCCACAGTGTCCATAGTGTCCATTGTTGAGCAGGCTAGCTGGATTAGCCCCGGGGAAATCCCAGGGATAGAGTAGGGATGGGATGTTCCTAATAGGGTCAGTGTGGACTTGCTGGGCCAAATGGCCTGCTTCAATACTCTCGGGTTTCTTTGATTACAGGTTATAAACACCCAGAGTATTGGAACTGTGAATAGCTTTGGAGCGCTGCATCTGATCAAAGATATACTCAGCATCAGAGGCAATCCAGAAAATGTTCACTTAGCTAATGCGGGGTATGCAGGGACTGCCTGATGAAGGACAGGGTTGAATAGGCCAGGCCTGTCCTCATTGGTGTTTAGAAGAACAAGAGAGGATCTGATTGAAGATTCTTAGATGACGTGATTTGAGGGGAGATGGGGTGATATGTTGTTTCCCCTTTTAAGGGAGAATCTGCGACCAGAGTGGCATTGTCTCAGGATAAGGCGCAAGAGAAATAGGGAGGAATCTCTTATCTTTGGTGTAGGCGGGGTGGGTGAGGGAAGGAAATCTGTGGAACTCTTTACCATAGAGGGCAACTGAGGCTGTGTCGTTGAAGACTGAAATGAAGAGAATTTTTATTCAGGAAAGGGGAGTTGAGGGGAATGGGAAGAAGTGCAGTCGACGATGATCAGATCAGCTGTGATCTCATTCAATGCTGAAGCAGACATGACGGGCTAAATGGACCCATTCTGTCCCTACATCTCCTGCTCCGTTAATGTCCTCTCTCTCTCTGATCTTACAGAGCCCCGTCTCAGACTGGTGAATGGCAGCGACCAGTGTTCAGGGAGAGTGGAGGTGTGGTACAACGGAGAGTGGGGGACAGTGTGTGGCCGTTCCTGGGACATCTTGGACGCCAAAGTGGTTTGCCACCAACTGAGGTGTGGGTCAGCCGTGGCTGTGCTGTCCAGGGCTGTGTTCGGGCAGGGTGCAGGAGCGGTCTGGATGGATGAAGTGTCCTGTGGAGGGACAGAGTCGACCCTCTGGTCATGTCCATTCAGTGGATGGGGCCGAGAGAACTGCAGGCACCAGGAAGATGCCAGTGTGGTCTGTAACCCCAGTAAGTAACGGGGAGGCAGGAAATGGGATAAGGGGCAGGGGGAGCAGTCAGCTGTGTGTGGGTGGGGGTGACAGTCTCACACTCTCACATCCATCCACACACACACACACACACGCACACGCACACACACACACACTCACTCTCACGCACACACACACAAAGCACATACACAATCACTCACATACGCACTATAGTGTGTACAGACTGACTCACACAGTCGCATAAACCCACTCACACACAGTCTCTGAAACACACACACAGTCTCATAAACAAACAAACACACACATTCACAGAGATAATGGGAAACTGCAGATGCTGGAGAATCCGAGAAAACAAAGTGTGGATCTGGATGAATACAGCAGGCCAAGCAGCATTTTAGGAGCACAAGAGCTGAAGTTTTGGGCAGAGACCCTTCGTCACATTCACACACAAACAGACACAGTCTCATAAACACACACACAGCCACACACACACACACACACCCCACACACACACACGTACACACACGCACACACACACACTCAAACACACACACACACCCACACACACACACACACACACACATATTGACACAGAAACACTCATGCAGTCACCCACACACACATACACTCATGCAGACACACACACAAACACACAGTCTCATAAACACACACACACTCATACAGACAAACACAATACGTCTCATAAACACAAACACACATACACTCACACACAGTCCCATAAACATACACGCCCCCGCCACACACACACACAAGCATACACAATAAACAGACTCACACACACATACTCATTGTCACTCACAGTATCACAATCATTGAGTCACATTCTCTCCCAAACTCCCTCTCTCTCACGTGCACTCTCTTTCCCTTTCACAGGCTTTGTTCTTCTCTCACACTGTCTCTCTTTCTCACACAAAACCTATCTTTCCCTTTCAGTCTCACACGCTCTCCCAATGCCTCACTCTCTTTGTCTCTCTTTGACTCCCTGCATCTCCCTCTCTCCCCCTCTCTCACACCCTCTCTCGCTCTCTCTTCTCTTTCCTCTCTGCCACACCTCCTTTGTCCATCTCCCTCTATCACTCTCTTCCACCCATCTCTCTTTCACACTCCGTCTCTCACAATTACCCCAGTCCATCTCCCTTCATAAACCGATGACACATACTGAGGCATAGGGCATCCCCCACCCCCAACTTGAGGGTTTGTGGGGTCACGGAAACTGTGACCGACATGCTCAGTGATGGTGGTGCGTGTGGGACGATTGAACGAGAAGCTAACACTGTTGGCCTCATGACCCTCCCCTCCCCCTGCAGGTTTGATGCTCCAACCCTCCATCGCAATCAATCCAGACAGCCCACTCCATGTGTCCGGGATGCCCCTGGGAATCCAGTGTGTGGCTCCGAACCGCTACCATGGCGGCCGCTTCCAGCTCCTGAGAGGGAAGTCTGTGGTCAAGCAGCACCGGCTGGAGCCAGGGTTGAATAGCGCCATGTTCCTGTACCGTAACGTCAGCACTGGCGTCAGTGGGACCTACAGCTGCCTGTACCAGAGGCTCGTGGCCGGGTTCTGGGTCACCTTCCGTGCCAGCCCCTCTGTCCCCATCCGGATCACAGGTGAGTCACTTTCTGACACCTTTCCTCTCTCCGTCATCCAAACCTGTTGCACCAGCTCTTTCATCAACAGGGAGAAAGGGAGTCGAAGGAAGTGCAAATCGCAAAATAATGTTGGTTTGCAGGTGCAGCAGGTATTGAAGATGGCAGTTGGAATATTGGCCTTCACTGCTGGAGACTATTAACGAGGAGTTATGCTACTGCCGTATAGAGTCCTGGAGTGGCCACACCTGGAGTACTGTGTACAGTTTAAGTCTCCTTACGTGGAAAGGATAGACTGGGCCCAGGAGTGGGTACAGGAGATTCATGAGTTCGATTCCAGACTTGAGAGGGTTGGCTTATAAGAAGACTGGACCTATACTCATGATAATTTAGAGAGGAGGAGCTTTTGGAAACATGAAATCATGAAGGGTATAGACATGAAGGAAGGAAGGAAGTTGTTTCCACTGGCTGGTGAAATGAGATCTAGGGCGCATAACCTCAAAATAAAGGTGAGCAGACTTAGGACTGACGTCAGGAGAAACCTCTTCACCCAAAGGGTTCAGAATTGGCAGAATTCCCTGCCCAGTGAGGCAGCTGTGATGACCTCATTGCATGTCTTTAAGGTGCAAATAGTTATGTTGTTGAACAATAACGAAATGAGGGTCATCGTGAACCGGTGGGTAAATGGAGCTGAGCTTACAAAAAAAAGATCAGCCGTGATCATTCTGAAAAGCAGAACAGGCTCGATGACCTGACAATGCACTCCTGCGCCTATTTCTTACGTTTGCTATGCTTGCCTTCATCGGTCAGAGCATTGCGTACAGGGGATGGGACATCATGTCGTATCTGTTCGTGACATTGGTGAGGCCACAACTGAAGTACTGTGTCCAGTTCTGATCTCCATGCTATAGAAAGGATGTTATTGAACTGGAAAGGGGGCAGAAAAGGATGTAAAAGGATGTTACTGGGACAGGAGGGTTTGATCTATCGGGAGAGGCTATGTAGGCGGGAGCTGTTTTCCCTGGAATGTTGGAGACTGAGGGGTGACTTTCTAGAGCCTTATAAATATATGAGTGGCATGAATAGGGTGAATAGCCAAGGCTTTTCCCCCAGGATCAGATAGACTAAAAGTAGAGGGCATGGATTCAAGGTGAGAGGATAAACGGGGCTGAGGGGCAAAGTTTTCACACCAAGGATGGTGCCTGTGAGTCGAATCAAGTGTGAGAGGCAGTTGGATGGGCGTATGGATGGTGATGGTTTAAACGTATCTGGCCCAACTGTGGGCAAATCATAGGATCGTTGCAGCATTTAAGCAGGCAATTAGACCCATCAAGTCAACACTGACCCTCAGAGGAGCATCCCACCCTGGCCCATCTCCTCACCATATTCCTGGAACCCTGCATTTCCCATGGCTAATCCGCAGAACTGCGACACTATGGGGTAATTTATCAATGGTCAACCCACATTCACCTGCGGAACGTTGGACTGTGGGGGAAACCAGAGCACACAGAGGGAACCTGCTGATATATGGAGAGAATGTGTAAATGTCACACTGATAGTCACCCACAGGTACAATTGAACATGGTCCCTGGTCCTGTGAGGCAGCAGTGCTAACTATTGAGCAACCATGCAGCCCTATCCTGAAGTGATGACCCTCTGCTTCCACACTGTTCCACATGACAAAATATCCTCTTTCCATCTACTTTGTCAATCCCCTCCTTTAGCATTTACGTCCCTCAGTTAGAACAGCTCTCATACTTCTAAACTCCAGTGGAGCTGTCTCTTTATCAGACAAACCCCTCGGCCCTGGAATCGATTGTGCACATCTCCTCTGAACTGCCTGCAATGAGACTTCATCCCTCCTCAAGTACAGGGGACCGAAACCCTTCGCCGTGCTCTGGGTGCCTGAACACCAAATCCCTTTCTGTACAGAACATCAACCTCCCTGCTTTTATCCTGACAGTTACATTCTGCGCCCTGTTCCCTGTACCTGCCTGCTCTGTTTTTCTTTCTGTCCAGTGTGTAATTCGGATGATCTGCTTCTGAAGATTCTTCACGTTCTTCTCACAGAACCGCCGACCCGGCCGGAGATTACGATCGCTCCCTCGTACCCAGCGTATCTGGCGGGAGAAGATGTCACTCTGGCTTGCGTGATCCCACTCCGTTACAGGCCCGTTCGTGTCCACTTCCTGAAGGACACCGCACTCATCGCCAACGGCACTAGGAGCCAGCGGAATTTCACCCACACCATCGTCAACCTCAGCTCTGCCGACTCAGGGAACTACACGTGTTCCTACCAGACCCTGGAGTTCGGCAGATTGCTGTCATCACCCTCCAGTCTCCCAGTGGAAATGGCCCTAACTCGTGAGTCCCAACTCCCGCTGTGTTGCTCATCGGCAGCTTTCCGAATCTATTTATTGCAAAGAGATAGAGAGTTATTGTTTCGGGTTGCAAACGCAGAAAGATGCTGGAGAAAATCGACAGGTCTGTGATGCGAGAGAAACAAAGACAGAGTTAACATTACACAGTGCCTCGGTGGTTAGCACAGCTGCTTCACAGCACCAGAGCCCCAGGTACAATTCCACCCTCGGGTGACTGTCAGTGTGGAGTCTGCATGTTCTCCCTGTGTGTGCATGGGGTAATTCTGGGCGCTTCAGTTTCCTCCCACAGGACCAGGGCCGAGGGGTTTGTCTGATAAATCATTGTTGAGCAGGCTAGCTGGATTAGCCCTGGGAAATCCCAGGGATAGAGTAGGGATGGGATGTTCCTAATAGGGTCAGTGTGGACTTGCTGGGCCAAATGGCCTGCTTCAATACTCTCGGGTTTCTTTGATTACAGGTTACAAACACCCAGAGTATTGGAACTGTGAATAGCTTTGGAGCGCTGCATCTGATCAAAGATATACTCAGCATCAGAGGCAGTCCAGAAAATGTTCACTTAGCTAATGCGGGGTATGCAGGGACTGCCTGATGAAGGACAGGGTTGAATAGGCCAGGCCTGTCCTCATTGGTGTTTAGAAGAACAAGAGAGGATCTGATTGAAGATTCTTAGATGACTTGATTTGAGGTGAGATGGGGTGATATGTTGTTTCCCCTTTTAAGGGAGAATCTGCGACCAGAGTGGCATTGTCTCAGGATAAGGTGCAAGACAGAGACAGGGAGGAATTTTATTTATCTCTGGTGGGGGTGGAATTGTGTGGGGGAAGGAAATCTCTGGAATTCTTTACCACAGTGGACTGCTGAGGCTGGGCCATTGAGTATACTAAAGACTGAAATGGGGAGAATTTTTAATCAGGAAAGGGGAGTCGAGGAGAACGGGAAGAAGTGCAGTTGACGATGATCAGATCATCTGTGATCTCATTCAATGGTGAACCAGATGCAGTGGGCTGAATGGCCTCATTCTGTCCCTTGGTCTCCTGCTGCGCTAATGTCCTCTCCTCTGAATTTACAGAGCCCCGTGTCAGACTGGTAAATGGCAGCGACCAGTGTTCTGGAAGAGTGGAGGTGTGGTACGACGGAGAGTGGGGGACAGTGTGCGATCGATCCTGGGATGTTTCAGATGCCAGGGTGGTGTGCCACCAACTGAGGTGTGGGTCAGCCGTGGCTGCGCTGCCCAGTGCTGGGTTTGGACAGGGGGCAGGAGCAGTCTGGATGGACAAAGTGTCCTGTGGAGGCACAGAGTCGACCCTCTGGTCCTGTCCATTCAGTGGATGGGGCCGAGGAAACTGCAGACACCAGGAAGATGCCAGTGTCGTCTGTAACCCCAGTAAGTAGCAGGGAGGCAGCAAGTGGGGATGCGACTGGGAAAGGTTTGCGGGAGCGGTCAGCTGTGTGTGGGTGGGGTTTACTGTCTCACACTGTCACATCCCATCACACACACAGACACACACACACACTATGCACAGACTCACACTCATACGCACACTCTCTCCCACAATCACTCAGTCACATTCTCTCCCAAACTCTCTCTCCCACAGACTGTCTCTCCGTCTCACATACACTCTCTTTCTCTTTCACAGACCGTCTCTCTCTCTCTCTCTCTCTCTTGCTCTCTCACATTCTCTCTCAAGAATCTCTCTCCCTCCCTCGGTCTCTCTTTACCTCTCGCTTCACCTCCACTCTCTCTTTCTCTCCCTCCCTCTCTCTCTTTCGCTCTACCTCCCTCTCTCTATCCTTCACCCTCTCCCTATTTCTCCCTGCGTCCCCCCTCTCAGACTTACTTCTTCTACCTCTCACCCTGTCTCTCTCTCTCTCTCACACACACACACACACACACACACACACACACACACACTCCCTCTGTCATCATAACCTCAGTCCCTCTCTCTTTATGAACTGATGACACACATTGAGGCGGGGAGAGCCATCTGTCCTCCCCCTGGAGGGAGCAGAGACAATAATGAATGTGCTCCGCAGTGTCAAATAACGGGTGGGAGGGTTGAACGAGAAGCTGTCACTGACGATCTCATTTCCCTCCCCTCCCCCTGCAGGTTCACTGCTCCGACCCTCTATCGCTATCAATCCAGACAGCCCCCTCCACATGTCCGGGATGCCCCTGGGAATCCAGTGCGTGGCTCCAGGCAGTTACCGTGAGGGCCGCTTCCAGATCCTGAGGTCAAGGTCCGTGGTCAAGGAGCACCGGCTGGAGCCAGGGTCGAACAGCGCCATCTTCCTGTACCGTAACGTCAGCGCTAGCATCAGCGGGACCTACAGCTGCCTGTACCAGAGGCTCGTGGCTGGGTTCTGGGTCACCTTCCGTGCCAGCCCCTCTGTCCCCATCCGGATCGCAGGTGAGTCACTTTCTGACACCTTTCCTCTCTCCGTCTTCGGAACCTGTTGCACCAGCTTTTCTATCACTGGGGAGAAAGGGCGTCGAAGGAAGCGCAAATCGCAAAATAATGTTGGTTTGCAGGTATTGTGGAAGTGCGGGAGAAGAAGGAGGAATGTTGTGCTTGGTTGTTCGAGTGTTGTAGACCAGAGAGACCTAGGGGGAACATAGTTGTAGAGAGTGGAGTCATTGGTAGACAGGGTGGAGAAGGAGACTTGAATCACAAGACAAAGTTGGTTTGCAGGTTATTAAGAAGGCAGCTGGAATATTGTCCATTTCTAGAGGGATCAATAAAACCATGGACGTTATGCTGCTGCTGTATAGGGTGCTGGTGAGGCCACACAGGGAGTACTGTGTACAGTTTCAATCTCCTTTACTTGAGAAAGAATATACTGGGCCCTGAAACGGATGCACAGGTAGTTGACAAGGTCAATTTCAGAGTTGAGAGGGTTGGCTGATGTGGAGAGACTGAGTAGACTGGGACTATACATTGGGATTTCGAAGAATGAGGGGGATCCTGTAGAAACAGATATAAATTATGAAAGGAATAATTAAGATTAAAGCCGGGAGGTTTGTTCCATTGGCGGTTGAAACTAGAACAAGGGGGCATAGCCTCAAAATAATGTGGAGCAGATTTAGGACTGAGTTGAAGAGGAACTTCTTCACCTAAAGGCTTGTGAATCTGTGGGATTCCCAGTGAAGCAGCTGAGACTCCCTTGTTGAATGCTTTTAAGGCAATGATAGATTTTTGAACAGCAAAGGAATTAAAGATTATGGTGAGCAGGTGGGAAAGTGGACCTGGGTCCATGAGAAAGATCAGCCATAACCTTACTGAAATGCAGAACAGGCTGGATGGGCCAGATTACTCCCTCTGTTCCTATTTCTTACATTTGGTATGCTTTCCTTCATTGGTCAGAGCACTGAGTACAGGAGCTGGAATGGCTGATTATGGCTTTACATGGACATTGATGAGGCCATAACTGGAATACTGTGTACAATTCTGATCTCCATTGCTAGAGGAAGAATGTTATTAAACTGGAAAGGATGCAGAAAAGATTTAGAGGGCTTTTGCCTGTGCTGCAGTCCTGTAAGAACCCAGGACTATCTTTGTCCTAAACCGATGTCCTTTGAGATGATGCCTTCTCACCCCAGACTAGCCCACAGGTGTAAAAAGACATTAATCTCTGTTAGGTTGTGGAAAATTTCCAAATTCTGGATCTTTTCAGAATGGCAAACTATAGATAGTGTTGCCCCAGAGGGATCAGTGCTGGGATCACAGTTATTTACAATAAATATCAACGAGTCGAATGAAGGAAAGTGAATAGACTATCAACAAGTTTGCAGTTGACCCCAAATAGATGGAAAGACAGGTTCTGAGGACGATATAAAGAGGGAGACAGATGAGGTTCAATGAGTGGGCTAACAGAGGGAATGCAACGAGGCACTGTGGCAGGAGGAAGAGATAGAGGAAGGCTATTTACACAGGAGAAAGACTGCAGAAAGCCACAGGACAGAGGGATTGTGAGGGAGTACACGTCTGTGAATTACAAAAAGCTAACCAAGTTCAGTGGGAAAGGCAAAAGGTCTTCATTTTGAAGCAAATGGTGCATAACAGATCTTTGAAGGTCTTTGCTAAAACTATACCAGGCACTATCAGACCACAACTGGGATACGGTGAGGAGTTCTCTATACTTGAAGAGGGATAGAGTTGTTTTGGAGGCAGCTCAGAGAAAAGTGGGGGAGTAGCTAAAGCATTGTTGTAACATTACAAAGTATTGGCTTTTTCACACGGGAGCATTGTGTAGAGTTTTGGTTCCCTTACTTAAGGAGGAATGGAGTTGTATTGGAGGCAGTTCAGAGAATATTCACTTGATCAATTCCAGACATGAGTGACTTGTCTTATGGCTAAAGATTTCACATTTTAGGTCTATAGGAGCTTATATGGGTAACAGAACAGAATGCAGAATAATTTTTTACAATGACAGAGAAGGTGCAGAGAAAGATCAGCTCTAATATATAAGAGGACTGTTTATAAGTATGATAACAGCAATGAAGAAGCTGATCTTGAATCTGTTGGTACAGTTTTAGACTCCCCTATCCTGGGGAAAAGACCTTGGCTAATCATTTTATCTATGCACTCATGATTTTTTTTAGACCTCTATAAGGTCACCCCTCAGCTTCTGACACTTCAGGAAAAAAGTCCCAGTCTCTCCTTATAACTCAAACCTTTCTAGTCTCAGTAACATCCTTTTTTGCATCCTTTCCAGTTTAATATGATTCTTCCTATAGCAGGGTGGCCAGTATTGAGCACATATTCCAAAAGTGGCCTCACCAATGTCCTGTGCATGCAGGACATTAACTACTTAACTACTATACTCAATGCTGTGACTGCCTTCATCACTATCCTGTTGACCTGTGATGCTACTTTCAAGGAACTATGAACCTGCGCCCCAAGGTCTCTTTGTTTGTCAGGACCCGACCATTAAATCCTGCCCTGATTTGCCTAACCAAAGTTCAATACCTCACATTAATCTAAATTAAACTCCATTTGCCTTTCAGTGGCCCATCTGATCAAGGTCCCGTTGTATCCTGAGATAACCTTCTTTACTGACCACTGCACCACCAATTTTAGTGTCATCTACAAGCTTACTAACCATTCTTCTCCAAAATCTCTCTATTTGACAACTCCACCCAGGTCCCTAGCATTAAATGTCCTGCCCTGGTTTGCCTTCCAGCATCAACTCCCTGCTCTTAACCTCCAAAACTTGGCCAATCAAGGCAATATCCCATTAGTCTCTGATGAAGGGTCTAGGCCTGAAACGTCAGCTTTTGTGCTCCTGAGATGCTGCTTGTCCTGCTGTGTTCATCCAGCTCCACACTTTGTTATCTTGGATTCTCCAGCATCTGCAGTTCCCATTATCACTGATATTATTTTATCCCATTAGTCTACTTGTCCACATTGTCCACTTGCTTACAGTTGCTTTAGGGAACAGAGAAAGGCTTTACTGTTGATCAAAGCTTCGTAACCATACCTCTATGGAAAATTATCACAGTACTTTGGCCCTGAAGAATGCTGCTCTCTCGAAAGTGCTCCGAGCTCAGTTGGTTGAAAATGATCTTGCTTGTCCCTCCTGTTTCAGAACCTCCAACAAAGCCCAGCATCTCTCTGAGCCCTGCGTTCCCTGTCTATCTGGAGGGAGAGACGGTCACCATTGAGTGTGTTCTTCCCAGCGGCATCTCCCTGGCTCAATTTTGGCTGCGAAAGGGCTCAGTCTCTGTCGTGGAGGACACAGCCGGCCGACAGTCCTTTAGATACACGATTCGGAACTTCACCCATAGCAGCGAGGGGCTCTATACATGTTTGTACAAGACTCTGGTATCCGGTCACTGGATCACATCATCTCCCAGTCAGTCTGTTGCCATCACTATGACAGGTGGGTTGCAGCTACCCCTGGGTCTGTGATGTTAACACTTCCTGAGAGATTTCTGTTCACTCAGACAAAGGAGCAGGAGTAAGCCATTCAGTCCATTGAGTCAGCTCCTGTCACAAACCACCACTGACTAATCCCCAGCCGGTGGCCCATCGCCTTGGTATCGCAAGTGCCTATTTGAAGCCTTCTTCAATGTGATGAGGGTTTCCAACTCTCCTGCCCTTCCAGGCAGCAAGTTAAAGGTGGATAAATGGCCAGAACCTGATCAGGTGTATCCCAAACTATGTGTGAAGCTAGGGTAGTGATTGTTGGGTCCCTTGCTGAGATATTTTTATCATAGATTGCCGCAGGTGAGGGGCCGGAGGACTGGAGGTTGGCTAAAGTTGTGCCACTATTTGAGAAGGATGGTCAGGAAAAGTCAGGGATCTATAGACTTGTGAGCCTGACACTGGTGCTGGACAAGTTGTTGAAGGGAATGCCAAGGGTCAGGATTTACATGTATTTGGAAAGGCAAGGACTGATTAGGGATAGCCACCAAGACTTCGTGTGTGGGAAATCGTGTCCCACTATCTTGATGGAATTTTTTTGAAGAGGTGACAAAGAAGATTGATAATGGCAGAGTGCTGGATGTTGACTATAAGGACTTCAGCAAGGTATTCACCTAGCTTCTGCATAGCAGACTGGTTAGCAAGGTTAGAGCACATGGAATCCAGCAAGAGCTAGCCAATTAGTTACAAAATTGGTTCAAAGGTGGAGACAGAAGGTAATGGTGGAGGGTTGCTTTTGGGACTGGAGGCCTGTGACTTGATGTGTGCCATAACAATCAGTGCTGGGTCTGCTGCTTTTCATAATTTATATTAATGAAATGGATGCAAATTTAGGAGTTACGGTTAGTAAATTTGCAGATGACACCAAAATTGGAGGTGTAGTGGACAATGAAGAAGGTTATCTCAGAGTACAATGGGGACAGATGGGCCAATGGACTGAGGAGTGGCAGATGGAGTTTAATTTAGATCAATGTGAGGTGCTACACTTTTGAAAGGCAAATCAGAGCAGAACTTATACACTTAATGATAGGGTCCTGGGGAGACCTTGGGATACAAGTTCTTTGTTCCTTGAAAGCAGAGTCGCAGATAGAAAAGTTGGTGAAGAAGGCATTTGGTATGTTTGCCTTTATTGGTCAGTACATTGTGAATAGGAGTTGGAAGGTCATTTCGCGGATATGCAGGTCACTGGTTAGTCCAGATACTGCATTCAATTCTGATCTCCTACCTATAGTAAATAAGTTGACAAGGTACACAGGAGCTGCTTCATAAGATAAGGCCCTATTGTGTTAGAGGTGGGGTACTAACATAGACAGAAGATTGGCTGGATTGCTGAAAGTAGAGAGTGGGAATAAAAGGTTCCTTCTCAGGATGGCAGCTGGTAACTCATAGTGTTCCACAAGGGTCAGTTTTAGGACCACACTTTTCACTTTATAAATTAATGATCTATATCAAGGAACAGACGGCATTTTGGTTAAGTTTGTAGATGATACAAATATAGATAGAGGGACAGGTAGGGACAGGAGACGCAGGGAAGCTGCAGAAGGATTTAGACAGGCTAGGATAGTGGGCAAAGAAGAGGCAGATGGCATACAATGTGGGAAAATGTGAGGTCGTGCACTTTGGTAAGAAGAATAGAGGCATGGACTATTTTCTAAATGGGGAGAAAATTCAGAAATCTGAATTGCAAAGAGACTTGGAAGTTTTAGTCCAGCATTCTCTCAAGGTTGAGTCTGTAGTTAGGAAGGCAAATACAATGTTGGCAATTATCTTTACAGGACTAGAATATAAAAGTAGGAATGTACTTCTGAGGCTTTATAAAGCTCTGGTCAGACCATGTTTAGAGAATAGTGAGCAATTTTGGGACCCATGCCTCAAGAAGGATGTATTAGCCTTGGAGCGGGTCCAGCGGATGTTCATGAGAATAATCTCAGGAATGAAAGGCTTAACATATGAGGAATATTTGAGGACTCTGGGTCTGTACTGGATGGAGTTTGGAAAGATGAAGGGAGATCTAATTGAATCTGACAGAATAGTCAAAGGCCTGGACGGAGTGGATGTTGGGAAGGTGTTTCCATTGATAGGAGAGACCTCATTAATCATGAAGTGCTTCAAGAGGATTGTCATGGACCACGTCAGCTCCAGTCTTTCAATCTGCCTCGATACCCTACAATTTGTCTACCAATGTAACATGTCCACAGAGAATGCCAAATCCCTAGCCCTGCACTCATCCCTGGAATGTATGGACAACAAAGACACCTACGTCAGACTCCTGCTCGTTGACTACAGCTCCACCTTCAGCACCATTATCCCCTCTAGATTTATCTCAAAATTGTGTGACCTTGGTCTCGGCTCTGCCCTCTGCATCTGGATCCTCAGCTTCCTGAGCCACAGGCTGCAATCAGTGAGGATAGGTAACTGCACCTTCTTCCACAAGAACACTCAACACTGGAGCCCCCCAACGATCCAGTCTCAGCCCCTACTGTACTCCCTGCACACCTACAACTGTGTTGCGAAATTCTGCATGAACACCATCCCCAAGTTTGCTGATGAAGCCACTGTAGTGGGATGGATATATAATAATGATGAGTCAAAATATAGAAGGGAGATAGAGGGCTTATGAAAACAATCTCTCTTTCAACATTGGAAAAACTTCAGAAGTGATCATTGACTTCAGAAAGAAAGGCAAACACCACCACACACGCATGAGGTGTAGAGCTGGATGAACACAGCAATCCAAGCAGCATCAGAGAAGCAGGAAGGCTGATGTTTCGGGTCAGGTCTAGACCCAAAATGTCAGCCTTCCTTCTCCTCTGATGCTGCTTGGCCTGTTGTGTTCATCCAGCTCTACATTTTGTTATCTTCCATCCATCGACTCCATTTACACCTCTCACTGCCGCAGAAAGGCTGCCTACATCATCAAAGACCCGTCGCATCCCGATAATGACCTCCGACAACCTCTTCCATCAGGCAGAACATACAGAAGCCTGAATACACACATCAGAGTAGCTTCTTCCTGGCTGTTATTAGACTGATAAATGGACTCTTAAGCTTCAAATTTTGATTGATCTTGCTAATGCTGATCATGCCTAACACACACCCTGTGCAATGTAACATGTACCTCTAAGTCATTTTGATCTGTACATCCTGGCTTTCAATGATCTGTCTGTACTGCTTGTAAACAAAGCTTTTCACTGTACTTCGATACCCATGACAATAGATCAATCAGTCAAGACCAGGATCCAAGGACACAGCTTGAGACTAAAGGGAAGACCTTTTGGAACAGAGATGAGGAGAAACTTCTTCAGTGGTGAATCTATGGAATTCATTGGAGGCTGTGGAGGTCATTGTGCACATTTAAGACAGAATTAGATAGGTTCTTGATTGTCAAGGGGAGAATGGGCTTGAGAAACTTATCAGCTGTGATCGAATGGGCTATATGCACCAAATGGCCTAATTTCTGCCCCTATGTCTTATGGTCTTAGATTTTAGGTTGTTAAAATCGAAAGGTTTCTGAAAAAAAATTACAAGGATTTTGGAAGTTTTGACCTGTTGGGAGAGGCTGAATAGGGTGGGCTTATTTTCTCTGGAACATTGGAGGCTGAGAGGTGACCCTTATAGAGTTTCATAAAATCAGGAAGGGCATGGATAGGGTGAATAGTCAAGATCTTTCTCCCCAAGGGTAGGAGAGTTCAAAACTAGAGGGTGTAGGTTTAAGGTAGGAGGGGAAAGGGACTTGAGGGATAACTTTTCCACACAGAGGGTGGCATGTGTATGGAATGTGCTGCCAGAGGAAGTGGTGGAGGGTGTTACATTTACTATTTTTGTTGAAATTGATCTTGCTTGTCCCTCCTGTTTCAGAACCTCCAACAAAGCCCAGCATCTCTCTGAGCCCTGCATTCCCTGTCTATCTGGAGGGAGAGACAGTCACGATTGAGTGTGTTCTTCCCAACAGCATCTCCCTGGCTCGGTTCCGGCTGCAAAAGGGCTCAATCACCATTGTGGAGGACACAGTCGACCGACTGTCTCTCCAACACACCATTCAGAACCTCGACAACAGCAGTGAAGGGCTCTACACTTGTTCCTACAAGACCCTGGTGCTGGGTCGCTGGGTCACTTCGTCTCCTAGTCAGTCTGTCTCCATCATTGTGACAGGTGGGTAGCAGCTACGCCTGGGTCAGCAATGATAATGCTTCCTGGGAGATTTCTGTTCCCTTTGACGTAGGAGTGGATGGAATGAGACCATTTGGCCATTGTGTCTTCGATGGTTCTATTGCCACTTACAATCTGCCCCTAACCCATTTCTATTCAGGTCCCCCATCCAATGCCCTCTCTCCATTGAACCTGACCCTACCACATTTCCAAGCAGTACATTCCACACCCTAACTACTTGCTGGGTGAGAATGTTTTCCCCTCACGTCCCCCATGTCCTCCTCACTCTGTTTACACATCACTTTGATTCTACACCTCATCCAACCCCAATTCTTGTTGCTTTTCCGAGCGGGAACAGCTTCTCATTATCAACTCTGTTCTGGCCTCTCCCAACTGCTCGTGATTTTGAAATCCTGTATGTGATCTCCCTCTCTCAGCCTTCTGCTCTCTCAGGGAGAACAGTCCCTAACTTCTTTGATCAATCCTCATCGCTGGAGTTTCTCATCCCTGGGACCATTCTTGTAAATCACTTTTCCACTCTCTCTGATAACAAAGTGTGGAGCTGGGTGAATACAGCAGACACACTTTCTGACGAAGGGCCAAAAACGTCAGCTTTTGTGCTCCTGAGATGCTGCTTGGCCTGCTGTGTTCATCCAGCTCCACACTTTGTTATCTCGGATTCTGCAGCATCTGCAGTTCCCATTATCTCTCCATACTCTCTGTGTGTCTCTCTCTGTGTCTCTGTTTCTCTCTGTCTCTCTTTCTGTCTCTGTTTGTCTCCCTGTCTGTCTCTCTCTCTCACTCTCCATCTCTGACTCTCTTGTTTTCTCTCTCTCTGTCTCTGTGTCTCTCTCCTTCTCTGTTTCTGTCCTCTTCTCTCTGTCTCTCTTGAGCTCTTTCTGTCTGTCTCTCTCTGTTTCCTCCTCTCTCTCTGTCTCCCTCTTTATCTACATCTCTCTGTCTCTTTCTATGTCTCCCTCTCACTTGTCTCTGTGTCTCTTTCTCTTTCTCTGTATCTTTCACTCTCTCTCTCTCTCTGACACATTCACACCTTTCCTAAATTGTCGTTCTCCCAACTGTTCACAACAGTCCAGCAGACCTCCAGTTGAGGTCTAACAATTGTATTGTCTATAGATTGTAACACTGCTCATTGTCCCCAGATATGAAAGAGGAAAAGATCGCTTGTGTTTTTTTCATGTGCATTTCACGTGTTAGACACTAGTCCTGAGCAATCAATAACATCACTGACCTTGTAATCCAGGAACCCAGGCTAATGTCCTGGCCGTGAGCGCAGAGTGATATCTTCATATAGTTAGTTTCAATGCCATTGTGAGATTGCTGTTTCCTGTAAACATCCATCTGGCTTACTAATAGCTCAGGGAGGTAAATCTGCCCTGCTTATCTGGTCTGGGCCTCCATGTGATTCCAGATCCCACATCAATGCATTTGACTCTTAACTGTCCTCTGTCTAAAATGCTGACTGGGGCCAGCAATGTCAACATTACCTGAAATGTTTAACAATATTGAGTGTGTTGTAGCAGTTTAATATTTCTCAGTCACAGTTGGAGCGCTCATTGAAAAAGTCCAGTTTGGGCTCTGCCATGGCCACTCAGCTCCTGACCTCATTTTCAGCCTTGGGTCAAATGTAGACAAACTAGCTGAATTCCAGAAATGCGGTGAGATAGCCCTTGACATCAAGGCTGCATTCAACCAAGTGTGACATCAAGGGGCATCAGAATCAATGGGTAGCAGAGCAAATTCTCCGCTGGTCGGAATCATACGCGGCATAGAGGAAGATGGAGGTCAGTCATCTCAGCTACAGGACATCTCGGCAGGAGTTCCTTGGGGTAGTGTCCTAGGCCCAACCATCTTCAAGTGGTTCATCAATGACTTTCCTTCCCTTCATCGTAAGGCTAGAAGTGGGGATGCTTGCCAATGTTTGCACAATGTTCAGCATCATTCACAATTCCCAGATATCCAGACAACCCCAAGCAGCCCATGTTCTAATGCAACAAGATCTGGACAACATTTAGGCTTGGGTTCACAAGTGCCAAGTAACATTCACACCACACAAATGCCAGGAAATGACCACCTCCAATAATAGACAATCTAACCACCACCTCTTGACATTTGATGGTGTTACCATCACATAATTGCCCCCACTACCAACATTCTGGTGGTTACCATTGAGAGAGAATCTAAGCATCACCCCCTTGACATTCAGTGGTGTTTCTGTCACCAAATACCCCTATTATTAATATCCTAGGGGTTATCATTGATGGAGAATCTAACCATCACCCCCTTGACGTTCAATGGTGTTGCCATCACTGAATTCCCCCCCGATAAACATTCTGGGCATTATCATTGACCAGAAACTGAACTGGACCCAGCCATATCAACACAGTGGCTACAAGAGCAGGTCAAAGTCTGGGAACTCACCTCCTGACTCCCTGCCAAAGCTTGTCCTACCATTGACAAGGCCAAGTCAGGAATGTGAGGTAATAGTCCCCCGCGTACTTGGAGCAGTGCAGATCCAACAACTTTTGAGAAAGCTCGCGCCATCCAGGGACAAAGCAGCCCCCGCCTGATTGGCACCACATCCATGAACATCCACTTCCTCCACCACCAATGCTCAGTAACAGCAGTGTGTACCATCTACAAGATGCACTGCAGCTTCCAAACCCACGACCCACTTTCATCGAGAAGGACGAGGGCAGCAGATACTTGGGACTGCCATCTTCTGCAAGTTCCACTCCTCGCCACATCCCATCCCAATTTGGAAATATATCAGCCATTCCTTCAGTGTCAAAATTCTGGTCTCCACCCCACCCCCGATGGGCATTTTTGGTCTATCTACAGCATATGGACTGCAGCGGTTCAAGAAGGCAGCTCACCACCCCCCCCCCACCTCAAAGGGGCAACTAGGGAGGTGGCAATGAATGCTCGGCCAAGCCAGCAACACCCACATCTCTTGAATCCTGTATCTAAGGGAAAATAGACTGGGCATTGGAGGCAGTTCAAAGAAGGCTCACTTGGCTGATCCTGCATAAGGGAGAGGGTTGAGTAGGTCAGGCCTGTCATCATTGGAGTTTAGAAGAATGAGGGGTGATCGGATTGAAGATTCTTACACAACTTGATTTGAGGGGAGATGCAGAGGGAGATTGTTTCCCTTTTTGTGGGAGATTCTGGGACCAGAGGCGCATTATCTCAGAACAAGGGGGAAGACTGCGACTGGGAGAAATTTTTCTCTCCGAGGGGTGGGAGTGAATCTGTGGAACTCTTTTCTGCAGAGGCTGGGTCATTGAGTATATTGAAGGCTGAGAGTTTTAGTCAGGAAGGGGGAAATCGAGAAGGATAGAGTTGAAGGTGATCAGACAGCCATTGAACGGCAGAGCAGACCCAATGGGCAGAATGGTGGAGAAGCTGAAAGCTCACAATCTCTTACATTGGTGTTCCAGGGTTAACTCTGTCCGTGACTCTCTCCCTGAATCATCAGACTGGCCTGTACCTGAGGGGCAGTGCAGCGACCATGAGCTGCTCCAATCCCAGTGATTCCCAGCTCCAATCGTTCATATTCTACAAAGACAGAGAATTCTTACGCTCGCTGGAGGCACATCCCGACCAGCACATGGCATCCATTTCCATCGGAAATCTCTCTCAAGCAAACGGAGGGAGTTACACCTGCCAGTGTGAGATGATTGTGTCCGGGAGACAACTGTTATCGAGTCTAAGCAATGCTGTGTCAATAACCGTACAAGGTAACAATACCTGCTTGCCTATGTCTACTGAGGTAATGATCATCTGTATATTTCAAAAGTCTTATGGTTGTAATCAGTCAATCGTCACTACTGGAATGCCTACAGTGTATGGTCAATCCACCCTAACCTACACATCCCTGGATGCTATGGGGCAATTTAGCATGGCCAATCCACCTTTTGAACAGTGGAAGGAGACCGGAGAACCCGGAAAAAACCTGTGCAAGCATGGAGAGAATGTGCAAACTCCACATGGAGGCAAGAATCGAGCCTGGGTCCCTGGTGCCATGAGGAAGCTGCGCTAACCACTGAGACACCCCAAACAACACCCTCTTTACTAATAACATATCTGGGGTGCCAAGTTTATGATTTCAACAAAAATTAACAATTTATTATACAGAGTGCAACTTCAGCGGAACACAGATAAACTACAAGGCAATTGAATTAGTTTGAAAATGTGGATAACAAGCTAAACCAAATCAGTCTCCCTATCACTGGAGATGCAACACAGTGAAATGACAACATTGAATGGACCCCAGATTGCTCAATTGTCCCTAACCTGCTTTTACAAATAACAGATCTCAGACACCAAGCTTGTAACATAAATAAAAATTAATATTATCTATTATTATTATCTAACATTCAACTTTAGTAGAACACAGATAAGCTACAAGGCTAATTAATATCTACAATCTAAGCTCAATCTTGTTTGAGGACGAAACCTGACTCTCATATAGATGTTCAGCCAGACAGACAAGGTTACGGGATAAAAAAGAAAATGCATTGTCATTTACCAGTTCGATAATGATTCCAACGATCCGTGCCTTCACGAAATTATCCAGTGATTGCCTGAAACTCTAACCTAGTCCACCTGTCCTGGCTGTAACTATAACCAATTCCAAATTCTGTTGTCCGGAACTGTAACAGATAGCATCCATATTGCCTGAAACTACAACCAACTCTGCCTGTCTTTCCCTAAACTATAACCAATTCTGGCTATATTGTCCAAAATTCACAAACAACCTTCCTCGTGGAGGTTTCCAAATTCCCGCCTGGCCGTGCCAAAGGGAAAGGATGACTCTGTCAGTCCTGGTCACGGATTGGGAAGGGGTTGAGCCCTGCTGTCAGAATTTGTGGTCACATGCTGTCTCACTAACGTGGCTGCTGTTTCACTTTCAGAAGTGGTGAAGCCGGTGATAACCGTGCCATCAGCGGCAGTCGAGCTTGGAGGGAATCTCTCAATGATCTGCTTTGGTGAGGGGGTTCAGCCCGGTGAAGGATTCTTTCTACAGAGGGATGACGCAGCTTCCTTGCCCCACTATCAGACGGTATGGGAGAGAGACAGTTCCATTACCTTCATCATCACCAATGTAAGCCAGGACGACGCAGGAGTCTATTCTTGTGGCTACAACGTGACAGTCAATGGGACAGTGTTGGCATCCATCACCAGTGAAAGCGTGCAGGTGACTGTCTGCGGTGAGTAGGATGGAGGTGAAAACCTGGCTCTCTAACAGCAAGGTGTAATCGTTGGAACAGTTGAATGGGTTCACCCCAGCAGTGGGAGAGAAGGTGATGTGAGCCAGGAGGAAGGTACAAAAGGCAAAATCATTGGGTGGGAGAGAAATCGTTTAGATCGAGTGTGGTGGTTGGCGAGATTTATGAGTGAGTTGTGAAATTGACAGAGTTGCAATATTGCATCAACCGTCGGTTATGTGTTCACTGATGATGGCACAATGTTCAGCATCATACGCCACTCCTCAGATACTGAAGAAGTCCATGTCCGAATGCAACAAGATCTGGACAATATCCAGGTTTGGGCTCACAAGTTCAAAGTAACATTTGCGCCATACAAATGCCAGGCAATGACCAATAAGTTAGAATCTAACCATTGCCTCCTTGATATTTGATGGTATCACCATCACCAAATCCCCCTATTATTGACATCCTGGGAATTGCCATTAAGAGAGAATCTAATCATCATTCCCCTTGACATTCAAGGGTGTTGCCATTGTTGAATCCTCCATTCTTGGGGCTACCATTGATCAGAAACCGAACTACAGTCTCCACCTAAACACATTGACTACAAGAGGAGGTCAGATGCTGAGAATTCTGCGAATGAGTAACTCGCTTCCTGACTCCCCCTCTAAAGAATGTCCTAACATCAACAAAGCATATGTCAGGAGTGTAAAGGAATACTCCTCACTTGCTTGGAGGGGTCTAGTTCCAATAACATTTGAGAAGTTCAACGCTACTCAGGGACAAAGGAGTCCCCATTTAATTGGCAGCTCAACTTCTCAAAGGGGCAATGAGGGACAGCGTTCCTCTTTCCAATGCATTGACATCTTCCCTACAATGTGGGAACCACAACTGCATGTGTTACTCCAGCTGCAGTCTATCAAGAATATTGTGAAATTTCAGTGCCAACCTGCCTCTATAAAATTGAAATATTGCATGTTGATTTAACCATTTGTGTGTGGTGCAAGTTTGGTGTCACTTTATGGGTAGAGGAGGCGAATGGAAAGAGTTAACAAAATGTCTTTGTCTAATCCAGATTTCAGGGACCTGACTTTGAGCCAAGTGCTAACACGATATTCTTATGTGATCGGTGTAACGTTTTTGGCAGTGGTTCTCGTAATTATCATCGCAGTCCGAAGCCGAAACAAGAAGACCCAGGGTAAAGTGGTGATTTTGTCTCGTGGAGTCATAGCAACGTAGAAAGTTAGCAGGAGTAGGCCAATCGGCCCTTCTAAATTGCTCCATCTGTTCAATAGGATTGTCCAGCTCAGTCCCCTGTTCCACCTGCTTTAACCCCCAAGAGCTCCATCTAACTCATTCCTGAACGACATTCAATGTACTGTCCCCAACCGCTTTCTGTGGCAGAGAATTTCACAGGCTCCTCCACTCTTGAGGTGAAGACCTCATCTCAGTCCTTCCCTGTCTCCTTTAGACTGATTCTGGACTCCCCTAGGGTCGTCAGGAATATCGTTCCTGCTTTAATCCCTGTTAGAATTTCCTATGAGATTCCAACCCCTCATTCTTCTAAACTCCAGTGAATATAATCCCAACCCTCTTTGGTCTCTCTTCATCTGTCATCCCAGGAGTCATTTTCGGAAACCTTCACTGCGGTCCGTCAAGAATGTCCTTCCTCAGATTACGGAGACCCCCAAACCATGCACATGATACTCCAGGGAGCAGTCTCACCCCCAAACAATCACAGCGAGACATCCCTGCTCATGGACTCGAATCCTCTCACTATGAAGGCCAACGTCCCAGTTAACTTCCTCACCACCCACTGCTCCTGTACATTCATGGAAACGAGAATTGATTCGTTCAAAGCTTCAACTGTGAGAAAGACTCAAGTCACAGGGACATGTGTGGAACTGGATCCTGTAATCAATACAGGTTTATCACTGGATTACAAAATGCACAGTAGGAGAAAGGTTCTGTGTGGGATGCTTCACGGGGTGGTGTGTACTTGTTGGGCCGAAGGGCCTGTTTCCACACTGTAGGGAATCTAACCTAATCTAATATTGAGACTTGGCTGATGAACTTGATTGTGATGCCTCCTGACGGTGTCGAAATTAACATAGAAAACAGATGCAGGAGTAGGCCATTTAGCCCTTCGAGCCTGCACCACTGTTCAACAAGATCAAGCAATTTCAGTCTCCCAACTCCTCTCTTTCCATACGCCATCAATCCCTTTAGCTGAAAGGACCATGACCAGCTCCCTCTTAAATATATCTAACAAACTGCACCCCCGCAATAACTTCCTGTGGGAGAGAATTGCACAGGTTTGTAACTCACACACTTGCTCGCCGAGTCAGTGTGTTTGTTTGCAGATGTGTTGTCACCCTGCTAGGTAACATCGTCAGTGTGTCTCCAGTGAAGCGTTGGTGTTCTGCCCCGTGTTATTTATATGCCTTGGTTTGCAGGGGTGGTTAGCAGCATTTCCGATTCTGTTTTTCAGTGGTTTGTATGTGTCATGGCCAGACACACTAGTCACCCTGCCGTACATCAGGGACCTATCAGAGATGACCACAAGACTCCTCAGACCCCTAGGTATCAGGGTAGACCTCAAACCAACAACAACCCTATGACAGCTACTGACGAGCATTAAAAACCCCATACCCACAACCAATAAAACAAATGTAAATAAACAAAATACCAGAGAAGGACTGTGAGAAACATTACATAGGCCAAACTGGAAGAAAACTGGCAATAAGTATACATGAATACCAACTCGTCTCTACGAGACACAATCAAATTTCACTGCTCTCAATACACACAGACAATGAAGGACACAGATTCGACTGGGACAACACACCCATAATAGCACAAGTGAACAGAGACATGCCAGGGAGTTCCTGGAGGCCTGGCATTGCAACCGGAACTCCGTCAACAAATACATTGAACTGGATCCGACATACCAACCGCTGAGAAACAGCACCAAAAGTGATTTCACTAGCCCAGCAAACTGAGGCATATAAATAACCAGTGGGACTGAACACCAACGCTTCACCAGAGGCACACAGACGATGTTACCGAGCTGGGTAACGAAACATCGGCAGCCAAACCCACTGGCTCAGCGAGGAAGTCTACAACCTCTACCCCAACCCGAGCTATAAATCTTCTCAATAACCTTAGGTTGATAACTCTGAGTGAAGAAATTCTTCCTCATCTCAGTCCTGAATGGTTTCCCTCTTACTCCTAGTCTACGACCCCTAATTCTCCAACATCGGGAACATTCTTCCCACATCTAGCCTGTCCAGTCCCATCAGGATTTTATATGTTTCTATGAGATTTCCCTTCACTCTTCTAAATTCCAGCGAGTGCAAGCCCAGTCGATCCAGTGTTTCCTCATATGACAGTCCTGCCATCCCAGGAATCAGTCTGGTGAACCTTCGCTGGACTCCCTCAATAGCAAGAATGTCCTTCCTCAGACTAGGAGACCAATCCTGCACAGAATTATCAAGGCATGGTCTCACCAAGGCCCTGTATAACTGCAGCAAGACGTCCCTATTCCTATACACCAATCCCCTCGCTACGAAGGCCAGCTTGCCCTTAGCAATCCTCACTGCCTGCTGCACCTGCATGACACCCTTCAGTGTCTGTTCCACCATGACATCCAGGTCTCGTTGCACCTCACCTTTTCCTAAACTACACCATTCAGAGTTAATGTTTCAGGTCTGGTAACCCTTCCTCAGAAGGTCACCGGATCCAAACACTATCTCTGATTTTTTTCTTCACAGACGCTGCCAGACCTGCTGAGCTTTTCCAGCAACTTCTGTTTTTGTTCCTGATTTACAGCATCAACAACTCTTTCAGTTTGTATTAATGATGCAGCTAGTTTGAGGATCAGTATTTGACTGATCTCAAGCCAATTTCATTATTCTTTATGCTCTGTCTTCTCAAGGTCATTTCAGATTGGAGGGACGTGCCGACCAGTTGGATATTATCAATCCGGTCTACAACACAGACATTGGGGCTTAAGCACTGAAGGATCTCAGCTTGCAATAGCTTATTCTGCTTCTCTTGTACGTTGGTCAATTCCCTGAGGATGCAACTGTGAGATTCTATCCCAGCTCTGCTGAGATTGCACAGGCTAGGAGTGCTGAGGTGGCTACGTGAATGTGGGACACCTCTCTGAGCACTGCCTCCAGACAGGCATAAAGGCAGTAGCCCCTTCTCTGGTTGGGTTCCATTGCGGTTGTTGGGGGTGGGGGGTGGTAGTAGAATTAAGCTCTCAACCATCAGCAAGGTTTGAAGGTTGACTGAAGTTGACGGAGGTTAACTGTAGGTCGTCAGCAGCCGGTGTGTCCTCCACCAAAACAACCACCCCCACTGATCAAAATCCACTTGTCAAGCCACTGGCCCTCGCCTCCCATTCATGATGAATGTTGTTTCCTCATCAGTTTTGCCTTCCTTGTAAATTTCTCTTTCGAGACAATGAAATTCCTGAAATGTCGATGGCATTAATCTGGAACCTAGCTTTCTGTCTCGTAGAGTCATAGAGATGTACACTATGGAAACAGATCCTTTGGTCTGACTTGTCCATGCTGTCCAGGTATCCTAAACTAATCTGGTCCTATTTAGAGTCAAAGACGTACAGCATGGAAACAGATTTTTCGGTCGAACTCGGCCATGCTGACCAGTTATTTTAAATTACTCTAGCCCCATTTGCCATCATTTGGTCCAAATCCTTCTTATTCATGTACCCATTCAGATGCTTTAGATATTGTAATTGTACCCAGCTCCACCAATTCCTCTGTCAGCTCATTCCATACACACACCAACATCTGCATGAAAAAGCTGTTCCTTAGGTCCCTTTTAAAGCTTTCCTCTCTCACCTAGTTCTGAACTCCTGTACCCTGTGGGGAGAAAAGACCTTTGCTATTCACCCTATCCATGCCCCTCATAATTCTATAAACTTGTATAAGGTCCCCCCTAAGCCTCTGACACGCCAGGTAAAATAGTCCCTTCCCATTCAGCCTTTCCCTACAGCTCAAACCCTCCAAATTCCTTGTAAATCTTTTCTGAACCCTTTCAAGTTTGACAAAATGTCTTCTATAGCAGGTAGACTGGAATTTAACGCAGTATTCTGAAAGTGGCCTAACCACTTTCCTGTGCAGCTGCAATATGACCGACCAAGACCTATACTCAGTGCACTGACCAATAAAGGCAAGCGAACCAAACACCTTCTTCACTACTCTGCTGGAACTATGAACCTGCACTCCAACACCTCTTCGTTCGGCAACACTTGCCAGGACCTTAGCATTAAGTGTATAAGTCCTGCCCCGGTTTGCCTTTCCAAAATGCATCACCTCCAAATCGCAAGCTCACATTTGCCCCTTTGTCTCCGATCAAGGCTGCGTTCAATCGGTTCTGGAATTTGGATTCAATCATGTTTTTACAAAAAAGAACACAGGAAGGGTTCTTCAACTCCATCCCTCTTGATTCCCCCTTCCTGACTAAAACTCAGCCTTCAGCACACTCAGTGACCCAGCCTCTGCAAGAAAGAATTCCACAGATTTGCTCCCACTCGGACAGAAGAAATTCCTCCCCATCTCTGTCTTCCCCCTTACTCTGAGATGATGTCCCTCTGGTCCCAGACTCTCCCACACAGAAGGGGAAACAGCCTCTCCAAATCCACCTTATCCACTCCGATTCAGTTGCCCCCAAATCTTCGAAACTCCAGAGGATGTAGGGGCCTGCCCTGTATAGCCTTTTCCTCATTATTCCAGGAATTAATCTGGTAAGCCTTATCTGAACTGTTTCCCCAGCATTAAAATCCTTCTGTCAGGATGGGAAGCAGTACTGTACTCTGGACGCAGAAACACAGATGAACTGTAGAACTGAAGCATAATCTCCCAACTCTTATATTCAATACCCCTCACAATAAACCACAACAGCCTACCAGCTTTACTGATTCCTTGCTGTCCTTACAGGCTAACCTTCTGGGATTCACAGACTGAGTCACCCCACATCCCTCTGCACCTCAGAACTTTGTAACCTCTCACTGTTGAGATAATGTACTGGTCTAAATATTTTGTGTGCCTTACCATTCTATTTTCAAGTGTTGAACATTATTTGAAGTATAGAGACAATGAAATTAAATTGTACTGTATTGTTTAAGGCATTTACTTGGGAACTGCACAAGAATAAGCTTTCCCTCACCAGGAACAAACTGCATGAAATATGAAATAGTTTAAGCTCATTAAAACTGTTTATATCTGAAAGTATTTGTGAGTGATTATTTTTATTGGTTTCCTAACCAAAATAATTACTTTCTGAGACCAGTTTGATAGCCCAGTTGGAGCCACTCAGCTGTTGAACTAATTTCCGCCTTGGTTGGACAGCACTGACTCTGCAAGGCCACCAGTGCTATCCAGTTCTGCACCTCCCACTTCCTCTTCCTATTCCCAAGTCAGTGCTGTGAAATTCCAATTCAGCCTGTCGAGGTTAACCTATGGCACAGTCTTAATGACTCCTCATTCGTAAAGTCCAGAACAGGCCCTTCGGCCCATTGAGTCAATACTCTAAATCTACATAGGTCTCACTTTCCCACACTAGGCCTACCCCACCCCCCCACCCCACCGACAACAGTCCTGAATATTCTGATCCTTCAAGTGATTGTCCAAATATTTTGTAAAATTTGGGAGGATGCCCCCCTCAACGCCCCTCCCAAGCAGTGCCTTACACCCCCCACCCTCTGGATGCAAATCAATTTTTCAAATCCCCCTTAGGACACCTAGCCTCTCACTGTGATATTACAGCCCTTCCTTATTGGCCTTTGAAGGAAGGGTGTGTACCTGAGTGTATGCATGTGTGTGTGTATCTGTTTATCAGTATGTGTCTGAGTATCTATGTGAGTGTGTCTGTGTGACTTATATAGTTATAGAATCCCTAGAGTGTGGAAGCAGGCCATTTGGCCCATTGAGTCCATACCAAACCTCTGGGGAACATCACATCCAGACCCATCTAACCTGTCCTATCCCTGTAACCCTGCACTTCCCATGGTTACTCCATCTAACCTACACAGCCTGGACACTGTAGGGGCAATTTAGCAGGAACAATCCACCCTAAACTGCACATCTTTGGACTGTGGGAGGAAACTGGAACATCTGGAGGAAACCCATACAGACATGGGGAGAATGTGCAAACTCCAAACAGACAGTTAACCCAAGGCTGAAATTGAACTTGGGTCCCTGGTGCTGTGAGGCAGCATGCTAACCACTGAGCCTGTGTGCGTGTAGATGAATGTATGTGTCTGTCTGTCTGTACAGTTGAGCTTGCGTGTCTGTGCATGTGTGCGTGCACATGTGTGTACAAAGAACAGTAGAGCAGAGGAACAGGCCCTTTGGCTCTCCAAGCCTGCACTGATACATTTTGCCCTTCAGTGTTAAAACTGTCTTCACTTACAGAATCCGTATCCTTCTATTCCCTTCCTATTCAAATATTCGACCAAGTGTTTTCTGAAAGCTGCTATTGTGTCTGCTTCCAACACCTCCTCTGCCAGTGTGTTCCAGGTACTCACCACCCTTTCTGTGAAAAACTTGCGTTACACATCTCTATTAAACATCTCCTCCCATTGGATACCTTGAATCTGTGTCCCCTGGTAATTGATCCCCACCCTACCCAGGGAAAAAGCCAAAGAGCATCTTTCACCGAGTTGATGGTCCTCCAAATGCAGTTGATGCTTGTCTCGATGTGCATCCTGGGGACAGGCAAGAGAACACAGAGCGTGGTGTCCCACTGCATCTCTCTCCAGACTTCTATCCAAAGGCACATTCTAGCAGGAGATATGTGACAGTCTCAACCCCACCGCAGCTTCTTCGCGGGCAGTTTGCGGTGATGCAGGATGATCTAGTGCACATGGTTCTAAGGAAGGGTCACCAGCCTGAACCATTAACTCTGATTTTCCTTCACTGCCAGACCTTCTAAACTTTTTCAGCAACTTCTGTTTTTGTTCTGGGTGTACATGAAGGCTATCTCTGTTAGTGCCCTTCTCACCATCGGCCAAGAGGTGTCTTGGTGCTTGTTGGAAAGTTTTGGTGATGAGGTATTCTGTCAAATGATTTTGACAGTCTGTTCATGGAACCACAGACAGGATCAATCCTCTCCTTTTCCCTCAGGGTCTCAACGATGCTATGTGCTGACCATGTACTAATGGACTTGTGGTCAAAGGTGTTTTTCTTTGCCAATTTCTCCACAAAGGACAGGTGATACAGAATAGTCCAACTACTTGGAATGCTCCACAGCAATGACGCCATACTCATCCTTCACAGCACCAGGGACAGATAGAACCTCAGTACATAGTGACACTTGGTGTTCGTAAACTGAGGATCTACGCTCAGCATGATGCAGCCTTATTGCAAGGGTAGTCATCAGGATGAGGGCAGTATTGGTTACATTTGTCCCCCCGTCTTTATCCAGCATCTTATACAGGGAGTCCTTGTAGTCATGGATGAAATAGAAGATTGCTAGGGTAACTGTAATGGCACACTTTTGGGGAATGGGCCTGACCTGCACCACATACAACAGAGAGAGTGCCTCACATCTGATGCATACCGTGTTCAATTCTGGTCTCTCTGCTATAGGGCGGATGTTGCGAAACTTGAAAGGGTTCAGAAAAGATGTTGCCAGGGTTGCATGGTTTGAACTGTAGGGAGAGGCTGAATAGGCTGGGGCTATTTTCCCTAGAGTGTCAGAGGCTGAGGGTGACCATATAGATGTTGATAAAATCATGAGGGCCTGGACAGTGTTAATAGCCAAAGTCTTTTCCCTGGGGTGGGCGAGAGCCTGGGTTTAAGGTGAGAGGGTAAGATTTAAAAGGGACCTAAAGGGCAACTTTATCACACACAGGATGGTGTATGTGTGGAGCAAACTACTAGAGGAAGTGGTTGAGGTTGATACAATGACAACATTTAAGAGGCATTTGGATGGGTACATGAATGGGAAGGGTTTAGAGGGTATGAGCCAAATGCTGGCAAATGGGACGAGATTAATTTAGGATTTCTGGTTGACATGGAGGGGTCAGACAAAAGGGTCTCTGTGCTGTGCACCTCTATGAATCTATAACCAGGTTTTGCCTGCAAAGAGTGGAAGCAGCGCTCCCAAAAGACCAGTTCTGCTTCACATCAGCAATGCACTTCTTTCAAGATGTTGAGCACACCTCAGACCCTCTGAACTATATTCCCAGCACCTTCAGTTAATCTGCCCTGACAGTGAAGGGGGTGAAGGATTGGTCAGCCCAATTCCCAAAGAACATGGCGGTGCTCTTGCCTCGATTTAGCTTGGTACCCAAGGCCAGTTCCAACTGGTCATTGATGCTCATGCATCTGTGCACTGGCAGCAGACCCGAGCAGAAAACATCAGCGTTGGCCATGGACAGGGAGGCTTTGACCTGCAGGCCTCTGCTGCCTGAAACAGTCAACACTCTCAGCTTTGCATTCTTCCTGATGGACTTAGCAAAGGACTCTATATAACACACAAACAAGGCAGGGCAGAGTGGGCAGTCCTGACTGACTCCAGATCTGATCAAGAAGCTTTCTAATTCCCACCCACTGATTGAAATTGTACTAACAATGTTGGTGCATAGCAGTCGGATCCAACTGGGGATTCCCTTCCCAAAGCCACATGAAGAGTGCATCCTACATGTAGGTGTGCAATATCCTGTCAAAGGCCTTCTACTGGTCCAGGTTGATGAGGCAGGCATTTACCCCATAGTACTGCACATCGATGTTCATATCCCTGAGGAGCAGTACAGCAAGGTTTGGTCAGGGTGAATCCCTAATCCCAGAGAAGACCGGTCAGCAATGGCCTCAGACAGGATTTTGTAGTCTGCATTCACAAGTGAGATTGATTGCCAATTCCTAATTTCCCGTTCTGCTTATTGATGTGGGTGATACTACCTTTCCTTGTGGATTCACACATACTACCTGCCAGAAGCATTCTGTCATACTCCTTCAGCAGGTCCTGGCCAATCAAGTTCCACAAAGTCGAATACAATTCGGCCAAAAAGCCATTGTTTCCAGGGTTTTATTATTTACTAAGGACTTGAGAGAGCTTTTGTTGAGAGATAACAACTGGTCCAGTCTTTCCTGTGCGCTGTTGTCTAAGCACCCCATGATAGGGGACGGGAACGAGTGGGAGGCTATGTTGTCTGTGGGCTTTGTCTAATACTGTCTGGCATAAATGGTTTTGCTTATCCTCAGGATATCTGACTGAGATGACATGACCAAACTCACTTCATTCAGGCTACTGAGCACAAAGCTCTCCCTATGCACCTTCTGGAAGAAAAAAATGGAAGCACATCTCATCTTGCTCCATGGTGTGGACTCTGGACTGGAAGATTATCTTGGAGGCCTCCAAGGCAGAGAGCAAGGTTTGCTGGCTCTCCACCTCCTGGAGATCCTCTATGGCATTGACACCATTGTCTGCAGCAGGAGTAGATTCTGCATGCTTTTCTGGAGTTTGGGCAGTTTTTCTATCTCATCTTTTGAACATCTTTGAGGATAAGGAACCTCTTTATTTTTCCTTTGACTGTGGCCTAACAGCCCGATAGAGACTCAAAGAGGGGTTCATAGTTCTCCAACCTGTAATCCCTTTTGAGCTCCTCAGTATATTCTAGGGTCAACAGTTTCAGGCTCAGGTTTCACCTTCCCTTGCTGGCCCACTGGTCATCTTGCAGGTGACAGCCAGCAGAAGGCAGTGGGGAGGCACAGAGATAGATACACAACTCTCGGTACAAGGTGGCTTATGAAGTGTATAAAGTTACAGGCATTACAAAACAAAAACAGAAATTTTACTGGATCAGCTTTAGCATGTCTGGAGAGAAATCAGTGTTAATGCTTCAGGTCCAGTGACTCTTCCTCAGAACTTTTCCAGCAATTTCTGTTTTTTGTTTCTGATTTACAGTATCCGCAGTTCTTTTGGTTTTTATCGCATAAAGATACAAATTTGATTTGCATTTCAAAACATAATTAGTAAAGCTCAAATTACCTAGGGACCACAGACATTTATGAACAGCCAATACCAACGTTGCAGGCGTGGGCAGGGGCTGTTTCTGACAGACGGACACTGCGCTTCCTCTAACATGGAGTTTTAAAAGGTGTTTCTCAGCAGCTTCTCGGTCTCCGGCTCTGATCCTGATCCCGGGAAAGGAGATGCAGGTATTTACTGTCAGTGCCTCCCACTCGGGGACATGGAGGGAGGGGGAGTGGGTTCCTTTCTGAGCAATGAATCTGTTGACAAAGGGCTCACTGTGTTTCTTGTTACAGGGACACAACTCACAGAAACATTTCTGAAGAAGTGTCTCGACCCGAAACGCCAGCTTTCCTGCTCTTCCGATCCTGCTTGGCCTTCTGTGTTCATCCAGTTCTACTTCTGCTGCTGCTGCTGCTGCTAAATGTTTTTCCAGGTCAGTGCACATTTCAGCTGTGATCAAAGGCTGGAGGTGGGAGGGAATCAGGAATTTATCTTGCTTTAAGGTGCGATGTGGGCTGCAGGTGGAGCCATTGAGGGAGTGGGTACAGTCGGTTCACATCCCACACCATGATCATGGGACAGAGCCATAAGGAAGGCACTTAATATATTCAGATTAACCCCTGGGATGGGAACAGTGGCATCTGGGCACTGAGCAACACTCAGTGACACAGAGAAGGTTGCCTGGAATCCAGTGGGACTGGATTGGGTCCAGAGCCCTGGGATCAGAATCTGTGACAATACTGTGATTGGATAGAACACTGGGAATTAGAGAACATCAAGTGCGGAGCATCTGGACTGGGGATTGGAATTTTGTTCCTGGGAATGGACGGAGTCAAGGTGTACTGGAGCGGGGGGGGTGGGGGGGGGGAGCAAAGTCTGACAGGAGCAAGTTACTGCAGATGCTGGAATCTGTATTGAAAACAAGAAATGCTGGAGATCACTGAGGTCAGGCAACATCCTAGGGGACAGCAAGCTAACGTTTGATGTTTCTTCATCAGAGCTGAAATGAAGTGTGGAGGGGACAGCATTTATGCTATAGTGGAAGGTGGGGATTGGAGCACTGTGGGAGAAAGGATGTTGATAGTTCGGGTTAAATGATCAGAATATGAGAGTGGCAGAACAATGGTGTGTCTAACTGCCAGGCTGGGAAGAACAGACCCCACTGGGGTGGGAGGAGGGGAGAGAGGGTGACAGACAAGCAAAGCTAAAAGAAAAGGAAAGAATGGGTTCACAATTTGAAAGTATTGAATTTAATATTTAGCCAAGAGGTTGTAAACTGCCTAGTTTGAAAATGAGATGTCGTTCCTCCAGTTTGTGCTGTGTTTTGTGGAGCATTGCAGCATGCCAAGGGCAGACAAGTGGGCACGTGAGCAGGACACTGTGTTAAAATGACTGGCAACAGGAAGGGCGAGGTCATGCTTTTGCATGGACTGTAGGTGTTATGCAAAGCGGTCACCCAGTCTGCATTTGGTTTCTCCAATGTACAATAGACCACATTGAGTTCAGTGAGTACAATACACAAGGTTGGAAAGGGTACCAGTGAAATGCTGCTTCACCTGGAAAGACTACTTGGGCCCTTGGATGGTGAGCAGGGAGGATGTGAAGGGGCAGTTGTTTCACCTTCCGAGGTTACATGGAAAGGTGCCCTGGGAAGGTGGCGTTGGTGTTCGAGGATTGGATTAGTTGTCTGGGAGGGAATGATCCCTGCAAAATGTAGACAGGTGGAGTGAGAGGAATATGTGTTTGGTGATGGTGTCCTGCTGGAGATATCTGAAATGGCAGAGAATGATCCTTGGAATGCGGAGGCTTGTGGGGTGAAAAGAGAGGGCAAGGGGGACCTGAACATGCTGTTGTAAGTGATGGGGAGGGGCAAGAACAGATGTAGTTGAGGGCACTATCAACCACAGTGGGTGGGAAACCACAGTTATGGAAGAAGGAAGTCATGTCAGCAGGACTGTTTTGGAAGGTGGCCTCATCCAAACAGGTACAATGTAGGTGAAGGAACTGGGAGAATGGGGTGGGAAGAGCTGTAGTGAAGGTAGCATTGAGATTCATTGGTGTTATAGTGCATGGTAGTGGACAGTTTATTCCTCAAAATGGAGACGGAGAGGTCAAGCAAAGGAAGGGAAGTGATAGAAATGGATGGTTTGAAAGTTAAAGAGGAAATTGGAGGCAAAATGAACAAATTTTTCAAGGTCCAGGTGGGACCATGAAGCAATACTGAAACAGTCATCGATGTACCGAGAAAGGAGTTGTGGGAGGGCAACAGTGTAGCAAGAATTGTTCCACATACTCCATAAAGAGGCAAGCAGAACTGGGAGGTTAGTGCTGAAGGGGTGAGGATCCATATTGCTTCGGGCCTTTTCAGGCCATCAGATGCTGCTTCACCCCCGGCACCGTGCACTACTCTGTCACTGTCCTCACAATCTGTCCATAACCCTTTCCACAGTCTTGTAATCCAACTCCACAGTCATTCAAGCCTTTATATTTCAGAGTGAGGTTTCTGCTCCTGAGCCCTACCTCACATTGTGCTCGTGCCCAACTGTGATTTTTCTCCCAAGGCAATGTGACCAATATCCAGCTGTTTCTCCCAGCATGTGTCAAAAAGGGAAACATGTGAATCAAAGTGCTGTCTAGCTGCTCAGTGCTGACAAGTATCCAGCACAAACAGCTTTTAGTTGAAGACCCTCAATGTCTCAGCTTTAACCTTGCCACAGAAATGGAAGCAGTGAGTTACTGATTGAGCTTCTTGTAAATCCAGCATTGCAGTGTAACATGTGATGCTTGGAATTTAACTTACCAACAGGGAGGTTATCCTGTGGATAAGTGCAAGGAATTAAGGGCTACTGGGAGAGTGCCGGGGAGTGGAGTTGAAATGCCCTTCAGGCATGATTAAATGGCAGAGTGGAATCGATGGGCAGAGTGGAATTGATGGGCCGAATGGCCTTACTTCCACTCCTGTGTCTTATGATCTTATCCAGGTGACTGTCCTGTCCCAGTTTCTGGGTTCCCTGGGGAGCAGTTTGTGCTGCCCTGTACCTACAAAGGGAATGTCCCAGTCTCCAATTTACTGGTAATCTGGAGAGAAATTTTGAACAAGTTTGTCAATGTGAGTAATGATTTGAGAAAAGAAATGTTGCATTTCAGTAAGATAAACCAGGCAGGGATTGGGATGACTTGGTGATTCAGTGGTTAGCACTACTGCCTCACAGAACCAGGGACCCGGGTTTGATTCCACCCTCAGGCACTGTCCATGTGGAGTTTGCATGTTCTCCCAGTGTCTGCGTGGGTTTCCTCTGGATGCTCCAGTTTCCTCCCACAGTTCAAAGACGTGCAGGGTAGGTGGATTGGCTATACTAAGTTGCCTGTAGTGTCCAGGGATGTTTAGGTTAGGTGGGTTAGACATGGGGAAATGCAGTGGTAGGGGAATAGTTCTGGGTGGGATGCTCTTCCAAAGGGTGGTGTGGACATTTTTGGGTTGAATGGCCTGTTTCCACACTGTAGAGATTCTTCTTCTTTGATGACTTTTGAGTTTTGTCAAATAGCTGGGGTGCAAATAAAATGTTCAGATGAAAGTGGCATCACAGGTGACAGGGTGAAGAAAGTTTAGAGAGAGTAGGAACTGCAGATGCTGGACACAGCAGGCCAAGCAGCATCAGAGGAGCAGGCTTTCCTGCTCCTCTGATGCTGCTTGGCCTGCTGTGTTCATCCAGCTCTACAACTTGTTATCTCAGGGTGAAGAAAGTGTTTGGCACACTTGCCTTCGTTGGTCAGATCATTGAGTATAAGAGTTGGGAGATCAAGTTACAGCTGTACAAAACACTATTGAGGCTACATTTGGAATACTGCATACAACTCTGGTCGCCCTGCTGTAGGAAGGTGTTATGAAACTGGAGAGGGTACAAAAAAGATTTACAAGGATATAACGGAGACTGGAGGGTTTGAGTTATAAGGAGAGGTTGGATAAGCTGGGACCACTTTCCCTGGAGTATCGAAGGCTGAGAGGTTACCTTATAGAGGTTTATAAAATCATGCCAGGTACAGATAAGGTGAATAGCCAAGGGCTTTCCCTCAAGGTAGGGGAGTTCAAAATTAGAGAGCATAGATTTAAGGTGAGAGAGGAAAGAGTTTCACATTGAGGTTGGTGCATACATGGATTGAGGATGTAGTGGAAGAAGGTATAATTACAACATTCAAAAGACATTACAGGTACATGGATAGGAAAGGTTTAGAGGTATTGGGCCAAATGCTGGCAAATGAGACTAGATCAGCTAAGGATTTCTGGCCACTGCAGATGAGTTGGACCACATGGTCTGTTTTCATTATAAATGTATGACTCTAAGCCTTTGCTGGGCATGGTATTGGGATATAATGTAGCAGCTGTGAATAGTGGACAAATATTTTCAATCCTTTTCCAGGTGACTCGCCTGTCCTAGTTTTCGGGTTCGTTGGAGAGCAGGTTGTGCTGCCCTGTACCTACAGTGGGAATGTCTCAGTCTCTGATTTACAGATAATATGGGGGACTCTCACATGTGAACTCTTACACAAGTTTGTCAATGGGAATGATGCTTTAAGAGAACAAAACGCACGGTTCAGAAACAGAACAAACCTGTTCAAAGATCAGCTGGAAAAAGGCAACTGGTCAGTTCTGATCTCTGACCTCAGGGAGACAGACCAGGGTGAGTATGAATGTCAGATTTACAGCAGGATGAGAGATCACTTTCGATGGAAGGAAGTTGTTTCCTGTCACAGGTGAGAGGTTTCTGTTCCAGCTATTAGGTTTAATGACTGATTTGAAATGGTGCAATCATTGTTGACCAGTCTAGAGTCTCTGAACATTTTTGCAGTTTATTTCACACACTATACTAAACGCGATGTTTTCTTTACAGCGAGCTCCTACACCTGAACCGAACACACCTGTACCAGGTCAGTCTGTCTCTAAGCTACTGCATGTGGTTTCAGCTGTTACATTTGATCATACTGGATAGACAGGGAGGGACATTGGAAGGTTTGAAATGCTGCGATGTATCTTCCCAAGAATGACTTTGAATGTTAGCATTGTGGGTCATTGTTACCTTGAATTCATCCTTAAACTCCCTGCAATTGTTATTAGAACATAGATCAATACAGCGCAGAACAGGCCCTTTGGCCCTCGATGTTGCGCCAACCTGTGAACTAATCTAAGCCTCTTCCCCCTACAATATCCCATCATCATCCATATGCTTATCCAAGGACTGTTGAAATACCCCTAATGTGGCTGAGTTAACTACATTGGCAGGCAGGGCATTCCACGCCCTTACCACTCTCTGAGTAAAGAACCTGCCTCTGACATCTGTCTTCAATCTATCGCCCCTCAATTTGTAGCTATGCCCCCTTGTACAAGCTGAAGTCATCATGCACGGAAAAAGACTCTCACTGTCCACCCTATCTAATCCTCTGATCATCTTGTATGTCTCTATTAAATCCCCCCTTAGCCTCCTTCTCTCCAATGAGAACAGACCCAAGTCCCTCAGCCTTTCTTCATAGGGCCTGCGCTCCAGACCAGGCAACATCCTGGTAAATCTCCTCATCCTTCCACATCCTTCCTGTAATGGGGCGACCAGAACTGCACGCAATATTCCAAATGAGGCCACACTAATGTTTTGTACAGTTGCAGCATGACATCACGGCTCTGGAACTCAATCCCTCCATCAATAAAACCTAACACACCGTAAGCCATCTTAACAGCACTATCATCCTGGGTGGCAACTTTCAGGGATCTATGTACATGGACACCAAGATCCCTCTGCACATCCACACTACCAAGAATCTTTCCATTGACCCGGTATTCTGCCTCCCTATTCTTCCTCCCAAAGTGAATCACCTCACATTTATCCGTATTAAACTCCATTTGCCACCTTTCAGCCCAATTCTGCAGTTTATCCAAGTCTCCCTGTCTTACTGTTTCTGAGTCTCACTTTCCTGTCTCTTAGATACAGAACTCTGAGGATTACTGCTTCTGACAAGCATTAGTGTCACCGGAATTCTGTGTGGAGTGTCTTGGTGTAATTTTAACAAAACCCTCCTGTTGGGAAAACTGATGGGATTGGCATTGATTCTAGCTATAATCGGTGAAGAGTAATATTGATACGGGTGTAAACAGACATGCACAAAGCCTGACACAGATGTATCTGTTTAAAACCAATAACTAGGACTGTCGATATAAATAATGTGTTAGCAATTGTTAACCTTTTCAGACCATGGCTTGAATCCTAATATTTTCGTTTTGAGGCACCAGCGACAGTCGAGTTGGAAAATAATGAAGAATTCTACAACCGCATAGGCCCTTTTGCCACGTGTCCAAATTTCTGTTGGCTTATTCAGTCACATATACATCAATGGTGGAAACTCTCAACCATAAGTACACACCATCCATTGATCCACGGTAACAGGAACTAAAGACACAAGTTACTGATCAGTGCTAATTGTAAATCCAGTATAACCATGTGAATCTTGCAATGTAATATACCAATAGGGAGGTTATATCTATGGATAAATACTTCCAGTCTTTTGCAGGTGACTCGCCTGTCTCAGTTTCTGGGTTCCTTGGAGAGCAGGTTGTACTGCCCTGTAACTACAAAGGGAAAATCCCAGTCTCTGATTTACTGGTCATCTGGGGGAGTCACAAGACGGAAATTGTACACAAGTTTGTCTATGGAAACGATAATTTGAGAGAACAAGATACACAGTTCATAAGCAGAAAAAACCTGTACAAAGATCAGCTGGAACAAGGCGGCTGATCTCTAACCACAGGAAGACAGACCAGGGTGAGTATCAGTGTCAGATTTACAGGAAGACGTCTGCAGAGTTATATTGGGAGCAAACTGAATGTGTTCATCTCTCTGTAACAGGTGAGAGGTTTCCTCTATTTCAGGAATTCTCTATTTAATCTCTAATTTTATGGCAATGATATTGCAGGGGTTATGTTACAAGGTGAGTAGTCTGGAGATCTGGACTAATCATCCAGAGACTGGGAGTTCAAATCCTATCATGGCAATTTCAGAATTTAAGTTAATAAACTGAATTTAAAAGTTAGTCCCAATAAAAATGACCATGAAGCTGTTGAAACTGGCTCATTCATATCCCTTTTGGCAGGAAACCTGCTACGCTTAGCTGTTCTGGTCTATGTGTGACTCCAGTTCCACATTAACCTTGTGACTTTTGACAGCCCCCTGACTTGTTCAGTCACTTCAATCAAACCACTAGATAGATTGGCATAGAACTGAATGGACCATTGACTGCAAACTAGGGATTGAATCTGGACACAACAAAGATATACGCCCAGCCTTATCGATATGGCTACGTACCTACTGCTAATGCTAATTCATTGAGCTGCTGGATTTAATTAAAGGGAGGCTGCTGCTGGTCAGTGTTGGAAAGCATATGTCGATCCCATTGTGAGGCAGTGTGCGTGTGCAAGGAGTTGTAGGGTGTTCTGGTGTGTGTATGTAATTATTGGTATTTAACCTCGCACATCCCTGCAGGAGTAGAAATCCCAGGGGTCAGTTTGTATTGGGAGATAGCAAGAGCTGCAGATATGGAGTCACAGATAACTGAGCTGGAAGAACACAGCAGGACAGGCAGCATCAGAGGAGCAGGAAAATTTGATGTTTCGGCTTGGGACCCTTCTTCAAAAATGGGGCCGGGGAAGGCAGCTCAGTAATAAATACTGAGGAGGGGTGGGGCTGGGGAAGGTAGGTGGGATGGTGATAGATGAGTGTGGGTAGGGAGTGGTGGGGAATGGTCAGTGGTATGGGAGGGGCAGGTAGAGTAGTAAAGAAGATGGACGGGTTGTGTCAGGTTAAGGAGGTAGGGATGAGAGGCTAGATAAGACTTGGGATGAGGCCAGGGATGGGGAGATTTCAAAACTGGTGAATTCAACTAACCTCATCCCACCTCCTTGACCTGTCCGTCTTCCCTGGACTGACCTATCCCCTCCCTACCTCCCCACCTATACTCTCCTCTCCACCTATCTTCTTTTCTCTCCATCTTCGGTCCGCCTACCCCTCTCTCCCTATTTATTCCAGAACCCCCTCCCCATCCCCCTCTCTGATGAAGGGTCTAGGCCCGAAACGTCAGCTTTTGTGCTCCTGAGATGCTGCTGGGCCTGCTGTGTTCATCCAGCCTCGCATTTCGTTATCTTGGATTCTCCAGCATCTGCAGTTCCCATTATCACGAATTCAATGTTCTGGCCACTGAGCTGTAGCCTCCTGAGGCAGAATATGACGTGCTGCTGTTCCAGTTTGCGTGTAGCATTATTGTTGCACTGGAAAAGGCCCAGAGAGTGGGAGGGCAAGTTAAAATGGTTAGCAACTACAAGGTATTGACATTTGTCGTGAACAGAGCGCAGATGCTGTACAAAACGGTCTTTGAGCCTACGCTTGGTCTCACTGATGTAGAGGAGGCCACGTCGGGAGCAGTGGATATAGTAGACCAGATTGGACGATGTGCAGTTGAACCCCTGTTTATTATGCAAGGTTTATGTTGTGCCTTGAATGGAGGTGAGGGAAGGTGTAGGGGCAGGTGCAGCACTCCCTGTGGTTGCAGGGAAAGGTTCTGGGAATGGTGGGGTGATTGAGGAGTGTGGACTGGATGAGGGAGTCATGGAGAGAATGGTCCCTACGAAATGCAGATAGGGGTGGGGAGGGAATAAATATCTTTGGTTGTGGAGTTGGCTTGTTAGTGGCAGAAATAGCGGAGAATGATACATTGCATGTAGGGTTTGGAGGGGTGAAGTGTGAGGAAAGGGGATTCTGTCTGTATTTCTGATGGGGATGTGGGGGCAGAAGTGCGGGAAGTGCAAGAGATGCAGTTGAGGGCAATTTCGTTCACCGGCTATGTATAAGCCTGAGTGCCATACCACAACTGTGCCTCCCTTATCTGCAGGTTTGATGGTGAGGTTAGGGTTGGAGCGGAGGGAATAGAGAGCTGCATGTTCTGTGAGGGAAGAAGTTGGAGTGAGTGAGAGGGGTGGAGAGGTTGAGGTGATTGATGTCGTGATAACCGTTGGAGATGGAGGTCGGGGGCAGGGTTAAGAGGCCATGGGGTGGTGTCCAGGAGGTTGGGCTATGTTGGAGAAGGCATCTGTAGAAGGTGGATTAGACTCACAGTTAAAGAAAGAGGTACAGTGGCAGAAAAAGCGTTCAATGTCCAGATGTAAGTGGAATTCATTGTGTGGGCACAGGGGAATTAAGGTGAGTCCTTTGAGGACAGACCATTCATCCTCGGTGAGGGGGAGGTCCGGGGTATGGTTGTGACCCACCGGGGTTTGGGGCTAGGTCTACTGTATCCGCTGCTCCCAATGTGGCATCCCCTATATCAGTGAGACCAAGCATAGACTCGGAGACCATTTTGAGAGCATCTGCGCTCTGTACATGACAAACGACAACATCTTCCAGTCGGCAACCAGTTTAACTCCCCAACCCACTCCATCTGTGACAGGTCCATCCTGGGTGTCCTCCAGTGTCATAATGATGCCATCCACAAACTTGAGGAGCAGCACCTCCTATTCTGCCTCGGGAACCTACAGCTCGATGACCTAAACGTGGGTTTCCAAAGTTTTAAAATCTCCCCACCCTGGCCTCATCCCATGTCCAACCCTCTGTCTCATCCCCTCCTCCTTGACCTGACATAACCTCTCCCATCTTCTCTCCCACCTATCTGCCCCTCCCATCCCACTGACCAATCCCCACCACTCCCTACTTGCACTCAGCTATCACCATCCCACCCAGCTTCCCCAGCCCCCACCCCTCCTCTCTCTATTTATTTTTAAGCTCCCTTTCCTCTCCCCATTTCTGAAGAAAGGTCCCGACCCGAAATGTCAACTTTCCTGCTCCTCTGCTGCCTGGCCTGCTGTGTTCTTCCAGGTCCATACTATTATCTCTGCTTGTATGGGACTGGCTCTGAAATCCTAGGTGTTGAGTGCCTCTGCTGTGAGCTTTGTTCATGTGTCACAGTCTATTAATGGCTTCATTCTGTCTCTAGGTGCTGGGATTTCCATAAGAAGACCTGTTGGTTTGGGAATTGGAATTACCTCCTTCCTTTTTATTGTAGCTGGGGCTTGTGTATCCCAAATGCAACAAAGCTGGTAGATTCGGCAATAATACTGTGAAGACTTGTGCTCCAGAACTTACCACTCCTCTCATCAGTAATGTTACAACACTGGCATCTACCTGACAATGCAGAAAATTGCTCAACTGAGTTTTTTTTATACAAAATGCCAGACAAATCCAGTCTGACTATTACCATTCCATTAATCTCCAGTCGAATCAGTAAAGTGATGGAAAGTGTCATCAACAGTGCTACCAAGCAGCACCTGCTCAGCAATAGCCTGCTCAATGATGCCCAGTTTAATTTCTGCCAGGGCTACTCAGCTCCTGACCTCATTACAGCCTTGGTTCAAATACGGACGAAAGAAATGAATTCCAGTGGTAAGATGAAGTGACTGCCCTTGACATCAAAGCTGCAATCGACTGAATGTGGCATCAAGGTGTCCTAGCAAAACTGGAATCAATGGGAATCCAGGGGCTAAGTCTCCATTGGTTGAAGTCATAAGTGGCACATAGGAAGACGGTTGTGGTTGTTGGATGTCAGGCGTCTCAACTCCAGGATATCTCTGCCAGAGTTCCTCAGGATAGTGTCCTAGGCCCAACTATCTTCAGCTGCTTCATCAATGATCGTCCCTCTATCAGCAATATCAGAAATGAGTCTGTTTGATGATTGCACAATATTCAGTATCATTCGCAACACCTCAGATACTGAAGCAGCCAATGCTCAAATGCACCAAGACTTAGACAGTTTCCAGGCTTGGGCTGACAAGTGGCAAGTAATGTTTGTGACACACAAATGCCAGACAATGACCATCTCCAATAACAGACGATCTAATACATTTCTCTTTAAGATTCATCTTCTGCAGAACCAAGTTACTATGTTGTTTCAAGTTGTTGAGCACTCTCTATTCCCTGAGCTGTGAGGATGCTTCAATCCAGCCTGTCATTGAGCAGTATCATCCAGTCACTTTCAGCTTGTTATCCACTCACTGCTGAATTGTCCCCATGGATTGGAAAGGAGCAAGAATTATCCCACTGGAGAAACAGAGGATGGGGCATACATTTTGAATTTCAGGAAGTATTTAAGAAGGTGTCGTACAATAGGTTGTTGTACAAGATGAGGGCTCAGGGGATTGGGGGTAATATAACATGGATTGAGGATTGATTAGGAAGAGAGGAGCAAGAGTAGGCCATTCAGCCCCATGAATCTGCTTTGCCTTTCTGGATGTTCAGGGATTTCAGACGTCATTGCTCACAATTTAATCAAAAGCTAACAAGCAGGTGCAGCAAGATGATGGCCAATCGTCCACCTCAACACCATATCTCTCTGATCTTATGTTATACCTTATGTCTCTAGAAATTGATGGGTTTCTATTTTAAATTTGCTTTAATGCCTGAGCTTCCACAGTCTCCAGAAATTCACCATCCCCTGAGTGAGGTTCCTCCTCATTTTGGACCTAAACAACTTTACTTTTATTGTTTATCTGTGCCCCATGATCCTGGAGCTCAAAGCCAGGGGAACCATCATCCTTTCTGCATAAACTGTCTATCCCTTTTTGGAATTTTGTTATTTCTGTGGGATCACCTCTCATTCTTCTAAAGATCAGATAATATTGGCCTAAGCTCTTCAAACTTCTACCTTTATTGCCGGTCTCACCAGGAATCAGGCTGGTGAACCTCTGCTGCATTTTGTCAATGACAAGTATGTGCTTTGGTAATAGGACCGGAACTGTGTGCACTGTTTCAAGTGTGGTCTCACCAGTGTTGTACTCAACTGAGGCAAGATGACTTTTCTCCTGTGCTTGAAACTGCTTTCTATAAAGCCCAGTATACTATTTGCTTTCTAAATTGCTTGCTGCACCTTTATGTTAGCTTTTGATAAGTTGTGAGCAACAATGTCTGAAGTCCCTGAACATCAACACTTTCTAACTTCTCACCATTTTGTAAATACCCTGCATCTCCATTCCTCCAATCAAAATGATTAATGGACAGAAACCAAGCAGTACTATCTTTGTCAATGGTGCTGTATAGATCTGTTCTAGGGCCTCAATTTTCACCATCTATATCAATTGCCTAAATTTTTGCTATTTGAATTCGAGAGGCTGAAGGGCCTCTTCTGTACTATATAATTCAATGGTCAGGGTAATGCACACAATTACGGATGATGCAGTGTTGGCTGGGAAAGTAAGCAGTAGGGAGGGCACAGAGACTGCAACTCTGATGTAGGCCTGTTCATTCATTGGGCGATAATGATGGTAGATGGACTACAGTTTTGGAAGTGTGAATGATCCACTTTGTTTGGGAAAAAATGGGAAAGTAGAATCTTTCAAAAGCATTAGGCCAGTAAATAGCATTCAGAGAGATTTGTACTCCAGTTGCAGAAAACTAAAATTGGCAAACATTATGGTCTTGTTCAAGAAAAAGTTGTAACGATAAGCCCAGCAGTTACAAACTAGTCAACACAAGATCAGTGTGGGGAAGTTTCTTGAAATGATTATTCAGCATAGAATTAGTAAGTCGCATTGGAAAAGGTGAGTTAATTGGGAAGATTTCTTAAGGGAAAAGCTGATAAACTAACTTGGAGTTTTTTCTTTGAAGGAGTAGAAGAAAGTGTTGCTGAGGGTAATGCTGTTGATATGGTGTACATGCTTTACACAATTATCCAATATTTTAAAATGTAATGTTCACTGTACTGATCTTTCTTCTCTAGGAGTTCTTGGTCAATACTGACATTTTTGTGATTTGAAATGATACATTGAATCGTGTTTTGACAGAAGTGACCTGTTCAAGTGAAGCACGGAGCCTTGTGATAGCAGCACCTGAGCATCAGGATGGAGCGGCTGGAAAACACAACCTTCTGGGGAACAGGGCTGTCCAGCACTAACTGAGTTCCAATGCATTGAGCCTGGATTCCACAGATTCACCAACATCTGGCTTAAGAAATTTCTTCTCATCTCAGTTCTACAGGGTCGCCCTTTCACTCTGAAGCTGAGGCCTCAAGTACTTGTCTCTCCTAATTGTGGAAACATCTTTTCCACATCCACTCTAAAAGCAACTTGCTGTTATTCAAACCCCCTCCAGCATTTTCAAACCACTCCCTTAATCCAGGCATTAGAAGATCCAGCGACTAGGAACCCCATTTCAGATTTCCTTGTTTCACTCAATATCCACACCTTTGTGTTCACTGCCTTTCCCGATGTGCACCCCTCACAGTGAGAGGAACTATTGCAGGGTTCTCTCAAACTGTCCTCTGGCTCTCCCTCTGTCGGTTAGCCCAGCTCCTGTAGAGTGTCTAGTTTTTGCCCATTGCCTTCCCTATAATCCTCCTCCCCTGTACAGTCTGTGCTCCTGTCACCCATTTTTCAGCTGCCATTGGTCCCCACGATCTTGAGTATCATTTAATGGGTCTGTGCTCCTGAACAGCTCCTTTACACATGTATCCAAAGTTCTGAATTCTTTTAATGTTATCTGTAATCTCCTGGTTTCTCTCTCCCAGGAATTGGGTTCGAAATCGATACTTAGGCAATCGAAATGAAGCATCAAATGATATCCCTGTCACAAAAGTGACCTGTTCTGGAGAAGCACAGAGCTTTGTGCCAACAGCAGCTGAGCATTGGGATGGAGTGACTGGAGAACAAAACGTTCTGGGGAATAGGGCTGTCTTGCACTAACTGAGTTTTCACTGTACTGAGCCTGGCTCAGGGAGGGGCAAATCAGTCCAGTGCTGTGGCCTTGTAGCAGGTCTATGATACAGTGCCACACAAGAGACTTGAGGAAAGCTATGGGTCATGGAATAAAATGGACTCCAGCAACTTGGTTTGGCTGAGGGATAAAAAAATGGAATAATCGTCAAAGTGGATATTTTTCAGGCTGGAGGCACTCATCCTCAAAGCTTCCTAAGAGGCCAGAATTAAGACGCTTTATTTTTCTGATATATTTCAAAGTTCACAGATGACACATAACTGGGAAGAACTGTTTGCTGTGAGGACAGTGTGGAACTGCAAAAAGTCATAGACAACTTTGTGGAGTTGACCGATGGGAGGTAGACTGGGTCCAATGTAGAGTATGAAATATTGCACGTTTGTTCAGAAGAACCTTGAAAGATAATGTAAAATAGAAGGTACAATTCTAAGAGGAGTTGCAGGAGCAGAGGGGACTGGGTATAACATGTTCACAGGTGGCAGGACAGATGGAGAGAGCAGTTCATACAGCATCAGCTTTATTCACAGGGGCATGGAGTGGGAGACCAAGGATGTGATGTATAAGACTTGTATAAGATACTTGGACAGAAGGTGGATGATAAGAGATCAGATTGAGGTTTTCAAAATCACAAGTGCGTTTTATAGAAAGGGAGAAAATGTTCCCATTGCAAAAAGGATTGAGAATCAGACAGATTTAAATTGCTTTTCAAAAGAAGCAAATGCAAACTGATTTTTTTAAAGAAGTTTTCACTTGGCAAGAATTAAGGTGTGGAATGTGCTGCCTGGCAGTGTGCTGAAGTTCCAGTGAGGCATTCAAGAAAGTGTGGTGAAGTTGTATAGTGTACTTGTGAATTGGAAAGCAGGAAGTTAGAATTTTTTTAAAGTTTTGGCAAATATCTGCAGTTCAGGTTGTGGGCGAGGTTGGTGACTTGCTCACTGAGCTGGCTCGTTCTTATTCAGATAGTGGAGAGCTGTGCCTCTAGGAATTCCCGTGCGTGTCTGTTTTGCTTGGGCTACTATGGTTACCTTGTCCCAGTTAAAGTGATAGCCTTCATTGTCTGAGTGTATCGATAATAAGGAGAGTTTGTTGAGCCCTTTTGCTGCAGTTGATGTTGACGTATTCTGATGGCTAGTTTCCTTCCTGTCTATGCCACAAACATTACACCAGACAGACAGGAAGGATACTGGCCATCAGAATACATGAACATCAGCTAGCAGCAAAACAGCACAATGAACACTCCTTATTATCGATACACTCAGACAATGAAGGCTATCACTTTAACTGGGACAAGGTAACCATAGTAGCCTAAGCAATGCAGAGACATGTACAGGAATTCCTAGAGGTATGGTTCTCCACCCATTATGCAATCCACAAACACATAGAATTGGACCCCATATACAAACCCACACAGATCAAAACCGGAAATGACACTACTCATCATAACTGACCAGACAGTATAAATTCCAAGCGGAGTAGAATAACACCGTTTTATCAGAGGCTCCATTGATGTTGTCACCTAGCACGATGACAAAACTTCTGAACAAGAACAGGCCAGCTCGGTAAGCAAGTCAACAACTTCAGTTAAAATTTGTTTGCAATTCATCACCCGGAAGAGGGCAGCAGAGAGGTGACACTGATTAGCTGACATGGGGAAGATTTGCATCAATATAGTCACTGCTTCCAGAAGATGGATTGTGAAGGGGTTGTTGTCAAGTGATAGTTTAATCACAAACACTTCGTCAATGTTTCCTTGATAATAAAGTACGAAGCTGGATGAACACAGCAGGCCAAGCAGCATCTCATGAGCATAAAAGCTGACATTTTGGGTATAGACCCTTCATCGGTTAGGGGCATGGGGTGAGGGTTCTGGAATAAATAGGGGGAAGTGGACTGAAGATGGAGAGAAAAGAAGATAGGTGGAGAGGAGAGTATAGTTGGGGAGGTAGGGAGGGGATAGGTCAGTCCAGGGAAGACGGACAGGTCAAGGAGGCGGGATGAGGTTAGTAGGTAGGAAAGGAGGTGCGGCTTGAGGTGGGAGGAAGGGATGGGTGAGAGGAAGAACAGGTTAGGGAGGCAGAGACGGGCTGGACTGGTTTTGGGATGCAGTGGGGGAAGGGGAGATTTTGAAGCTTGTGAAGTCCACATTGATACCATTGGGCTGCAGGGTTCCTAAGTTGAATATGAGTTGCTGTTCCTGCAACCTTCGGGTGGCATCATTGTGGCACTGCAGGAGGCCCATGATGGACATGTCATCTGAAGAATGGGAGGGGGAGTGGAAATGGTTTGCGACTGGGAGGTGCAGTTGTTTATTGCGAACTGAGCGGAGGTGTTCTGCAAAGCGGTCCCCAAGCCTCCGCTTGGTTTCCCCAATGTAGAGGAAGCCGCACCGGGTACAGTGGATACAGTATACCACATTGGCAGATGTGCAGGTGAACCTCTGCTTAATATGGAAAATCATCTTGGGGCCTGGGATAGGGGTGAGGGAGGAGGTGTGGGGGTAATTATGGCACTTCCTGCGGTTGCAGGGGAAGGTGCCGGGTGTGGTGGGGTTGGAGGGCAGTGTGGAGCGAACAAGGGAGTCACGGAGAGAGTGGTCTCTCCAGAAAGCAGACAAGGGTGGGGATGGAAAAATGTCTTGGGTGGTGGGGTCGGATTGTAGATGGCGGAAGTGTCAGAGGATGATGCGTTGTATCCGGAGGCTGGTGGGGTGGTGTGTGAGAATGAGGGGGATCCTCTTTGGGCGGTTGTGGCGGGGGCAGGGTGTGAGGGATGTGTTGCGGGAAATGCGGGAGACACGGTCAAGGGCGTTCTTGACCACTGTGGGGGGAAAGTTGCGGTCCTTAAAGAACTTGGACATCTGGGATGTGCGGGAGTGGAATGCCTCATCATGGGAGCAGATGCGGCGGAGGCGGAGGAATTGGGAATAGGGGATGGAATTTTTGCAGGAGGGTGGGTAGGAGGAGGTGTATTCTAGGTAGCTGTGGGAGTCGGTGGGCTTGTAATGGACATCAGTTACAAGCTGGTTGCGTCAATGTTTCCTTCCTTACTTCTGCCTCATGCCAGCCTACTTGGCTCAGACCAAGTGTGTAGTACCTGTTCTTATCAGCGTGGATCAAGGAGTGGATAGACCGACTGTGTCAGAGGTGGAAGGAAGACATAGGGTTGGCTGTAAAACCCTGCAACTGGTGGATCTCAATGCTGGCTTCGGCCTAATGCCCGTTCAGGGGAGCAGCTGACCTGCGGCGATGGCCACGGTGAGTGCTCGTGCCCTGGGACGGGGGTCTGGAACACGATCCAAGTGGCAGTGAAGAAGGTGGATGAGGGTGCACCGGTGGATCACACCTTTTTCATGAAGAGGGTCCTGCTGGACTGTTGTGGCTTCATCGCAAAAGACATCTACTGCCTGCAGGACTTCCCCGGGGGTGGTTTCTTCAATGTGACCTTCAGGAGTGCCAAATTATGTGAATGCTTCCTGAAGGTATTCAAGGAGAAAGGAGGTGAGGGTCCCCTCTCTGTCCTGCCCGCAGTCCTGTTGTTTGTGTTGCCTGTTCAGAGGAGCCGATTGGTTACCATACACGTGTACAACCCGCATGTGCCTGCAGCCAATGTTCTGACCTTCCTCGGAAGGTACGTGAAGGTTGAAGGGGACCTAACTAACATCATGGACCCCTTCGGGATTTGGACCAGCAAGAGGCAGGTGAGGGTGATGCTAAAGACGGGTGTGGATGGTAACATCATCCACCAACTGTGGATGCAATTGGGAGCAGCAGAGGCTACCTGACCTATGCAGGGCAACCCAAAGTCTGCCACGCCTGTGGTAGGTCAGGACAAATGCCGGAGGACTGTAAGGTGACCCTCTGCAGGAACTACAGAGAGGAAGGGCACCTCAGAAAGGATTGCCCAAAAGAGAAGAACTGCAACCTTTGCGGGGAAGTGGGCCACTTTTACAGGGCATGCCCTCGGTGGGGGAACTACCTATGCCCAGGTCGCCAGCAGGGGCAATGTGGGGCAAGCCCCCCCCACCGGAGGTGAGGAAGATGCCAGGCCCCTGCAAGGATCCAGACTGTCCTAGCGTGCAGGAGGGCCAAGCCACACAGGATGGACCTGAGGCTGGCGGAACAGCTCTGCAGACACCCCTCCCCGCTGAGAACCCGGAGTCAATGGAGGAGTAGGTGACAGGCAACCCGGGGGAATGGACGATGGTCCGGAAGGGGCCCTGCACCAGAGCTCCGGGCTACCAGGAGCAGCAGAGCTTCAGGTGGGGAGCAAGAAACAGCATGCCCCCAGCCTGACCCAGATCCGGAATCTCCTGTCTCTGTCTCCCTGACGACACCGGACAGGGAAAGTGACCCAGGAGGCAGCATGGATGGCTTCCTCAGCCTGGAGAGTGTCCAGCGGTTTACTCGTGCAACAGGGATGCAGGGTCTGGTGGAGGGGCTGGACCTTAGACTCGGAGGGTACCGTGGTTACTATTAACAATGGAGGTATGAATCGCGAGCATTAATGTGTGGAGCATTATGTCTACCGCATGATGTGTGTCTATGTTGGCCCACCTGACCAACATCAAGGCAGGCCTCCTGATTCTGCAGGAGTGCAGGATACCGCACCTCAGCAGGTACGGAAAATGGTTGGGCGCCTGGACTCATGGGCCTTCAATTTGGTTGGGGGGTAACTACTGTCGCTTCTCAGGCCTGGCTATTCTGCTGCAGGGACATAACTTCACCATCTCCCAAGTTCAGGAGGTGGGTGGTGGGGGTGCCTCCTAATGGCGGATGTCACCTATAAGAATGCACCCCTGAGGCTGATCAACATGTACGCCCCAGTAGTACAGAGTGAGCAGTTGGCTGTCCTGCAGCGGCTTTCACGCCTGCTGGCTACGTATGGGCCGGTCATCCTAGCCGGGGACTTCAACTGCATCATTGTTGCAGACGGACAATCTGGCGTGGGGACAGCGGGCGGGGGTGGGGGGAGCGTAAACTGGATGTCATGTCGAGATTCCTGATGGACACGGTGAAGGACGCCGAACTGCTCGACGTCTTCAGCACCCCTGCAGATGGAGCGCAGCGGAGATACACCTGGTCGTGGCCAGACGGGTCTATCACTCAAGGATAGACTTCCTGCTTGTGTCCCAAGCGTTCTCAGTCAGGTCCACCGGCGTCAGGCTGGTGTTCTTCTCTGACGACTGCTTCCTGCTGGCCAACTGTCACTTACAGGTCGACCAGCAGGCCGGCAAGGGGACGTGGAAGCTCAACATGACTCTGTTGACCCCAGAGAACATCGAGGAGCCCAAGAGGGAGTATGCCAGTTGGAGAACCGTGAAAGTCCTCTTTGACCCTCCGGGAGACTGGTGGGAGACAGTCAAAGTGAACATCAAGGGGTTCTTTGTCCTCAAGGGTGTTTGGAAGGAGAGAGAGAGACGGGGAAAGCTGTCGCGACTGCACTAAAGGATGCAGCACCTGCTCCTTCTGCAGTCGATGGGGTTTGATGTCATGGAGGACCTTTAGGTGGTGAGGGGCCAGCAAACCTCGCTGTTTGCCACGGAGGCTTCAGGATAATCTTCCGGTCCAGGGTCCACCCAGTGGACCAGGACGAGACGTGCTCATGTTTCTTCTTTCAGAAGGTGCACAGAGAGCTCTATACTTAGCTGGTTGAAGGAGGATAATGGCTCGGTGATGTCGTCTCGGCCCGACATTCTGAGGATCAGCAGATCCTTTTATGCCTGACTGTACGACACGAAGCCCACGGACAGCACAGCTTCCGAGTCATTCCTGTCGTCAATCACGGAGGTCTTAGACAACAGCACATGGGAGTGGCTGGACCAGCCGATATCCCTGGACGAGCTGACCAGAGCCCTCAAGTCCTTTGAGAGGAACAAGACTCCCAGGAGCATAGATAATAAAGTGTGAAGCTGGATGAACAGAGCAGGCCAAGCAGCATCTCAGGAGCACAAAAACTGACGTTTCGGGCCTAGACCCTTCATCAGAGAGCTCCTGAGATGCTGCTTGGCCTGCTGTGTTCATCCAGCTTCACACTTTATTATCTTGGATTCTCCAGCATCTGCAGTTCCCATTATCTCTGAAGACTCCCAGGAGCAATGGCTTACTGGTCGAGTTGTATTCGGCTCTGTGGGAGTTGGTCGGCCAAGAACTGGAGGTGTACGACTGCACTTTGGGCAGGGAAAATGTGCAGGTCCATGAGGAAGGGCATCATTACCCTCATTTCCAAGAAGAAGGGGCAGAGGGAAGAAATTAAAAATTGGCAATAATCATTACTGAACGTAGACTACAAAATCCTGGCCAAGGTCATAGCCAACCAGGTCAGGTCTGTCTTGGAGTCGGTGATTCACCCTGACCAAACTTGTGCTGTGCTGGGCAGGAAGATTGCTGAGAGCCTCGCGCTCATCGGGGATATGATTGCCTACATGCAGGACAGGTGGGTGGATGCCTGCCTCATCAGCCTGGACCAGGAGAAGGCCTTTGATAGGGTCTCTCATGCTTACATGAGGGACATCCTCTCCAATGTAGGGTTTGGGGAGGGCATCTGCAATTGGATCCGACTGCTCTACACCAACATCGTTAGTGCAGTCTGAATCAATGGGTGGGAATCAGACACTTTTCCAGTCAGATTTGGAGTCAGGCAGGGCTGCCCACTCTCTCTCCTGCCTTGTTCGTGTGTTGTATGGAGCCCTTTGCTGCATCCATCAGGAAGGACGTGAACCTGAAGGGCGTGACTATCCCAGGCAGCAAAGGCCTGCAGGTCAAGACCTCCCTGTATGTGGACAACGTCGCTGTCTTCTGCACTGATTGTCGGTCAGTGAGTGGGCTGTTGGACATCTGCGGCCAGTTTGAAAAGTCAGTAGGGGCAAGAGCGAGGCCATGTTCTTTGGCAACTGGGATGACCGCTCCTTCATCCTTTTCACCGTCAGACAGACTACCTGAAGATGCTGGGTGTTTGGTTTGGTGGAGCTGGGGCTGTGCACTAAGACTTGGGAGGAGCCTATCTCCAAACTGAGGCACAAGCTGGGCAGGTGGACGCACCATCGTGGGTAAAACCCTGGTCATCAGGTGTGAGGGGCTTTCGGTATTACTATACATGGCGCAGGCCTGGCCTATTCCCTGGACGTGCGCCACTGTGGTCACCCAGGCCAGCTTCCACTTCATTTGGGGGTCGATGATGGACCGGGTCCACAGGGACGTTATGTACAAAAGCCTAGAGAATGGGGGAGGAAGGACGTGCCAAACGCCACCCTCATCCTGATGGCTACCTTGGTGTGTGGTTGCATCAAGCTGTGTGTAGATCCTCAGTACACAAACACCAAGTGTCACTACCTACTGAGGTTCTACCCGTCCCCGGTGTTGCGAAGGATGGGCCTGGCCTCGCTGCAGCACGCTCCAAGTTTCATTTAACCTCTTTGTTTTATATAACCAATTGGGAGCTGAAAGGCAGGATATACTACTTTTGCCATTCCCGTATAGCACATTGTGAGGCAAGGTGAGCTTCTCTGGGTGTTTCAGTTATAATTATCAAAGGTGTTCGACCTCCTCTCCATACCAAGAGTATTAAGTTATTTATATAGAAATGATCACTGTAGGGTAACAGGGAGATAAAAGACAGGAGATTAGCATGATGTAATGATCATCACTTGAAGAGCTGGTGCAGACACGATGGGCCAAATGGTCACCACCTGAACCATAACACATCAATGACATTCCCAAGATAATGTGTCGGTGATTAGGGAGGTAAAGGGAATGTTGGACTTAGTGCAAGAGGGAGATGTATAAGCAGAATATGTCTTGCTCCAAGTAGTTGAACCGTCCTGTACCACCTGTCCTTCATGGAGAAATTTTTGAAAGAAAACATCTTTGACCACAAGGCCATCAGGCAGTGGTCAGCACATAGCGTCCTTGAGACCCTTCGGGAAAAGGAGAGGGTGGATCCTGTCGGGTGGTTCCCCACACAGACTGCCAAAGCCATTTTGCAGAATGCCTCAATGCCAGAACTTTCTAACAAGCACCCGGACATTGCTTGGCTGGTGGTGAGAGGAGCTCTGCCAGTGAGATGGTTTATGCATGCCCGGGTTCTCTGCGCCACTGCACTCTGCTCTCGAGGTGGCTGTGGGGGCGAAAAGATTGTCAATCAGCTCCTTCTGGTGTGCGCCTATGCGCAGGAGGTCTGGAGGGGAATGCAGTGGTTTTTGTCGAGGTTCATCCTGAGTGGCTCCGTGACATGGGACTCCATGCTCTACGGGCTATTTCCTGGGACACACACTGAGACCAACATCAACTGCACCTTGAGGACCATCAATGTGGAGAAAGACACTCTTTGGTCTGCCCGCAACTTGCGGCAACAGGATGTTGCCTGGTGTGGAGGGTATTAGCTATGGAGAAACTTGGGCTGTTCTCACTGGAAGGTTCTCACTGGTTGAGGGGTGACCTGATAGAGGCCAACAAGATTACAAAGGGCATAGACAGATTGGACAGTCAGAAGCTTTTTTTTTCCCAGGATGGAAGAGTCAGTTACTCGGGGGCATGGGTTTGAAGTGTGAGGGGCAAGGTTAAAAAGTGATGTTTTTTTCTAACACAGAGGGTGGCGGGTGCTTGGACTCTGCTGCTGGAGTTGGTGGAATCATATACGATAGTGACTTTTGACAGGTGTCTTAAGAAATACATGAATAGGATGGAAAGAGAGGGATACAGTTCCCGGAAGGGTAGTGGGTTTTAGTTGTGACAGGCAGCATGTTGGTGCAGGCTTGGAGAGCCAAAGGGCCTGTTCCTGTGCCGTAATCTTCTTTGTTCTTTGTCCTTTTAAAAATGACAGGGGGGAAGGACTATGTAGTCCTTTTAAAAGGTGGTCTGCTTTTCTAAGTTTGTAGATTTAGACGAAAATGTGTGCAAGCAGCTGCAGATGTACAGACAGTTCTGAAATTGAAACCTATGTATCAATTGGCTTTGTGATTGGAAACCTAGGTATGATTTGATGTTAAGGAACTAGTCTGACTATCAGACAATTAATTTAAACCAGGCACTTAGAGACTGAAAACCAATTGAAGGTAAATCTGATGGTGTTGACAACCTAGGACCAATCCTATTATAAGAAAATTAACAGGTCATCAAGGTTTTATAAGAAAGGGGTTTTTTGAAAATCAGCGTGAGAGCGAACTGTCATTAGAAGAGAAAAACTCTGGCTGTTACAGAAATCTTTAAGCTCTCTGATTAAGCACCATCTAAAAGATACTATGGAACTCTTAGCTAATATTCCCGACATCAGAATTCAATGGAGAGAAGTGCTTCGAACATCAGAATTTGACGGAAAAAGGCGTTCCTGGGAGGATCAGAGGAGAGGGCACGGAGCATTCCAGAAGATGGAGCTGAATGCAGTTTTTCAAGTCTAAGTTTTAATTTTTTTTATTACTTTGGTTTACATAAGTCGGACTTGGAAATATTGGACCAGCATACCATTAGAATTTTGTTTTTATTAGGGAATAGTCAGTAGTTAAGGGAGAATTGTGTGTTTTGTTCGTAGTTCTGGTAATTTGTTCACTGTCAGAGTTAGATAAATAAATTGTAACTCGTTGATTATAGAGTGAGAGAAAAGATTTCATTTCATTTTACCTTTTTTTAGGTAACCGATTGGGAGCTGAAAGGCAGGATATACTACTTTTCCCATTCCCGTATAGCACATTGTGAGGCGAGGTGAGCTTCTCTGGGTGTTTCAGTTATAATTATCAAAGGTGTTCGACCTCCTCTCCATACCAAGAGTATTAAGTTATTTATATAGAAATGATCACTGTAGGGTAACAGGGAGATAAAAGACAGGAGATTAGCATGATGTAATGATCATCACTTGAAGAGCTGGTGCAGACACGATGGGCCAAATGGCCACCACCTGAACCATAACACATCAATGACATTCCCAAGATAATGTGTCGGTAATTAGGGAGGTAAAGGGAATGTTGGACTTAGTGCAAGAGGGAGATGTATAAGCAGAATATGGCTTGCTGCAGATTAAATAGCAGATAGGTAACATCAAATTAAAATATTCTGTACAGTACTGTATCCAAAGCAGGGTGCATTTGCTTTAGAGATGCTAATAAATATTCCTTAGACGGAATCCTGAGATGAATGGAGGTAACAAAAGGAAACATTAAATAATTGAAGCATAATATTCCGGGAGTCTTGAGAAGTCATGCGGCGAGGCTGTACCCCATCTGCCTGGTTGGAATTCTGTATCTCAGATGATTGTGGGCACTCTATTGGTCAATAGGTTTGTCACGGAGAGCTAGATTTTAAAGTTTTTTTGTCTTTGTTGTCAAATTCCTTTGGGGTTCATCTGTGCCTATCTGTAATGTCCCTTCACTTCACAACACTTTGTCCGATTTTTGAAGTCTTCAGCAATCCTGTTTTTCCATACCTCCTTCACCGGTGGCTGCATTTTCAGCTGTCTGGATGCTGGAGTCTGAAATGTCCTTTTTTTAAATTTTATCTGTCTCCCACTCCTGTGCTGTGATTCTCTTTTTAAAAACAAAAAAAACTGCATCAAACTTGAAATGAGTTACACGTAAAGAAATTATGTTTAATCACCCCTGTGAAGCATTTGAGGTGTTGTCTGTTAAGGTGTTATTTAAGACCATAAGAATATAGGAGCAGAATTAGGCCATCTGGCCCATCAGGTTTGCTCCACCTTTACTTCATGGCTGATTATGTTTTGTGACACCATTCTCCTGCTGTGACTCAGTAACACCTGATCCTTTACTAATTAAGTGCCTATCTATCTCTGCCTTAAGACTTGGCCTTCATAGCTGTCAGTGGAATGAGTTCCACAGATTCATCAACATCTGGCTGCAGAAATTCCTTCTCACCTCTGTTCTAAAGGGTCATCCCTTCACTCTGAGGCTGTGCCCTCAGGACCTTGTCTCTCCTAATTGTGGAAACATCTTTTCCACATCCGCTCTAAATGCAACTTGTTCAAACCTTCTCCAGCCTTTTCAAACCTCCCCCTTAATCCAGGCCTCAGAGGATCCAGTGACTGGGAAGACCATCTCTGATTTCCTTGTTTCACTCAATATCAACAGCTCAATGCTCACTGCATTTTCCAACACACATTCCTCACAGTGGGATGAGGAACTATTGCAGGGTTCTGTCCCTCTCTCCCCTGGCCCTCCCTCTGTCGGACAGCACAGCTCTTGTGGGGTGTCCAGCTCTTGCCCATTGCCTCCCCTATCAGCGTCCTCTCCTTTCACACTATCTTTCATCACTGTGCAGCTCCAATCATCGATTTTGCAACCGCTGTAGATCCCTAGGGTGTTGAGTATTATTAAATGGGCTTGTGCCCCTGAACAAGTCCTTTACACACTTGACCAAAATGTTAGAATGTAACATGCACTCTGGTTTCGCTCTCCTAGGAACTGACACCCCAGCGATTGAGATGAAGCATCGAATGGTATCCCTTGGAGACAGGTGACCTGTACAGATGAACCATGGAGCATTGCAAAAACAACACCTGAGCATCAGGATTGAGCAGCTGAAGAACAAAACCTTCTGGGGAACGGGGCTATGCAGCACTATAACTGAGTTTCCGCTGCACTGAGTTTGGGTCAGGGAGGGGGGTTCAGCCCGGTAGAGTGGCAATTGAGTGATTCCTGATGGAAAGCTTCTGTGGGGGTGATGCTGCCAGGGTCCCATTTGTTGTCCATCTTGACTTGACTTATTGCAGTTCTTGTAGTGATGGTGCTCCCACAGTGGGGATCATGGGGATGAGGCTTCAGAAACTCACTCTGCTGCCTTTTGGGGTAGATCCAGGTGCCCCTGGAATTGGGACAGCTGTCCGAAAGATACCTTGCTGTATTCATTTGCTCGCCTGGAGTAACTAATTTTTTTCACAATAACAAAGAGCAGCAAATTATTCATTTAATAATTCAGCATTTACTGAGCTAGGCCAGTCACGACTCTATTGACAGCTGCTGTTTTATATCCAGAGTTCAGAATCCAACTGGTTAACATTCTGAAACTACACTTGCCATTCTGAAAAAAAATTTTGATTATTCCTACTCTGTGGTCTCTGTCCAGTATGTGTTACGTATTGGCTTTGGTCCCATGGATGTGATATGTTATTTGTGGCTTTTTGATGGGTGGGAAGAATAGATACATCCTTTGTTAACTTTTTATGGAGGGAGCTGGGTGGGTGGTAGTGATTTAGGTCTTCATTAATTTATTACTTGTAATCATCCTCTGATTGTAGTGAACTTTATTCTGGAGTGACTCTAGGACTATGTGGTTTCTGTTGGTACCTTTGAGACTTTCCATGACATTGGGTACTGAAAAGTGTGAGAACAGTATCAAGCTTTAATATTGAAGTTTTTTTTATTTACTGTTTTGGTGTAACACATTTCTGCTTTCTTAACCCAAAATTAGCTCTTTGTCTTTATCTTTTAAGTGGAATCGTCTATCAGTAAAAACTATACAAAGATGTTTTCTTTTCTGCAGTTGGAAGGGTTTTTTTGTACTCGTGATTTTCTATTTTTTGAAGAAAGTTTTTGTACTAGATAAATGTGTTTTTAAATCAACATCTTTGCTTTCCATGAGTTTTCATGACATCATTTGTGATCACACGTGTAGCTTCATTCATTGGGTTTCAGTTGTCAGTTTCAGTTGGTGGGTGGAGAAAGTTGAAGTGAGTGAGACTCTCACTGGATGTTACTGTCTTTGGTTACACTCTAGTGCCTACTGGAGTCGATTTATCTCAGGAATCCCTGGGATTGGGAAAGTTGTCTGACAGATACCTTGCTGTATTCTTTGCTCACTGGGAGTAACTAATTTTTTTTTCACAAGAACAAACAGCAGAATATTATTTATTTAATAATTCAGCATGAACTTCATTCTTTAGGTCCATAATTGCCTCTCGCCCTCCTCTTTTGTTCTTTTTGTGTTCTTATGTTTGTGGAAGTCCTTGGATTCATTTTTATATTATCTGTTCTCCGACTCTATCCTTGTTCTGTTACTTGATTTTTTTTGCAATTCTTCTAAAGACTTTCTGCATTTAGCCTAGTTTCCACTAATAAGAGTGATCTGCCATCCGTCAAGTGCACTTTTTCTCTTAATTTACTTCTATCTCTCTTTCTAGTCAGAGTTGTGAAACTCTTTATAGTACCTTTCCTTCCTATATTCCTTGACTGAACTACCTCCTTTTAGGAAGACAACTCATTGTTCTATGAAAGATTTAGTTGCCAGTTTTTTTGATTTTAATTCTTCTGACTTAAGTCTGTTTTCCCTACCAATGATGCCAGTAGGCCCCTAATTTGTTTCTTGTTCACTTTTTACTCTCTCTGGCCTTGACAACAATACTGTCCCAGTTTGGGGTTGGAATATTCTAATACTGTCCATAGCTACTACATGGTTTGCTAACTTAATTGAGTTTTTTGACTAAGTAACAAAGAGGATTGACTTCAGTAAGGCTTTCCACAAGGTTGCTCACAGTAGACTGGTTAGCAAGGTTAGGTCAGCTGGAATAAAGGGAGACCTAGCCATTTGGCTACAGAACTGGTTCGAAGATAGGAGACAGAGAGGGTGGAGTTAGTGGGTTGCTTTTCAGACTGTAAACCTGTGACCAGCGGTGTGCCACAAGGATTGGTGCTGGGTCCACTGTTTTTTGTCATTTATATGAATGATTTGGATGTTAAAAGGGGTGGAATGATTCAGAAGTTTGCAGATAACACCAAAATTGGAGGTGTAGTGGACAGTGAAGAAGGCATCGCTGGCAAGGCAGTACGTATTGTCCATCCCTGATTGCACAGAGGGCAGTTCAGTGTCAAACACATTGCAATGGGTCTGGAGTCAAATTTATGCCAGACCAGGTAAGAATGGCAGTTTTCTTTCCTAAAGGACATTAGTGAACCTGGTGGGTTTTTTCAATAATGGACAATGGATTCATGGTCATCATTAGATTTTTAATTCTAGATATATTATTGAATTCGAATTCCGCCATCTGCCGTAGTGGGATATGAACCCAGGTCCCTAGAATGTTATCCAGGTCTCTGGATTAGCAGTCTAGCAATAATACCAGCAGCCTCCTCTACTGAGCATTGTGAAACTGTTTAACATCAAACTCAGGGTTAGACTTCTTTGAATACATTCTTCAATGTAAAATCCTACTTGACAGAACCTTCAGTACAGGATTCCCAGAAGAAAACACTCCTCCCCACCCGAGTACATCAGTTCCTGTAAAAATTTCCCAGAATGTAATATCTCCCAGTATATCAGCCCCCTCAGCACATGATTCCCAAAAGGTAGTACATCCCCAGTACAACTGGCCCTCAGTATGGAGCCCCAGAAGATAATATCTCTCAGTACATCAGGTTTAGTGGAGGACCTCCAGAAGATAACAGATTCTAGCACATCTGCCATCTGTACAGGGATCCAAGAATATAACATCTCCCCGCATATCACTGCCCCATACAGCACCACTCTCAATATAAATCAGTGCTCAATCTGACATCCATCAGTGTGAGATTCCCATAGTACATGTCCCTTGGTGTAGCACTCCTCAGTGAACAGTCTCGTAATTAAATACCACTCATCGCACTTTCCAGCACTTGGCCCATAGCCTTGAATGTTGTGACATTTCAAGAGGTCACTCAAATATATTTGAAAGGTTGTGAGGTTACCCACCTCAACTATCCTCTCAGGCAGCGCATTCCAGATCCCCACCAGTTTCTGGATAAAACTGTTTTTCATTCTGGTCCAAGATGGGTGTGCAGTAGTCCTCTATGATGGAACTCATCTCTTGTGACTGCTTTAGTTTATCATTTTTAACCCCATCTCTTTTGTTTTTAAAAACTCATTTATTCAGTAATGATTTCCTACAACCTCTGAGATACAGAAGCCTGAAGACACACGGAAGTAGGTTCAGGAACAGCTTCTTCTTCCTGGCCGTTATCAGGCTGCTGAATGGACTATCTAGCCTCAAATAACACTGATAATGCTAGATGTTGATCTCACCGAGGACATGTCCTGTGCATTGTACCCTATATGGCTCTGTCTAAGTCTTTTTGATCTGTTCATCCTTTGCTTAGGGTGATCTGCCTGTACTACTCATAAACAAAGTTTTTCAATGTATTTTAGGGCATGTGACAATAAATAAATCATCTTGTCTTCAGTTTGGACAGTATGAGTGCCATTAAGAGCCCAGCATCCAGACCTTGTGCGGTCAGAGAGTGGACCTCTAATGATCTCGAGCCGGGCCCAGGCCTCGAGCATGTGGTAAGTTTGGTCTACCACAGACCTAGCACACAGGAGAGTGAGCCTTTCTGGGGCTAGCACAGGACCTGGAATCGACGGCTGCTACATCAACCGAGGTAAGACCAGGAGGAAAAGATGCCGGAGGATCCGTGAATTCATTGTTATTGAATTCTGGCGCTGGCGACCGAGGCAAAAAGGCATCTCGAAAACATCGATGAGTGGTCTCAGTGGCGAGAGACCCCACTCTGACGTTGATTGATCCAGTGGAGGAGCAATAGCATAGCGGCAAAGATGGCATTTGAGGATCAGTGACTTCAATATTCATTGGGTCCTGTGTGTTTGGTGGCAAAGCAGTGGCGGAAGGATGGTGGCACATATGTCATTGACGGTGATGAGCTGGCTCAGGGCTGATGCCTTCAAGGTGTATTTTTCCTGTCTTTCCTTCTTCCTAAATTATTCAAAACAACGGCATTTCATGGTGACAAATGAAAGCCTTCCTCTGAATTTTATTGTATTCTTACTGTAAAATACACATCAATAAAATTAAACTGAAAATCAAGTCCATTCTAAACCTGCCTTTCACCTCACCTTCTGACTCTTAACTGCTCTCTGGGCATCCAGGGATGGGCAATAAATGTTGGCCTCAGGCAGAGATGTCCACATCCCATGAAAGAATAAAAACATTCAGAAATGCCAAAGGAAGTAGGGTCAGCCAACAGCTCAGAGGGCAACACAACGTGAGAAGGCTTAGAATATATAAAATGACAAATTTTGGTAAAGCGGCAAGGAAACTGAGGGAGGAATTAAACAACTACAATATGAAGTAGCTTTATCCAAACACATTCCTGCTGATTGGGAAACACATGAGATCACTTCACAATCACCTTCGCTCTCCCCACCTGAAGGGACCATCCTCTCTGATGAAGGGTCTAGGCCCGAAACGTCAGCTTTTGTGCTCCTGAGATGCTGCTTGGCCCGCTGTGTTCATCCAGCCTCACATTTTATTATCTTGGGACCAACTGGGAACTGGCAATGGGCGGGAGTAGTCAATCAGGGATCACCCCGCCCTTCCAAGATACTAACCAACCAGTGTGCGGCACTATGATTGACACGGCGCGGCGGCATCTGAATAGCCATGGCTCTAATCAATCACCGTGTCATTCGCTTAGCGTCGGGTCTAGCCATAGCTTCATTGGCATCACCGTTAACCTATCAGCGATCCCAGCTCTGATTGACAGCTCATGCCGAATTCCGATTGATCGTTGGATTCTCGACCCGCCCCCAGGGGGCGAGCGGAGACCGTTGGAGGAGAAGAAACGGTTAAAATTTGAACAATGGGTCTGGAAGTGGAAGGTCAAACTGAATGGCCAACTTCAGAAAATTCTGGAGAAAACCCCATTAAGGAAGCTTGGGAGAGCGAATTCGGTGGTGGGGGTAATGTTTATTGGGAAGGGACAAACATTGGATTTATTCTAAAGAGACAAGAACTGCCGATGCTGGAGTCAGTGCAACGCATTTTGGAGCTGGAGGAATACAGCAGGCCAGGCGGCATAAGGGGAGCAGGAAAGGCCATTTTTCGGGTTGGAACCCTTCTTCAGAAATAGGGAAGGGAGCCGGGAAATAAATAGAGCGACGAGGGGTAGGGCTGGGGAGGTGATAGGCGAGCGCAGTGGTGGAGATTGGTCGGTGGGAATGGTGGGGCGGATAGGTGGGAGAGAAGATGGACAGGTTGTGTCAGGTCGAGGAGGTTCGGTAGGATGGTGACAGGTGAGTCCAGGTAGGGAGTGGTGGGAAGGGAGGATAGGTGGGAGAGAAGATGGACAGGTTGGGTCAGGTTGAGGAAGGGCAGGGGTGTTCGGTAGGATGGTGACAGGTGAGTGCAGGTACGGAGTGGTGGGAAGGGAGGATAGGTGGGAGAGAAGATGGACAGGTTGTGTCAGGTCAAGGGGGTTCAGGTGGGATGGTGATAGGTGAGTGTAGGTAGGGAGTGGTGGGGAATTGGACAATAAGGTGTGAGGGGCAAATAGGCGGGAGAGAGGGTGGACAGGTTGCATCAGGTCAAGGAAGCGAGAGGGAGGGTTGGACATGGGAAGAGGTGGGGGGGTTTAAAGCTGGTGAATTCTACGTTCAGGCCATCGGGCTGTAGGCTCCTGAAGTGGAATATGAGGTGTTGCTCCTCAAGTTTGCACGTGGCGTCATTGTGGAACTGGAGGAGGGCCAGTATGGACATGTCACCCACGGAGTGTGAGGGGGAGTTAAATCAGTTGGTGACCAGAAGATGTTGTCGATTATTGCATAAGAGTGCAGATGCTCCATGAAATGGTCCCCAAGTCTGCGCCTGGTCTCATCAATGTAGAAGTGGCCCTATTGGGAGCAACAGATACAGTAGATCAGGTTGGACGATGTACAGGTGAACCCCTGTCAGAGTTGGAAAGTTTGCTTTCGGCCTCGGATGGGGGTGAGGGGGGAGGTGTAGGGGGAAGTGTAGCACTTCCTGCGGTTGCGGGGAAAGGTGGTAGAGTTAGTGGGGAGTGTGGAACAGACGAGGGAGATATGGAATGAGCAGTCTCTACGAAAGGGAAATGGGGTGGGGAAGGAAATATCTCTCTAGTTGTGGGTTCGTATTGTAGGTGGCAGAGGATGATATGCTGGATGCGGAGGTATGAGGACCAGGGGAGTCTGATTTTTGTTCTTGTTGGGGAGAAGGGTGTTTGAGGACAGAATTGTGGGGAATGCAAGAGATGTGGTTGAGGGCATGTTTGATCATAAGATGGGGGAAGTAGCGGTCCTTGAAGTAGGAGAACATCTGGGAAGTCCAGGAATGGGACACTCCATCTTGAGAGAAAATGCAGTGGAGGTGGAGGAATTAGGAGTATGGAATCGCATTCTTGCAGGAGGGTGGGTGAGAGGAGGTGTAGTCCTGTTGCTGTGGGAGTCGGTGAGTTTGAAATAGATGTTGGTGTTGAGTTGGTTACCAGAGATGGAGACAGAGAAGTACAGAAAGGAGAGGGAGATATCGGAGATGGTTCAGATGAAATTGAGGTTGTGGCAAAAGGTGTTTAAAAAGAGTTGATGGACTGCCCAAGCTCCTTTTGGGAGTGCGAGGCAGCACCGATACAGTCATCAATGTAACATGGAAGAGGTGAGGGATGGTGCTGGTGTAACAGCAGGAAGGGACCATTCTACAAATTGTACAAAGACACAGACTTAGCTCGTACCTATAGCCACCCCTTAGGCATGTAGGAAGTGGGAGGAGTTAAAGGAGAAGTTGTTCAGTGTAAGGACAAGTTCTTTTAAGAGGATGAGGGTGTTGGTGGAGGGTGACTGATTGGGCTTGTGGGAAAGGAAGACATGGAGGGCTTTTCGGCCATCTTGTGTGGAGGATACAAGTGTACAAGGATTGGGCGTCCATGGTGAAGATGAGGTTTTGAGGTCTAGGGATTTTGAAGTCTAAGGATTTTGAAGTCTGGAGGAGGTGGAGGGCATAGGTGGTGCCCTGACTTAGGTAGGGAGTTTCTGGACCGGGGCAAAAGAGAGACTCGAGGTAAGCGGAGATGATTTCAGTGGGGCACAAGCAGGGAGAGACAGTGGGTAGGCCAGTGCAGTCAGGTTTCTAGATTTTAGGAAGAATATATAAATAGGCAGTACAAGTTTGGGGAACAATAAGGTTGGAGGCTGTGGGCAGGACGTCACCTGTGGTGATCAAGTTACGAATGGTCTGAGAGATGATGGTTTGATGATCGGGAATTGTGTGCGGTAGGAGGTGTTGGAAAGTTGGAACTTGGCCTCCACAATTTTGAGGTCAGTGCTCCAAACCACTACTATTCCACCCCACTTATTCACAGGTTTGATGGTGAGTTTGGGAATGGAGCAGAGTGTTGCGCATTTCGATTGGGAGAGGTTGGAGTAAGTTAGAGGGGTGGAGACATTCAGGTGATTGATATTACAACAGCAATTGGAAATGAAGACGTGGAGGGAGGGTAGGTGTTTGTGAGGTGGTATCCAGGAGTACGGGTTGTGATCAAGGCAGGAGAAGGGGTCTGCAGAGGGTGGATTAAATTCCCGATCAAAGAAATAGGTGCAAGAGGTGCAAGCAGCGGTAAAAGAGTTCGCCATCCAGACGTGAATGGAATTCATAGATGTGTGGGCGTGGGGGAATGAAGGTGAGTCGTTTGCTGAGGACTCACCGTTCATCCTCAGTGAGGGGGAGGTCTAGGGGAATGGTGAATACCTGCAGGGCTTGGGCTGGGGCTAGGTGTCGAGTTGGAGCTGGAAGTTGGGGTGGAGACTGTCTTATGAGTGAGTGTCTATATAAGGATGTTCATGGAAGTGGAAACTGAAGTGACGTCTGTGGTAGAAATGACATTGCCGGTGCCTGTGGCAGAGGTGGCAGTGGAAGAGATGTAGTCAACAGCGTCAGCGGGAGAGCCTGAGGCAACTGCATAGTTAAATGCGCTGGACAAATTGAGAGACAAGTCCAGGATAGGATTAGCTTCTGGGATGGTGACCATCTTCCAAATAGTGCCCATGAGATCTCTGACATCCACTGGACAGTGCAGCCAGGACCTTGGTTTAATGATTAATCAAAACGTCAGATAATGCAGCATCCCAACTTTACCGACCCTCCTATACCTGGGTACTCTTGGCACCAACACTCCACTTAATGGCACGCCATCAGTTCTACTGACTGTTCGCCTGGATTTCAGCTCACATTATTGGACTGAGTTTTGTGAAATATTGTATTATAGGTCTCTTTACTGACTCACCAGCTTGCTATGTTCACAAATGCTGCATTCCAATTCATTCCTTTGGCACTCCTTACTAGCTCGCTATATTTACTAATACCCGCATTCCCATTCATTCATTCATAACCATTTATGAACTCATTAACATATTAACTCATAACACATTATAGCATAAAAACGATTTTTGTAGTGCATTTTACTATTGTGAGATAGACTAAGTTAAAACATTCCTTCCAAACTTCTGCTCCTTCACACCTTCAGCCCTTACCAGACCTATTTACATCCAAAGCTACTTCTGAATAAATATCAAAGACTACTAACCTATTCAGAAACAATACCCTCACTGCCAACGTGTCTCCACAACCCACCGGAAATTATGTAAAGATTATAATATTAATCAGTCCCTTACCAACCATCTCTTGAGAGTTGAATAGTTTGCAGAACATCAGACAACTTTCCTCTGCTAGAATGTACTTGTTAAATGCATAGTGAATCTGGCCCCTGTTCCCATTAAGAAAGTTACTTTTAAAAACAACACTTCTGTGAAATTGTGTGAATGAATGAAACTCGTACCAGCAAATAGTAAACAAAATCTCACAACCTAGCTGCAGTAATCAGTTTAATATCCTTTATACTTTTATTTGGTGCATATATAATTTCTAACTCTGGATCGTATTGGTCCAGCATTTTTACTAACTTAAAAGATAAAAGGACGAACACCTCTTAGTTATGCAAGCAGACTGGACAGACACTCTAATCCAAGTAGCAGCCAGCACTAAGCAAATGCTTTAAGCAATCTCTTGTTGCCCCAGGACAGATATCACACAAACTCCTGTGTACAATAGATAAAACTGTGTAACAGCATAGTAATAGAATTTTAATATCTGTAAGAATTGTACTTGAGATTCCATTGCCACCTCATACTGTGCTACTGCAGATGCTCAATAAAGGTTCTATTTTTGCCACTCATCGATTTCATTCATTGTTTGAAACACGATCCCACAGTTTGAAAATGTGTCCATTTTAAATTTGGGCTGAAACCATTGCAGCAGGGTTTTTAGTTCATCGATATTTCGAGCTAAAGCTGATGTTATTTTCTGAATTGCAATTTAATGTTTTAATTTCTGTTTCTCAGTGATTGCAGGGAGATCTTTTGTTGAGCATAATTGCACCAATCAACATGACATGAACAATCAGGTATGTAATAGTATAGGGAACATGAATTAGCTGTGAAATATTAATGTGAATGTATCCAAGTTATTGTTTAGCTCTTTCTTAACAAGAGCATATTGGAACTGAAAACTGAAAGGCCCCAGATGTTGTAAATCAGAAACAAAAACTGAAATTGGAAAAGCTCAGCAGGTCTGGCAGCATCTGTTGAGAGAAATCAGAGTTAACGTTTTGGATCGAGTGACTCTTCTTCAAAAGAGTTTATGTTTTACAGGTAGGCCAATCTAACCAGGCTTCCTTGACAAAACAAGACTTGTGAGAAGGTATAACAATGCAACACACATATACACAAATAATTCCAAAAAATATTTTTTAAAAATACAGATCAGTTGGTGAAGAGGTGGATTGTAGAACATTTTACAGAGTAGTACTGGTCGCTTTGACCTTAGTTGCTGAGCAATTATGGTCCTAGTGATGTATAGTACAGAAGTAGACCCTTCAGTCCAACTCATCCATGCTGATCAGATATCCTAGACAAATCTCGTTCCATTTGCCAGCATTTGGCACATGTCCCTCTCAACTTTTGCTATTCATATACCCATCCAATGCCTTTTAAATGAGGTAATTGAACCAGCCCCCAACACTTCCTCTAGCAGCTCATTCCATATATGCACCACCTTCACAGCCTGACAGTTCTCCTTCCCTAGGAGTGCACATTCTTGGATTCTCGAGACTAACCGCAGGATCTATCTACACAAGGATACAATTTCAGTTCTTTACTGGCAGCTAACTTCACAAAGCTAGTACTGCCCTTGGTTTCACTAAACTTTAATATTTCACATCTGCACAAGCAAATGCTGTTTGTGGGATTCTTTCACCATTCTCAGCTGTACCAAATAATGGCTGGTTTACAGATTTCAAGGTATGAATTTTCCTAAACCTGAAACACATCACACTGCTGCATCCAGGCCTCCTCCTCGTCCTGGTTGAACACAGCAACCAAGCAGCATCTTAGGAGCACAAAAGCTGACGTTTTGGGTTGAAGGGTCTAAAGCTGACCTCCAAAGCTGTCAAATGGTTGACTTTTTTGGCTGCGCTGGGTGCTATTGAGTGGCATTCATGCTAGTACCAGTCCAGTGACTTGCCTTTGTATGCTACCCAAACCAGCAGGCTTACCCCTGTTCCAAATTGAAACCGGAATGCTGAGCCAAACACGTATGGCCCAGCTCAGTTCACATGAGCTGGGATTTACAGAACATGGGGAATTGTACTCCTTTATCTCTGCCCTTTAAAAAAAGATCAGTTTGAATTCTGTAACAAAACAAATACTCTGAGGAGCTTTGAGAGGGTGCATGCTGAGAGAATGTTATTTTAATTTGGTCCCCCTGACTACACAGGCTAGAAATGGGGTTGGGAGGATCACAATCTTATATTCAGGGGCTGGCCATTTTGGCTGAAATGAGGAGAAATGTCTTCACGCAGGGGCTTGTAAACCTTTGGAGCTCTCTTAGACAGCTGTGGATGGTCAGTCATTGAGTATATTTAGAACTGAGATTGTTAGATTTGTGGGGTTTGAGAGAAAGAATATTCAGATTATTAGCAGTAATAGGCTATTTGACTTCTTGAGACTCCTTGTGAAAAAAATGCCCGCAACTGATTGTGACAGAAACTCCTTGGAGATATTCTGCCACCAATTCTTGTAATATTAGTGCATGGCGCTTATTGGTATTAAGTGTTGATGGATCAACCACTTATCAGACCATCATAAGAACCTTGTACATGCGTAACAAAGAGTCCTTCCAGCTTGAGGATGATGATGGTCTCTGAGAGATAAGCATGGCATGCAATCTAAAGATTCTGCCACAATGGTGGCAAAGAGGCTCAGTGGTTAGCACTGCTGTCTCTTAGCGCCTGAAACCCAGGGTCAATTCCACTCTCGAGCAACTGTCTGTGTGGAGTTTGCACATTCTCCCCATGTCTGCATAGGTTTCCTCCGGGTGCTCTGGTTTCCTCCCACAGACCAAAGATGTGCAGGCTAAGTGGGTTGGCCATGCTAAATTGCCCATAGTGTTCAGGGATGTATAGATTAGGGTGAGGGTCTGTGTGGGATGTTCTGAGGGTTGGTGTGGACTGGTTGGGCCAAAGGGCCTGTTTCCACACTGTAGGTATTCTATGAATTCTCTGAAATGTAGAGCTTATAGCGTCAGATACAGTGAGAGCCATATTTCAGGCTTGTGTTCTAATTCTCTAACCATTTGGGCATCATCCTGTCCTCACTGTCCCAGACTGATACTCAAGGCAGTAGTGATTTAATTTTAACATATTCATTGTCTGTGGCTAACCCTAACAGCCCCCATCCCTGCAGATCTACAGTCCTCCAAAATCATCACGATTCCCTCTCCTCCAATTCTAGCCTCTTAATCATTACCCAATTTCCATCACATCTCCATTGGTGACTATTCCTTCAGTTACCTGAAGGGTACTAAGGTCCAAAATTCCCATCCCCAATGCCTCCTTCTATTTTCCTTTCTGAGATGGTCCTCCAAATATACCTTTCTGCCTTGTGTGGCTCGATGTCAAGTTTTGCTTTGTTGCACCTGTGAAGAATGGTGAGGTGTTCTGTGTTTATGACACTATATGAATGCAAGCTCTTGTTGTTTAATGTCCTTAAATATTTTTAAACTCCACCTCCCACCCAACCCTACCTGAGTTCTTTTCTAACAAGAGCACATTGGAATTGAAAACTGAAAGACTGCAGATGCTGTGAATGAGAAACAAACACTGCGATTGTTGGAAAAGCTCAGCCTGACCTCAGCATCAGAGGTTTCGGTCACTGGGAAGACCACCTTGGATTCCCTTGTTTCACTTAATATCCACATCTCTGTGCACACTGCCTTCCCCCAAATACACCTCTGAGAGGGGCAGGAGCAACGGTTGCAGGGTTCTCTCATACTCTCCTCTGGCCCTCCCTCTGGTCAGCACACCTTCTGTTGAAGTATCCAGCTCTTGCCCATTACCTCCCTATAAGCCTCCTCTCCTCTACACTCTGTGCTTAATGAACGTGCAGCTCCTGTCACCCATTTTACAGCTGCCATTGGTCCGCCAGATAGTGAGAGTCATTTTATTGGTCTTTGCTCCTGAACAGCTCCTTTACGCACACATCCAAAGTACTAAGATAACATGGTGTAGAGCTGAATGAACACAGCATATCAGGCAGCATCAGAGGAGCAGAGAAGCTGACGTTTCAGGTCTGGACACTTCTTCAGACCCGAAATGTCAGCTTTGCTGCTTCTCTGATGCTGCCTGATCTGCTGTGTTCATCCAGCTCTGCACCTTGTTATCTCAGATTCGCCAGCATCGGCAGTTCTAACTAGTTCCAAAGTACTGGATTATTTTAATGTAACCTGTATCCGCTGGTTTCTCCTTCCTAGGAATTGTAATCAAAACCAACACTCCAGCAATCAAAGTGAAGCATTGAATGGTATCCCATTGAGAGAGGTGACGTTTTTAAGTGAAGCATGGAGCCTTGTGCCAACAGCTCCTGAGCTTCAGGGTGGAGCAGCCGGTGAACAAAACCTTCTGGGGAACAGGCTGTCCAGCATTAACTGAGTTTCCACTGTACTAAGCCTGGGTCAGGGAGGGGAAAATCAGCACTGTGTTGGGGGCATCGAGTGATTCCTGTCTGAGCTCAGGGTTGAGATCAACAGTCACTTCCTGCTTTGCACAAACCCTTTTGACCAGAGCCATCTCAGGAGGGAAAATCCCAGTGGAAGTGTTATCCCTTTACTAGAAAAACAGTCCAAGTATTTCATCGTCTGCATTATATCTCAGCAATACTGTTACTATGTCCACACCTAGTCTCAGAAACAGTTAAGACCACCCTTAACGTTGATCACTCCCAATTAGAGGTGGTAACTTCCAAAATATCCTACAGATAAATGAGTGCAAACATCAGGTAGTTTCTGATGAATCTATTAACTTGCTGTTTGTGGGATGATGCTGCCAGAGCCCTGTTTATTGTCCATCTCGACTTGACCCACTGCAGTTGTTTTAGTGATGGTGCTCCCGCAGTGGGGAGCATGGGGAGTGGGTTCAAAAACTCCCTCTGCAGCAGCATCTACTTGGTAAAGCCAGTCACTACATTATTGCCAGCAACTGTTTTGTATCCAAGATTCAGATTCTGGTTGGTTTACGGATTACACAGATATATCCTATATATTAATATATATAATGTTGCATTCCTATGAGGTTTTGCTCAAAACAGTGAACCTGGTAATAGGAGTGTAGAATTTTAATGTACCTATTTTGTACATGGATAAACTTGAATTGCTATTGTAGATATTTGTTGATTTCTTAAATGGAGCTTTTGTTTCAATCTGTAAGTAAATAAGTTGGTTAAGTAATGCTGGTGTTTACAGCCTCATTTTTAATGCCTGCTGAAAACAGGCAGTAAATTTCCCTTTACCACTTGGAGTGAATCAAATTGGCTGAAAACTGGAATCCATGATTGTGGGAACCTTAGGAGGAGACTGGGTATCATCATCCAGTTGGTATTTCCTGATTATTGGGGGTGATAGTTGTTGGGGCAGGAGAGGGTGTGTGGAATGGGGATCTACTATTGTCTTTCTGAATAGGGTTTCTGGTATTAATAATTGGAGTAGTACAACTTGCTCAGAAAGGAGGAAGATACATAAACACGAGAATCATATTCACAACAGGAAAAACATAGCCTCTAACTTGTTCCTGAACACCATCTCATTCCAATAAATTATATTTAATGTATGTTCAGGGAATTATATCAACTGCCCAAGACTGTTTGCAGGAACATTACAAAGCAGAGAATGATACCAAGCCGTATTTGAAGATATTGGATCAGCGGAGGAAAATGAGGTCAGTTAATTCATTTGGGATCCCAAACTTTGGGAGAAAGAAAATCTCACGTATTCTTCTTTTAAGAAAAACTGTCTTTTTCCATATATATTTCATTATATTCCACTCCAAAAGACCCACTTCATCGCTGACCTCCCTCCAGACTACATCATCATCCTTATCCACTTGGCTGAATATGTTCCCACATTAAACATCTCCTTTCACGCATTCACTTGTACCTCCCACCTTTGGTTTGGAGTGAGTACCCTCATCATGGGAACTGGCTCTGGCTGATTTTTTTTGTTGGAGATATGGAACTTGGTTCAGTTCTGTGCTGGCTCCTCTCCCTCACCTCTTTCTCTGGTATATAAATTACTGAATCGGTGTAGTTTCCAGGTTTTACCCCAAAGCAGACAATTTCCTCACATCTACTTTAATTTCGCCTCTTCTCTCACCTTCATAGTCTCTATGTTCACCCCTTCTGATTAGTAAACAATGAAATCACATGGGACAAGGGATCATGTAGTGACACAATTGAATATAGACAGACTGTCCATTCTATGCTGAGGGAGAGCTATTTAATAATGTATACTAGGAGGAGGGCCCCGCAGGCTTGTTCACCATGCATTAAGGTCATGGCTGATCTTCCCCCTCAGCTCCACTTTTCTGCCTATCCCAATATCCAGTAATTTCCACTGAGTCACAAAATCTCAGCCTTGAAACTATGAAAATATTTCCACTTCTCCAACAATCTGGTTCAGGACACCATTGATCCAGTGCTGAGGTCCTACAGTGGTTTTGTGGGTTGCTCTCACACTTGTGAATCCCTTGCAGTGATAAGAGCCTTGTAATGTAGGGTGACACTCCCAGTGCAGTGCAGAGTGAGTGCTGCACTGTCAAAGGGCACCTATGTGTCAGCTGTGCAATGTGGGACTTTCTGTTGTTTGGATGAAGCATTGAACTGAAGCCCTGTCTGTTCTTCAGGGGAAAATGTTTGGGGAATTTTCACTTGAAACATGGGGCCAGTATTTATTCCAGAACTTATCGTTCAAAACAGTGATTTGCTTTTGCGTTGACCCAGTATTGTGGGAGATTGCTGTGCAGTGGTAACATGTGTATTTAAAATACCAACCTTCACTTAGTATTTCATGAGCTACAGACTACCTTGGGTTATCCTGTAGTCCCGAATGCAAATCTTTATTGTTAGAAATGAATCAAATTCTCCCTGCACTACCACTCTCCACTTACATAGCAGAACCCTTGCTCATTGTTGGCCATTTGAGGTGGACAGCACTGCCATCTACTGGCTTCATCCTTTAGTACAGGAACTGGACTCTGAGTGTATCTCTCTGCACCCTCTTGAATACAAGAACCTGTCTTTGCATGACAACACTTGAACAGGTTGTTTAGCAGGAAACAGTCCATTTTTTTCTATAAATTGTTGATATGCATTTTATAGATTGGTGAAGGCGATTTCCATTGCTGTAAAATGTGTTGAATGTGACTGATATCCTGATGTATTCTCTCAGCATGCATATAAATAGAAAATATGTGATTCAAAGTGCTGTCCAGTTGCTTTATGTTGGTAAATATCCAGCATAAGCTGCTTTTACTTCAATATTCTCAATGTCTGAGCTTAAACCTTCCCACACAAATGAAAGCAGTGAGTTACCGCTCAGAGCTTCTTGTGGATCCAGTATCACAGTGTAACCATGTGAAGCTGTCAATGTAATGTACCAGCAGGGAGGTTATATCAGTATATAAATACATTCAATCTTTTCCAGGTGACCTGCCTATCTGAGCTTCTGCGGTCTTTGGGGAGCAAGTTGTAGGCAAAGAAGGCAAATGTTCTGTTGGACTTAGCAAGAGGAGTTGAACTTTGGAGCAGTGATATCTTGCCGAAATTATGCAGGGTTTTAGTGAATGCCACACCTGTGCAGCTTTAGTCTCCTCATCTGAGGAAGATGTTCTTATTATGCAATGAATGTTTACCACACTGATTCCTGGAATGGTGGGAGTGATGTATGGTAGGAGGCAACATTAGTTAGGAATTATTCACTGGAGTTTAAAAGAGCTACACTAGTTGGGGGTGGGGGTGAAGATGGGGGAGAAAGATATTTCATATAAATCAACTGGGCTACACAAGTTGGATGCAGAAAGGATGTTCCTAATAATGGGGGAGTCCAGAATCAGGTAAGTTTAACTAACGAAGTAAGCCATTTAAGACTGAGATGAGGAGAAATTCCTTCACCCAGACACTAGTGAACCTGTGGAATTTGTTACCACAGAAAGCAGTCAACACCAAAACATTTACTATTTGATAAAGGAGTTGGAAGTAAAGGTACCAGAGGGTTTGGAAGTAAAGCAGGAATAGACTACTGGATTGGATGATTAGCCATAACCATAATGAATGAAAGAGCAGGCTCAAAGGGCCAAACAGCTCCTGTCTTCTACATTTCAATATTTTGTTGTAAAACATGGAATCCTCATCTGGCCTGGTCTGTATGTGAGCCCAGTCCTCTATTAACTTCTCTCTGACTTGCTTGGAATTTCAGTTTGTATCAAACCAGAAAAACAGAACAAAGCTAAATGCACCACCAGCTATAACCGAGTCTGAGTCAGGTCTCAACAAAGAAACACGTTGACCTGATTCAGACTCGGTTACAGCTGGTGGTGCATTCAGTTTTGTTCTGTTTTTTTGGTTTGATACAAACTGAAATTCCAAGCAAGTATTTTTACTGTAATTGTAATTTTTGTGATCCTAAAACAACCAAGGTTCCAAGTTCCACAAAATTCGACTGTTCACGTTTATTCTGATTTGATTACATTTTGAAAATTTTGTACTCGAAAATCTCACATGAATTTGACATGAACTCCTGAAAATCACAACTTTAAGTGGGGTCTGATTTCCCATTAGAATCAGTGTTGAAGGCAGAGTTAGGTTGCTGCAAATTTTGCTGAAAAGAAACAAATGTACAGATTGAAACAATGGACTGCGTGCAATACCATGTACTCATAACTGAAGCAATTTACAAAATGAAATGAATCACTAAATATGGAAGAAATGCTTACATATCATGCAATTCAATATTGTTTAAAAAGTATGACTGCTCTACAATAGTTTAAACTGAATATTCCATATATAGTGGCAGGAATTAGTGCAGACATTAGCCTGTCTGATCTAATCCCTCATTGACTGTTAAATAGAGATCCTCATCTAATTCTTCATCTGCAATATTGAGGTGAACTGTCAATTTTCTGTTTGTTTGGTGCCTTGGCCAACATAGCTCCTGTGGAGTGTCCAGCTTGTCTAGTTATGGGTACATGAATAGGAAGAATAGAGAGACCTGTGAACCAAATGCTGCCTCCTCTCCTCTACTCTGTGCTCCATCACTGTGCAGCTCCTGACATCCATTTTCCAACTGCCGTGGATCCCTAGGATGTTGACTGTCATTTAATGATTCTGTGTTCCTGAATAGTTCCTTTAGACACTTAGTCAAACTTGTTGGATTCTTCAGTGTAAACTGTACTTTGCTGGTTTCTCTCTTGTAGGAATTATGTTCTAAGCTGACACTCCAGCTGCCAAAACATTGAATGATGTCTGTTTGACAGAGGTGACCTGTTCAGGTGAAGCACAGAGCCTTTTGACACAGCACTTGAGCATTAGGATGGAGTGGCTGGAGAACAAAACCTTCTGGGGAACTGAGTTGTCCAGAACTAAGCAAGTTTCTGCGTCTAGTACTGTGCCTGGGTCAGTGAGGGAAAAATCAGCCCAATGTTGTGGAGATCAAATGATTCCTGGTGCAAAAGTCCAAGTTCAGGACAGGACTCAACAATCACTACTTACTTTACACAAAACCTTCTCAGCAGTAGAATCTCAGGGGGGCAACTCTCAGTGGAAGTGTTTACTAGAGCAACTGTTTAATTTGGAAAATTTGAAAATACCGTGTCGATGAGTGCCTGAGAACATCAGGTAGTTTCTGCTGAAATTATTAACTTGTTCTCAGAGTGAATGATACTGCCAGATTCCATTTATTGTCTATCTCAACTTGAACCACTGCAGTCATAGAGCTGTACAGCATCGAAACTGATCCTTCAGTCCAACTCATCAATGCTGACCAGGTTTCCTAAATTAATCTAGTCCCACTTGCTAGCAGTTGGCCCATAGCTCTCTATACCCTTCCTGTCCACTTAGAGGCCTTTTAAAATGTTGTAACTGTACCAGCCTCCACTACTTCCTCTGACAGTTCACTCCATACACACACAGCACCCTCTGTGTGGAAACATTGTCCCTTACATCCATTTTGAATCATTTCCCTCTCACCTTAAACTTATGCCCTCCAGTTTTGGACTTCCCTACCAGCACAACTTTGAGCTTTTGATGGCCTGTAATGTTTATGTTCCATTTTCATTCCTGTTCTCACCCTGACGCTGAAGGGTCACAGTCTCAAGATACAAGGTAGAACATTTAAAATTGAGATGGGTGAAAAACAATTTCTTCGCTCAAAGAGTAGTAAATCTATAAAACCCTGTGGAGGCCAGGCCATGGGGTCATACTCAAGAAAACTATGGCTAGATTTACAGATTTTGAAGGCAAAGGGAACGGGGGAGAAAGCAAGAATATGGCATTGAATCAGAGTAGCAGATGTGATCACACTGAATGGCAGAGGGCCAACTGGCCTATCCCTGTTCCTGATTTCAACTGTTTGACCAAGCACTTTACAGCTTTCAGGACTCAACTGTGAGTTTACATGTTACAGGTCATAATCTGTTCTGTTTTACGTGATTTTTCTTTTAGTTTCTAAACCAGCACCAAACCCTACTTTTGACAAACAACAAATTGACAAATTGCAAGCATTGTGCACCAGGAATAGTGCTCACTTCTCTCTGTTTTTCTTTTGGAAGAATTCATGACAGCATCAATTTGTTTAGCTAGCACCTATTTGTTTAACTAATCACTTTGTAATCTATCTGTTGAAAGTTGTAGCTGAGATTTGTACCCAGGCCTCCAACTGCAGAGGTAAGATCACTACCACAACACCACAAGAGCTTTCTCTTTTTTTTTGTAAATTTAACCTATTTTTCTAATCAACTTATTCAGAAATGTTATGACACACCTCTGAACCAGATGGGTCTTTGACCCAGCCCTTGTACTTCAGAGTTAATGAAACTACCACCACACATACATTACCACCTCACTTTTCTCTTTGCTTTCTGCCAGAAGGACATGAGCTGCTGCCTTTCACATCTCCTCCAGACAGATATTTTATTTTTTCACTTGTCACTTTATCACTGTCTTTAGATTTACCCAATAAATCCTTTGGTCTTCTAATGTCTACTTCCCTCCAGCCGAATACAGACATCCACCCTTGTTCTTTTAGAGATAATGGGAACTGCAGATGCTGGAGAATCCAAGGTAACAAAGTGTGGAGCTGGATGAACACAGCAGGCCAAGCAGCATCTTAGGAGCACAAAAGCTGATGTTTCAGGCCTAGACCCTTCATCAGAAAAGGGGGATGGGGAGAGGATTCTGAAATAAATAGGGAGAGAGTTGGACGCGGATCGAAGGTGGATAGAGGAGAAGATAGGTGGATAGAGGAGACAGACAAGTTAAAGGGGTGGGGATGGAGCCTGTAGAGATGAGCATAGATGGGGAGGTAAGGAGGGGATAGGTCAGTCCGGTGAGGACGGACAGGTCAAAGGGGCGGGATGAGGTTAGAAGGTAGGGAAGTGAGGTGCGGCTTGAGGTGGGAGGAGGGATAGGTGAGAGGAAGAACAGGTTAGGGAGGTGGGGACGAGCTGGGCTGGTTTTGGGATGGAGTGGGGGGAGGGGAGATTTTGAAGCTTGTGAAATCCACATTGATGCCATTGGGCTGCCGGGTTCCTAAGCGGAAGGTTTCAGGAACAGCAACTCATATAGTAGATACAGTAGACCATGTTGATGGATGTACAGGTGAACCCCTGTCTAATATGGAAAGCTTGTTTTGTGCCTTGAATGGAGATGAGGGGAGAGGTGTAGGGGCAGGTGTAGCACTTTCTGGGTTGCAGGGAAAGATGCCTGGTGTGGTAGGGTTGGTGGGGAGTCGCAGAGAGGGTGGTCCTTATGCAAGACAGATAGGGGTGGGGAGGGAAATATCTCTTTGGTTGTGGGGTCTGATTGTAGGTGGTGGAAGTGGCAGAGAATGATAGGCTGGATGCAGAGGTTGGTGGGGTGGTATGTGAGGTCAAGGGGGATTCTGTCTTTATTTCTGTTGGGGGGAGAGGATGTGAGGGCAGATGTGCGGGAAATGCAAGTGATGGATCTGAGGGCATTTTCAATTACCGGAAGAGGGAAGTTACGGCCCTGGAAACAGGAGGACATCCGGGATTTGCAGGAATGCTCCATCTTGGGAGCAGTTGTGGTGGGGGCAGAGGAATTGGAACTAGGGGATCCCATCTTGCAGGAAGGTGGGTGAGAGGAGGTGTAGTCCAGGGAACTGTGTATACTTATTGGGAGGAAAGAAACAAATCAAGACTGTTTCCAGGAATAGTATCTTCGTTCAATCTGCGGTTTCTGCTATACATAATGATTTGTTTTTGGAATAGTCCAAGGCTGTAGCAACAGGCCCATTGGGAGTTGGTTTTCTGCTTTATCTACACTAGAAAGTGTAAACATAATGGTGCTGGTTTCAATGTAGGTAGAAAATGGGGAAGGGTGAGTGTGCGGATTGGGACATGGTGTTTCACAAAGAAAATGAAGTTAATGTGAAATATAATTTTAACTGAAATATCATGCCTGTAGGAAATCAGTTTATAATTGTGATCAATATTAGGTCACTGTGATGTGTTTAAACCTGTATTTATCACAGTGAGGTAAATAAGGGTTTGGTAATGAATGCATTGGTGAGGATTAATCAGAAACTGTTATCACAGACTAGTTCTTTCCTTGTACTGTTAGTTTGAGTTGACTTTGTTTTAAGAAAGGAATATAGCCAGTTGTTAATGTGTTATTTTTTGAGGCTGATAGTAACTTGTAGCAGCTGACGTGGAGAAAGTGAGTTGAGGAATTAAGGGTTTGGGTGAGTGGGCGGGTAAATGGAGTTGAGTCTCAAAAAGATCAGCCATGATCTTGCTAAATGGCGGGGCAGGCCTGGGGGGCCGGATGGCCTACTCCTGCTCCTAGTTCTTAAGTTCTTATGATCGACATAGGAGAATGTAGTGGGAACAGGGAGATTTAGTTCCAGCTTTTCCAGCAAGTAGCAGCGGGTGATAACTCACATTCCAGTTAATTCAGTGATAATGGGAACTGCAGATGCTGGAGAATCCAAGATAATAAAGTGTGAAGCTGGATGAGCACAGCAGGCCAAGCAGCATCTCAGGAGCACAAAAGCTGACGTTTCGGGCCTAGAGGGGGATGGGGTGAGGGTTCTGGAATAAATAGGGAGATAGGGGGAGGCGGACCGAAGATGGAGAGAAAAGAAGATGGGTGGAGAGGAGAGTATAGGTGGGGAGGTAGGGAGGGGATAGGTCAGTCCAGGGAAGACGGACAGGTCAAGGAGGTGGGATGAGGTTAGTAGGTAGGAAATGGAGGTGCGGCTTGTGGTGGGAGGAAGGGATGGGTGAGAGGAAGAACAGGTTAGGGAGGCAGAGACGGGCTGGGCTGGTTTTGGGATGCACTGGGGGGAGGGGATGAGCTGGGCTGGTTGTGTGATACAGTTGGGGGAGGGGACGAACTGGGCTGCACCTCCCAGTCGCGAACCATTTCAACTCCCCCTCCCATTCTTTAGATGATATGTCCATCAAGGGCCTCCTGCAGTGCCACAATGATGCCACCCGAAGGTTGCAGGAACAGCAACTCATATTCCGCTTGGGAACCCTGCAGCCCAATGGTATCAATGTGGACTTCACCAGCTTCAAAATCTCCCCTTCCCCCACCGCATCCCAAAACCAGCCCAGCTCATCCCCTCCCCCCACTGCATCCCAAAGCCAGCCCAGCCTGTCTCTGCCTCCCTAACCTGTTCTTCCTCTCACCCATCCCTTCCTCCCACCACAAGCCGCACCTCCATTTCCTACCTACTAACCTCATCCCACCTCCTTGATCTGTCCGTCTTCCCTGGACTGACCTATCCCCTCCCTACCTCCCCACCTATACTCTCCTCTCCACCTATCTTCTTTTCTCTCCATCTTCGGTCCATCTCCCCCTCTCTCCCTATTTATTCCAGTTCCCTCACCCCATCCCCCTCGCTGAAGAAGGGTCTAGGCCCGAAACATCAGCTTTTGTGCTCCTGAGATGCTGCTTGGCCTGCTGTGTTCATCCAGCTTCACACTTTATTCCAGTTAATTCAATCATTTAGTGTATTTGGGATGGAATGAATTCCTATCGATAGTGACATGTAAGATGACCTTTCCTGACCACACTGTGTGATATCGTCAATCACATATTCATTGCCATTTAGTGCTGGTATTGAATTTTAATCACTAGGACCAATTTTTTTATTGCACGAGTTATTAAAAAGGAAAAGAGCAAGTTGAAACTAGCATGTGTCAGGAAAATGCGATGTTGGAGAGGGAATTGCGAAGATTCCTGACAAAGATACCAGGAATTTGAACTTGTGATGAAAAAGAAGCCAGTTTCTTTGCAAAGATAATATTTCAGTGCTGCGATTGTGAAACTTTACTGTGCCTGGTGTTTTCGCCACATGATAACATTGAGCACACCTCAAAACAAAAGCACTTCACTGACTTTGAGACAGCGATGGCTGTGGGAGGTGTTAGATAAATGCAAGACTTTTTTCTGACTTTCTTTATTAGATAAGAAATAACAGGACCAGGAAAATCAGACTGGCATTAGATTTAACTGTTCATTTCAATTTCCATAAATCGCATCACATTAAGTTTCCTATTCATTTCCTCAAGGCAGAGAATTAAACACTGATTTATAGATAATATACAGATACACTGACAACTTGTAGGGCCTTCTGATGCTGTTATACTGCCAGCTGATGGTAATACTGGACAAGATGGACCTCAGCATGAAATCTGGCTAAAAGCCATACATTTATCCTTGTGATTTGTTCACTATGGTGGTCAGTCTTTGAAATATTCACAATGATCTGCCAATGTACTTTTCAACAAACATATGTAAAGAGTAGCACCATCTACGTTACACTATGTAAGAACTAGTGGAAACGGCCTCATTATAAATATCAAGTAATTAGACTCACATCTATAGATACTATACAAATAGTTAAATATTATAATCAAACATCTAATTATCTTTGTTGTATACATGAACATTTTGATTTTCAAAAGCAGTTAACAGTTTATTATTTCCTGGATGTTTGTTGAATCTTAGTGTGCACTTAGCAATTTCTGCATTGATGGTAGGAGGCAGAGGGTGGTGATGGAGGGTTATTTTTCAGACTGAAGGCCTGTGACCAGCCTCAAGGATCTGTGCTGGGTCCACTGGTTTTGTTATTTATATAAATGATTTGGATGAGAATGCAGAAGTCATGATCAATAGGTTTGCCGATGACACCAAAATACATGGTATAGAGGAACATGAAGAAGGTTATCAAAGAATTATAACAAGATCTTAATGAGTCAAGGAGTGGCAGATGGAGTCTAACTTAGAGAAATGTGAGGTGTTGCGTTTTGGTAAGACAAATCAGGCCAGGACTTACACACAGCTTCAGGTTGGGTCCTGGGAATGTTGGTGAACAAAGAAACCTTGAGTTGCAGCTTGTTATTTCCTTAAAAGTGGAATCGCAGGTAGATAAAATGGTTAAGAACATGTTTGATATGCTTGCCTTCGTTGGTCTGTGCACTGATAGGAGTTTGGATATCATGTTGAGGCTGTACTGGGCATTGGTTAGGTTACTTTTAGAATGCTGCATTCAATTCTGGACGACACCTCCTCCCACCCTGTATCCTGCAAAATCTCCATTCCTATTTCCTGATTCCTCCATCTCTGTCACATCTGCTCTGACGAAGAGACATTCCACTCCCAAGCATCGTGGATGTTCTCCTATTTCAAATAATGTTCTTTCCCCTCCCCGGCTGTCATCCAGACAGCCCTCCACCATGCTTCCTCCATTCCCCGTTCCACAGCTCTAAATCCTACTTACTACCAAATATAATAAAGATACGGTCCCCGTTGTCCTCACTTTCTACCCTACCAGCCTTTGCATCCAATGTATCATCCTCAAACACTTCCACCAACTCCAATTAGACCCCATCTCCTGTAACATCTTCCACTCCCCTCTCCTCTCTGCCTTCCGCAAACACCTTTCCCTTTGCCATTCCTTAGTTCACACCACATTCCCCACCAACAACTCCAATTCCACGCCCCCTACTCCCAGCACCTTCCCCTGTAACTACTAAAGACACAATACCTGTCATCACACCACCTCCCTCACCTCCATCCAGGCCCCTAAATAGCCCTTCCTGATGAGACAGACTTTCACCTGCATCTGCTCCAGCCTTGTCTACTGTATCTGGTGCTCCCGATGTGCTCTTCTCTACATCGGTGAGACCTTTTCACTGAGCATCTTTTCCTGACCCGAAATGGTCAGACTAACCTCCCAATCACTACCAATTTCAACTCCCCTCCCACCACTCACCCCTCCGACATGCCTATCCTCGGCTTTCTCCAGTGTTGCAATGAATCAGAATGCAAATTTGAAGAACAACACCATATCCTGCAACTGGGGGGCCGTACGGCCCAGACGATTTAAAACTGAGTTCTGTAATTTCAAATAACCTTCCCACCAATTCCCCGGCTCCCTTTCCAGCCCTGCCTCCTCACTTTCATTTCAGTTAACAGCTCACATTTCGAGCTACAACCAGATCGATTCCTCCCATTGACCAACCAGGTTGTATCTACTACCAGTGTCCACCTATCACCACCATTCCACTACTCTCCCTCCCTCTCTCTCTTTATCTGCAGCTCCCCCTACCCGCACATCCAGTCCTGAAGAAGGTTAATACCTGACATGTTGACTTCTCCTTTCCTCCAAATGCTGCCTGCCTTGCTGTGTTCTTCCAGCCTCCTGTTTGTCTACAAACGACCTTCTTTCTGGCTTAAAGTGAAAGCACAGATTGTGGTGATATTTGTGTGATTATCGATAAAATCTGGAATGTTCCCTGAATGTGTTCAACAGCTGATTAAATCAGAATATTCCACAAGCCTGCAATGTTGTTCATATCTGTGCATTAGATGCCGTTAATCTGATAGACAGTATCCACCAGTGACCAGGCGATAGCAAGAACTGTAGATGATGGAGTCAAAGTCAATGGAGTGGAGCTGGACGAACACAGCAGGTCAGGCAACATCAGAAGAACATCCCCGCTGTGTTCCTCCAGCTGCACTCTGTATTGACTCTGACTCCGGCATCTACAGTTCTTGCAATCACCTGGTCAGTGGTGGATACTTCGGTCATCAGCTTTCAGTCATGCCTACTCACCCTGCAACTCATAACAAGTTAGAAAATTTCCTGATACTTGCCAAAGACAGCTTCATGCAGTCAAGTCTCAGAGCTACTCCCAATTCCAGCATTGACCAAATTTGGAATTCCCCTTGTTACCATGACACATTCCTTAGCAGGGAATTCAAGGTCTGGTGATTTATCCTGCCAGTTGCCTGCCAGACTCTACATGAGACATTAAAATTGATGCCCTTGATGTTGAAAGAAAGGTTTCTATTCTGGGTCAGACTTGAATTACGCAACAAAAGTTATGAAGCCATCCATTTAGGATGGAGGTGAGATATGGAAGATCCTGAACATTCAACAGGAATGTCCCACGGGTTGGTTGTACTGGCCGTATTTGCTATTTTTGCATGTTTGGTGATTGGAATGGTTCTGAAGTTCAGATACCCCATGATCTGGAACAACATTTGGTGCGTCAACCCTTAAATACACTCCTGGATTTGGGGTAGTAGTGAAGAGGTATAGTATGGGGCAATGATGAGCTCTCTGCATGTTTTCTGTTGTCTGACAGGTTAACAGTGACTGTAAATGAAACGTGCTCTTTATGGTCTGATACGCTTCTATTTGGTGATAACCCTCTAATCCCTGCTTACACTGTCATGTATCTGAGGAAAGACCAAATGCAAGCCAACCTTACATCCATTGATTCCATCTACACTTCTCAATGCCTCAGAAGGGCAATCAACATCATCAAAGACCCCTCCCACCCCCACAGTTATAATCTCATCCAACCTCTTCGTCAGACAGAAGACACAAAAGCTTTAACATATGTACCAACAGACTTCGCCATTAGTATTAGACTTCTGAATCGACCCCTCAAATTTCAAATCGAATGTTGTTCTTGCTTTTTGTGAACCTTCTTTGTATCCCTCACTCTGTTCAATCACCCTATGGTCTTTGTATGTTATGATCTGCCCGTACTGCATGCAACACAAACTTTTCATTGTACCTAGGTTCATATGACAATAAGAAATTGAATCAAATTAAATTGACATGCTAATTGGGAATACTACCAGGGCCTTCTCTGCTATTGTCTGCCATAAGCCTACTTTCACTTATGCTTTCAGTTTTGACCGTTCCACTTGCGATAAGATTGGCTTTATTGGCAAACTCATAAATATGGGCCGAGTTATTTGTTCTGAAGCTGAAATAGGGCATGCCAACGCTATGCTGTGCAATAATAACTCCTCTGATCAGATCATTTCTCGCCATATATTGCTCAAACTCATGAACAGCCATAAAGCTTTGGTCTTCAAATGTGCCCAATGTACTTCCTATCCTTTCTGAATTCAGGAGTCTTCCTATATACTTCCTGGAAAGGATCTCAACACTTGGATGATAGATGAGACTAGCTCTTCTAGGCTGCTACACTGCAGCTGCAATGCTAGTAGTGTTCGAATAATGGGTTGCTGCCATCCAGCCTTAAAGATATACTGCCTCTTCAGCAAATCAGTCATGAGGTATATGAATTCCAAAGTGCCAGTCACGATCTCGCAGATACAGAGAATTTATTGTATTAATACGCAGGACCATGCCCTGTGCAGGCGGGAAGAACATGGAAATTTAGGAATATATGAACAGTACCAATTGGCCCTCCACACCATTATGGTCATGCCTGATGCTCTATCTCAATTCCACGCTCCTGCTTTTTCTCCATACCCCTTGAAATCTTCAGCCTCTAGATATCTACCTATGTATTCCTTTTTTAAATATATTCAGTGACCTGGACTCCACAGCATTCTGTGATAAGGTTTTCCACAAGTTCTCCATCCTCTGAGTGAAGGAATCTCATCATCTCAGTTGGAAATGGTCGACTGTATATGCTGAACCTGTGACCCACTGTTCCAGACCCCAGCCAGAGGAATATCATCTCTACATCCATGTTCAGCCATAACAGAATTTTATATGTTTCAATGAGAACCCCTCTCATTCTTTTAAACTCCAGTGAATTCAGGCCCAGTTGACTAAATACCTCCTTGTATGAACACACAGTGCTTTGGGACATCCTAGATTTGCTAAACGTGTTGTATAAATTGAGGATTTGTTTTTCTAGTTGCCAATGCCAGGCTTGCAGACACAGACTCAAGAAATGGTTCGGGATGGCCAGGAAATAAATCCTCTGAACAATTATAATGTCGAGACCAGGATATCAGTTGGATGAAAACATTGACTGACCTGGGTGTGTGGATAGGTATGATTTGTTACGTAAGGATAGAGGGCCCACAACGTGATGTATCTGCTCTCAGGAGCTCTATATTTGTGGGGGGTGACTTACGATTCTACATGGAACATCAAAATGAACATGGTGTTTGAAGGAGTAAGTAAAGAGATTAATTTACTGAAGGAGTAAATAAAGAGATTAGCAACACAACAAATTCCATGACAACTCTGATAAGGACGTGGACCTTTCGGCCGAACTTTCCACAATCAGGATGAAACATCCGCTGAAACAACAAACCCTGCACGCGACAGCAATAGCAGCGCCAGCCATCACCCACTTTTCAAGACACCTGGAACAGATTAAAGAACTGTGTGCAAGACTTGAGGGGGAGGTTGGTGTGTGACAGCAAAGATGTATAACCTTTGAAATTGTCTGGTATAGCTAAGAAGTTTGGTGAGGCCCCTTTGAGGTCCCTGCTTCTCCCAGAAGCTTTTGTTAATACAACTGTGTCTGACTCACCGCAGAATTGTACTTGGTAATAATTTACCTACAACAAATTGGTGCAGCTGGCAGGATCCTGTCTACGGTCCGGACAGCATGGCCACAGCATAGATGCTGGGACAGGATACTGAACACGAAGTTAAGTGAGATTACAAGGTGTGGAGCTGGATGAATACAGCGGGCCAAGCAGCATCAGAGGAGCAGGAAAGCTTGACGTTTTGGGTCGGGACCCTTCTTCAGAATTGGGGGAGGGGAAGGGGATTCTGAAATAAATAGGGAGACGGGTGAGGCAGGTAGAAGATGGATAAAGGAGAAGATAGGGTGAGAGGAGACAGACAGGTCAAAGAGGTGGGGTTAGAGCCAGTGAAGGTGAATGTAGGTGGGGAGTTGGGGGGTATAGGTCAGCCCAGGGAGGATGTACAGGTCAGGGGGAGCGGGATGAGGTTAGTCAGTAGGGATGGAAGTGGGGCTTCAGGTGGGAGGAATGGTTAGGGAGGTGGGGGACTAGCTGGGCTGGTTTTGGCATGTGGTCGAGGGAGGGGAGATTTTGAAGCTTGTGAAATCGACATTGATACCCTTGGGCTACAGAGTTCCCAAACGAAATATGAGATGTAGTTCCTGCATCTTTCAGGTGGCATCACTGTGGCAATGCAGGAGGTCCAGGTTGGACATGTCGTCTGAGGAGTTGGGGGGGGGGTGGAATTTGAAATGGTCCGTGACTGGGAGGTGCAGTTGTTTGTTGCGAACCGAGCGTAGATGTTCCGCAAAGCGGTCCCCAAGCCTCCGCTTGGTTTCCCTGATGTAGAGGAGGCCACAACGGGAACAGCACATACAGTATGCCACGTTGGCAGATGTGCAGGTGAACATCTGTTTGAAGTGAAAAGTCTTTCTCAGGCCTGGGATCGGGGTGAAGGGGGGGGGGGGTAGAGGGGCAGGTGTAGGTGTAGAATTTGCTTCGGTTGCAGGGAAAAGCCCGGGGTGGTGGTACTGGAGGGGAGTGTGGAGCAGACAAGGGAATCGCGGAGAGAGTGGCCCCACTGGAAAGCAGATAAGGGTGGGGAGGGAAAAATGTCCTGGGTGGTGGGGTCGGATTGCAGATGGCAGAAGTGTCGGAGGATGATGCGTTGTATCCGGAGGTTGGTGGGGTGGTATGTGAGGACGAGGGGGATTCTCTTAGGGCGGTTATGGCGGGGGGCGGGGTGTGAGGGATGTGTTGCGGGAGACGCGGTCAAGGGCGTTCTCGACCACTGCGGGGGGGAGGTTGCGGTTTTTGAATAAAGAGGACATCTGGGATGTTCAGGAGTGGAATGCCTCATCTCGGGAGCAGATGCGGCAGAGGCGAAGGAATTGTGAATAGGGGATGGCATTTTTACAGGAAGGTGGGTGAGAAGAGGAATATTCCAGATAGTTGTGGGAGTTGGTAGGTTTAAAATGGATATCGGTTTCCAGGTGGATGCCAGAAATGGAGACAGAGAGGTCCAGGAAGGAGAGAGAGCTGTCAGAAATGGTCCAGGTAAACTTAAGGTTGGGATGGAAGGTTTTAGTGAAGTGGATGAACTATTCGAGCTCCTCGTCGGCACCGAAACGCTCATCAATGTAACGGAGGAAGGGATGGGGGATAGGGCCAGTATAGCTTTAGAAGAGACAGGCATAACTTGGGCCCATGTGGGTACCCATGGCCACCCCCTTTGCCTGTAGGAAGTGGGAGGAATTAAAGGAGAAGTTGTTGAGGGTGAGGACAAGTTCGGATAAGCGGATGAGGGTGTTGGTGGAGAGGGACTGGTCGGGTCTGCAGGACAAGAAGAAGCGGAGGGCCCTTAGGCCATCTGCATGGGGAATGCAGGTGTATAGGGACTGGACAGCCATGGTGAAAATGAGGTGTTGGGGACCGGGGAATTGGAAGTTTTGGAGGAGGTGGAGGGCGTGGGTGGTGTCACGGACGTAGGTAGGGAGTTCCTGGACCAAGGGGAAGAAAATAGAGTCCAGATAGGTGGAGATGAGTTCGGTGGGGCAGGAGCAGGCGGAGACAATGGGTCGACTGGGGCAGGCAGGTTTGTGCATTTTGGGAAGGAGATAGAAGCGGGCGGTGCAGGGTTGGGGAACGATGAGGTTAGAGGCTGTGGGTGGGAGGTGATGAGGTTTGGGAGATGATGGTTAGGTGCTCGGGGGTGGGGTCATGATCCAGGGAACGGTCGGTGGAGGAGTCGGAGAGTTGGCGTCTGGCGTAAGTAATGTAGAGGTCAGTGCCATACTACAACTGCGCCTCCCTTGTCCATGGATTTCGTGATGAGGTTGGGATTGGAGCAGAGGGCTAGACATTCTGCAGGGGAGAGGTTGGAGAGTTGAGGCGATCGATGTTTCGACATCAATTAGAGATGAAGAGGTCAAGGGAGGGTAGGAGGCCTTGGGTGGTGTCCAGGAGGAGGGGGTGCATTGGAGGCAGGAGAAGGGGTCAGTAGAGGGAGGGTTAGTTTGTTAGGTTAATAAAGTTGTGAGTTGGACCGCAGTAGTTAATGATCAGTTGAGTGGAATGTGAAACTGTCTGTTTGATTTGAGCAAAATGGACAAGGAGGCACCCATCTCTCTCACACAGCCTTAGACTGGTTGTTAAGAGGGGAAATCACCCATGTGAAGGTCAGGGCCCTGAAGTGGGTGTAGAGACTGGAGAAGAAGTACCTGGGATGTGATACTCAAACAGAACGTGAGATTGTAATGTTGTGAGACAGCAGAGAGAAAATTGAAATAAGCAGGATACGGGGGACTTGATCATTCCCACAATAGGTATTGCTGGATTCGTGGCCAGTGGGTTAAACACAGCCGAGAGATCGTGAGTATAAACCTATCATTTATCATGGCGAGGAAGGAAGATCAATGGGGACCCCTGGGATCTCTCAGTAATCAATATATGACAGATAGACATTCACTCATTAAACAGATGAAAAAGGAGGGGGTGGGATCCGTTCCAGGAGGGGGTGGGATCCGTTCCAGGCCCTAGAACAACAGTGAGATTGGCTCTTAGGACAGAAGAAAGATAGGACTAAGAAAACTGCAGTCTTTTTAGTACATCAATTGTCCGGCCTAAAAGGGCAAAGATCAGAGTCCACGAGGAGGTGGACGGAGGCAAATAGGATCCTAGAATCACAAATTAGGAAACTAGGAAAAAGGAACCAGTTCTTAGCAGAGGGTCAATGGGGCCCTCACCCCATACCATCCCAGGGAAGGGCCCACTGCCGCAGAGGAGAGTCTGAGTGAGGAAGTTAACCTCGTCCTGGTCCCACTTAACGAGATATACACCAACTTGTACAAGCGGCTTGCCCACAAGATAAATGGCGGTTAATGGGGGACGGTTCTGGTCAGGCTGACGCCGCAGCCCAAGCTAAACACGATTACCAAGGTGGACGATGGATTCATACCGTAGAATTAACAGCCGAGAGAGCGGCACAAGAGGAGCCTTTTAACCGCTTTAAAGCCGAAGTCCAACTGGCCCTGGGAAATGCCCCACCAATTGGTCCAAAATCCCAAACACAATACAACAGAAGGGAGAAGGGCATCTGAATATTGGGAACGATTGTTCAAGGCATATCAGGGATGTCAGATACAAACCGTACTGATCGGGCATTTATACAGGCATCCAAATGGGCTATCACCCGTTCACCAGGCAATCCTGAGGATGGGCTTAATTGCCACCAGAGATTGTGACAAGTTGGTACAATGGGCATCCGGATTTACAGAAGGGTTCGGAGAAAGACGCCCCCCCCCCACCCCCGCCATCCATATAAAACAAGAAAACTTAGCTGCCGTGACAAAGATAAAACCGAAATCCACTTGCCACAACATTGCGGCATGACAGGGCCACTCTGAGGGCACCTTTCGGGGAAAACATGGAAAACGAACAACCAAAACTTCTCAAAGTGGGGCGGACTGACGGCCAGAAGCACCCGCCACAGGCACGGGTAACACGGACAGGAGGATGTACGTGGCTGCACTAGTAGGGAGCAGGCAATGTGAGATGCTGACGGACATGGGGGCCTCCATATCCATCATCGACCTACCCCTGCCCATAGCCAACAAAATGATCTATGTAAAGGGCATTAGTGGGCAAAAAGCCCCTGTGTTCCTGAGCGAAACCACTTTGGTGGAAATTAATAAGTTGTGTATACCAATGCGATTTTATGTGTGTAAAAAATAATGACGGAACTATCATGGGAAAATATTTGATGAAAGAGTATTAATAGGTTGCGGGAAAGGCGAATTTTAATTTGGTCCCGTCCCGATGGGAGAAAGGAGAAAATGGGAGCCTATGCAAGCCATTTGGAAATTGCCCAAGGCGCATCTGCCACAGGACGTGATTGGCAATTGGAGGACAAGGGGTTTGGCACCATTGTGCCTCTGTCCCAGGGGCACAGGCAGAAACCAAACTGGATACCGGGCTAATGAAAATCGACCCCGCCGTAATAGAAAGCCCCGAACATAAACCACACCAACAGTACCCCCTCAACCCAGAGGCCAGGAGGCCAGTTGTGGAAATCGGTGAAGGGCTAGCGGAAAGGGGAATTCTGCGAGAAACCACCGTGCCAACAATTCCCCCACCTGGCCAGTGAATAAACCTGACGGAAGCTACCGACTCACTATTGATCACACAGCCCTAAATTAGGTCACACCAAAGTTGCACACCATCGTGGCCAGGCCATCCACATTCCTGAACGGGTTCTCCCTGGCCCACAGAATCTTTACTGTACTGGACATTGCCACTGGATTCTGCTCTGTCCCACTCCATCGTGACTCCCAAGATAAGTTTGCATTTACCGTCGGGGGCAAGCTGTACACGTGGACCTGACTTATTCCATAACAGCCCGGCCATCTTTTCACTGGGCACTCCAGGGAAATCGAACTGCCCCACGGCCGCACAACACTCCAATATGTAGGTGACATCTTACTAGTCTCCGAGTCCAAACCTGGCCACCAAGAGGCACGATACCCGGTCCTGAAACACTTGGAGGACAAGGGTCTGAAAGCAAATCCGAAGAAAGCACAGAGAGAGAGAGAGAGAATTAAGGTCCTGTACCTGGGACATCTGATCTCCCAAGGCACAAACGAAATGCCTGTAGATAGGAAAACCGCTATACAACAAATGCCACGACCCATGACAGTCTGTGGTGTGAGGAAAATTTTGGGCTTGTTTAATTACTGCAGGAATTTTATCCTTGAGTTTGCCAAATTGGTAAAACCATACAACGACTGAGCAAAGGGGGTGGGGGGGGGGGGGAAACCGGCCACCGACCCCGTGGATTGGGGGCCTGAACAAGATGAAATTTATACACAACTAAAAGTGGAATTAATGTCAGCCCCAGGACTGGGACTACCTGACGCTAGTAAAGACTTCCACATTTATTGTAATAATGAGGGAGGATTCTACTCAGCGGTGGTGACTTAGGCCCATGGAGTCAAACAGCGACCCATAGGGGACTACTCTACTGCAGAAGGACCCATGGTGAATGGTTTACCCAGGTGTATAGCCGCTGCATAGGCTGTGAGGGTTAGTGAGCCAATAATAATGGCAGGGGATGTTATTTCACATACCCAACACACCCTGGTAGAAATGTTGAATACGGGGAAATTACGGTCTGTCTCTAACGTGAAAAGGACAAATTGCGAAAGCGGTCCTCCTGCCACCTACCAACTGCATAACCATTTTGCAGGACACCCGGGAGAACCCAGCAGAAGGCATATGAGGAGATGGTGAGCCACACGAATGTGGGAATGTAGACAATGAGGCAGAAGAGGATAAAAGATGTGCCCCAGGAGGCACCAGACGACATCCTGTTTGTGGACGGCTCTCGGAAATATGTACGTGTTGCCACAAACAGGATGGGCAGTAGTTAACGCGGACCTATGAGTAGTCTGAGCAGGGAGGGTACAAGGGGGCCTATTGGCCCAGGTAGCAGAGCTAGTTGCCCTGACCCAGGCCTTCATGGAGGCAGCAGGAAGAAAGGTTAATATTTACACTGATATGCATTTGGAATTGTACATGATTACATGACTATTTGGGGAAGAATGGGATTTTTTTACCACGGAAGGCACCCCGATTAAACATGGACAAATTATAGAGACCGCACGAGAGGCCAGCGAGCTCCCATTGGAGGCTGCGGTGATGAAGGTCAAGGCCCATCAGAGGGAGCCAGACAAACAAAATCCTGAATGGTACATTTTTGAGAGGAACCAGGACTGCCGGTCAAGCAGCTCAGCCAGCCCGAGAGACAGAGGATATCCGACCCTTATCAGCCACATTTGCTGAGGGTGGCCCCCAACATTAGCATTACCCAGCTACACGCGGACACCACCCCCGCCCCCCCCCCCCCCCCCCGAGGTAGAATGCACTAGGTGGAAGGCACAAGACGCCACACAGGAGGAAAAGGGTGTCTGGAGATTGAGCGACAAGGTCATGGGCCCCGAGTGCATCCAACACACCTCATGCAATTACGCCATGGTGTGTCCCACATGGGGCGAGATGCCGTGGTCACCAGTATTGGAGAAGAATGGTGGTGGAAAGGCATGGGCTGGGACATAGCGCGGTACTGCCACTGTTGTGTGACAACCCGGGCAGGCCCGTCAAGATCAGAATGGGACACCAGCCAAGTCCAAAGGGACCCTGGGAACATACACAGATAGACTTTACGGGACCACTTCCCCAATCCCATGAGAATATTGCCTGGTAATTATTGCCCCCAATTTACTAGATGGGTAGAGGCGTTTCCGACTCGGAATCGTTCAGCTGACACAGTAGCCAGGATCCTGCCTGAAGAAGTCATCCCCAGGTGGGGGGTGTCGCTCCAGATTGATTCAGATCAGGGGACCCATTTCACTGGAAAGGTAGGAAAAGCCATATGCCAGCTGATGGGCAGCAAACAGAAATTCCACATACCCTACCATCCCCAGAGCTCGGGCTTGGTGCAGCGTCTGAACAGAAGCCTTAAAACTTCCCTGGCAAAAGCTATGCGAGACTCTGGTAAACGATGGACTGAGGTCCTGCCTGCGATATTGATGGGACTAAGGGCTACCACGAGCCTCACAACCGGACTAACCCCATGCGAATTGATGACCGGCAGAGCAATGCAACTGCCCGTGTCTATCATAATGGGGGGGGGGGGGGGGGGGGCTCCGACGTCGGCCCACTTTGAGATAGAACACGACGCTATGTGCTGGAACTGAGCGCCCAGTTGAAGACGTTGCGCAAAACTGTGAGGGACAGACAGGAATGACAAGGTGAACAGAGGGTTGCCCCTAGGTCTCATCGGCAGGTAGCAAGGTTGTGGGAAAGACCCGACCTGGAAACCTGGCTTCAACCCCAAATGGAATGGCCCAAATGAAGTTATCAGCATTACATTTGTGCTTGCGTAAATATGTGAGATATGGTCCCAACTTAAAGAATATGCGCACCAGAATTGAGATCCTAAGTGATATGTTGATTCACAGAACAACCCTCTACTAGACCTCCAAGCAAGCTGGTCGGGAGCGCAGGCAGTCGCGCGTGGGCGGTGTAGCCTTCGGAATATTGTTAATTTAGAGTAAGATACAGTTTCACCATCAGAGTTTAAACATGTCTAAGGTGATATACGTGGTTGTGGTGTTCTGTATTGTCATGATTGCCGAGGTATCGGGGTTCGAGGATAACTTGTTCTACAAGACCCACACACATCTACACGGTAATCGGACCGTGTGCTACCCACTGGCCCAGTCAGTCGAGGCGTTGTTTGGAGCGACGCCTGGGTGGACCCCCCCCCCCCTCTCACCTACACACAGCAGATATGTTAGACGCACCCTGTGTGGGCCGAACCAGTGCATATCGACGAGGTACACAAGGGAGATGTGTACAGCTGATAAACTCAAATAGGAGTGATAATGGGAACTGCAGATGCTGGAGAATCCAAGATAACGAAATGTGTAGCTGGATGAACACAGCAGGCCCAGCAGCATCTCAGGAGCACAAAAGCTGACGTTTCGGGCCTAGACCCTTCATCAGAGAGGGGTTCGCCTCCCCCTCTCTCCCTATTTATTCCAGATCCCTCTCCCCATCCCCCTCTCTGATGAAGGGTCTAGGCCCGAAACGTCAGCTTTTGTGCTCCTGAGATGCTGCTGGGCCTGCTGTGTTCATCCAGCCTCACATTTCGTTATCTTAAGCTCAAATAGGATACAGTTCCCCTATTGTGCAGGAACTCGGGGAAAGAACGACACAACATGTTCGAACCCGCTAAGTTATCCGCTTCGCTTCTCAGGACAGGGATGGGGGTGCGCATTTGCTCTAGTCGCCAAGAACACCTCCTGTGTGCAGACGCAGTGCTCCTGAAGTATTGTCAAGTGAACAACGGCCTGTTTACGTCCACTTGTGATGAGCAAAGATGTCGAAACGTAACTGCAGGCAGTTTATTTGTGGACAGTGCAGTGGGGCACAGGTTGGTTCAGCCGCATGGACATATCCGCTTGATACCTACCAACTGGTGGGGCCAGGTGGGGACTCCAGCCAGCCAAGGAACTGGTGGTCCAAACTGTTCATGCAGAAAAATAATCAGCAGGTCAAGCTCTGTCGAGCCAAGAAAGGCTTTGTGTTCCTCCTAAATGGGACCTTCACAACAGCCCTCCCAGCCCTCTTTGCAGTGGGGACAATAGTACTGCTTACCATCCTGTGCCCCCAGAGAGGGCACACCAGTAAGAAGATAGTGACCCGAGCCATTAGCGAGAAATTCTGTGGAAGGACTCGGGAACACTGGGATCCTCATTTGGCTACGGGTGCCTTGGGGCCCTGTCTCTGGGGGGAGCAGCGGGAGTCATTAGTGCCAGGAATAGGAAGTACCTCGTCTGTGGACTGACCGTCCTGGGAAACAGCACGGCAAAGGGGGTTGGATGCAATAAACCGAGTTAAGACTCTATGCGCAGCAGACCCGGTGTGCCGTCGATTACCAGTTAGTCCAGCAGGGTGGAGTGTGCATGATAGTAGGGGACAAGTGTATAACACATGTTATGGATGAGTCCTGTAACATCACCCAGGCCATGAGCAATATCCATTAACCGCTTGATGCCTTCAGGCAAGGCCCTGGGAGAGGGGACGGTTGGCTTGAGTGGTTCCTGGGTGGCTCTTGGGGGACGTACCTTCTGCATGCCTTAATTATATTGTCATCATTGCTGCTTGCTGTGTTCTGGCTGTCTTTAACTCATGCTGTGAAACATTCACTGCCAGAATTATGCCCAGTGTAAGTGTCCATGCTGGTGAGACTGTTGCGCGCCCCCCTCAGGGACATTCAGACAATGGCTGGAAGTGGTCTAGAGGCTATGAGTACTCATGACTCTGACCTCAAGGTGGGGGGGAACTGAAGGAGTAAATAAAGAGATTAGCAACACAACAAATTCCATGACAACTAAGGACGTGGACCTTTCGGCCGAACTTTCCACAATCAGGATGAAACATCCGCTGAAACAACAAACCCTGCACGCAACAGCAATAGCAGCGCCAGCCATCACCCACTTTGCAAGACACCTGGAACAGATTAAAGAACTGTGTGCAAGACTTGAGGGGGAGGTTGGTGTGTGACAGCAAATATGTATAACCTTTGAAATTGTCTGGTATAGCTAAGAAGTTTGGTGAGGCCCCTTTGAGGTCCCTGCTTCTCCCAGAAGCTTTTATTAATACAACTGTGTCTGACTCACCTCAGAGTTGTACTTAGTAATAGTTCACCTACAAGAGTGTTGCACATATCTTTTGACGTTTAACCAGTAATATCTTCCAGCATCAAAGGATAATAAATAATTCCATTTGAGATGAGGGATGTGGTGCAGAAGGGCCTTTGACATGAGAAAAGAGTATCAATGCGGTCAATGTGATGGGAGTCTGAAGGGGCCATTGATAGATGACAGACCCCTATAAATCTAATGGGGAATTTGGAAAAAAACACCTTCCCTACAGAAAGTGGGAAGACATGGGACTAGCTCCCACATGGGGAATGTGGGACTTGTTCCCACAGGGAATTGGAGGAGGGTTGAATGTAAGACTCACTCCCAAAGGGAGTCGGGGGGGTGGATATGGGACTTGCAGTCCCCAAGCCTCCGCTTGGTTTCCCCAATGTAGAGGAAGCCACACCGTGTACAGTGGATGCAGTATACCATATTGGCGGATGTGCAGGTGAACATCTGCTTGATGTGGAAAGTCATCTTGGGGCCTGGGATGGGGGTGAGGGAGGAGGTGTGGGGGCAAGTGTAGCACTTCCTTATCTCTGAATGTTCAAACCAGCCCAGGTGGCAGAATGCACAGCGCTCTGGTTGTATTGATTGTGAGGCCTGCGTTTGTAGGGAATTCAGATAAACGGTAAATTGCTTTTCTGGAACTAGACATATACACAATCCATTTCCTAGAGGACTTATACACAAAATTGGGGGGTGGGGGGGGGGGGTGGTTGGAGCTGTCCATCATGAAGCTGGGCATGAGCCTTGTGTACCTGTAATTGTGATTCAGGGGTCCCAGAGGGATTTCACAAGGTCTGCCCAGATTGCCATTTATCTGGAGAATGTCCTAATGAGGGGGAAGACTAATAACGGACATTTAGAAAACTTGGAGACAGTGCTTAAATATTTCTCCAAGGTGGATATAGGCCTTAGAAGGGGCAAATGTGTGTTCCAGGCACCCCAAGTGAAACTACTTGGGTTGCAGAGTCGATACGACTGGGCTGTACCTGTTGGAAGATATAGTGAGGGTGATTAATGGTGCCCCAGCTCCCATGCCCATATTGGAGTTTAGGTCTTTCCTGGGGCTGGTGAATTATTACAGAAAATTCATATGAAACCTTGCCTGTATCCTGGAACCCTTACACATGCTATTGGGAAAGGGGGAGCTGGATATTGCTGGCTGGATTTATAGCCCATCCCTAATGCAAACCCCAGTCTTGAACCCTGGTGGGGACAGTCACCATCCCAGGATTTTGACCCGGCGAAAGGAAGAGAACAGCCAATGTAGTCCCAGGTTAGGGGTGGTGTGTGCTCATTATGATTTTTGGCTTAACACTGTCCAAGTATCTCTACCCTGCTGAGCCTCCCAGGCAACAGGATCATTGCCTTCCCTTCTACACTTCTAAACTGGAACTAGAGCGACCTCCACGCTGTCCCCAGTCAACAATTCCATGCCAGGGACAGCACGGGGTTAGGTGCAGAGTGAATGAAAATAAGCTGCCCACTGTGTTTCCTACATTGCGGTGGTGGCCACCATTCAGGAAATTTACTTAGTCTGTGGCAGAGTTGCTTTTTGGGATTTCCTGAGGTGGGGAAAGGTGCTAGAGAAATGCAGGTCTATTGCTGTCAATAGATCATCACCTGGGGTAGGCTGTGTTCACTGCTGCTCTCCTGTGGACATTGGTCCAACAGCAGCTTAATGGAGTTCTTTCACTTTGTTTCAGGTTTTCGGGACAGAATTAACTTTTTATTGTCGTGTGTACTCACTCGGATGAGTTTGCCAGCTGCCGCTCACGGCACCATCTTAGGTCTAAATGACCCTGGACACAGCATCTTAGTACAAAGCAGAAAAATGTTGCCACTGATTTTTGTGGGCCTGCGGGTTTGGGGCGGAGGGGTGTGCGTGCGGCACAGTGTCAGGGATACAGCCAATTCAGGAATCCCTGGGGGAATAGGCAGTCAGGTTGAGTTGACTCTAGGGGCCATTGGAAGGGGCCAGGGAAGTAGTCACTAGGCTGGAAGGAAGGGGAGATGTGGGGTTTAATAGGATGTACAGGAGGGCTATTAATGGGGGTGGGCTGCAACCAGCTCTGGAGTTACCGCAGGAGGCAGACCAGGTTTTTAAGATAACGAGGTGTAGAGCTGGATGAACAAAGCAGGCCAAGCAGCATCAGAGGAGCAGGAAAGCTGCTTGGCCTGCTGTGTTCATCCAACTCTACACCTTGTTATCTCGGATTCTCCAGCATCTGCAATTCCTGCTATCTCAGACCAGGTTTTTCATTTGTTTTACCATTTCCTGGTTAACTCTCAATCTCCACCAGTTTAGAACGTGGAACAATACAGCACAGAAACAGGCCCTTCGGCCCACCCTCTCTGTGCCGGCCTTGATGGCATTCTAAACTAATCCCATCTGCCTACACATGCTCCATATCCCTCTATTCCCTTCCCGTTTTCACACGTCTGTCTAAAAGCCTCTTAAACATTATCCGGGGTCAATTAGCAATAAATGCCTGTGTTACATATAAATCGCAATTTGGACAGCTCTTCCCGAGGGCCAGGACAGACACAAGGGGCCGAATGCCCTCCCCCTGCACTGTGCGATTCCAAACACTGGGGTCTTGCTTCGAGACTTGGTGTTGGATGCCGCAGTCATCCAGCTCATGATGCTGTGTGTGTTGAGAGGGTAAGGGGTCAGAGGCGGGAGGATTCCGAGCAGGGGAATCCCACCCCCCCAGCTTCACAAGGAGCCTGAGTCTGAAGACAGAGAGAGAGAGCCCACACTGATCAGTACTATCTCAAAGAAAACTGCAGCCTACAATTGCAAAAGCCCCTTCTCAAAACTGAGCTATTTTCAACTCTCGAGAGGAAACTGCTGTTTCCTTTCGTTGCAGTTACTCTGTTGATAAAGCTGCACGTAACTCCAAGGGAGTTCTCTCTCTCTGTCCGCCTGGGTCTCCTTCAGCATGTCCTGCCCTGACAGGACGCTTGTCGAGATGCAGCTCTGCCCCCATCCCTGGCAGCCTCCGGCTGTGCCCAGCACCAGCGGCTGGGCAGAGGGGCAGCCTCGGAGGAGGAGGGCACTGGGTCTTCAGGAGGACATCGCCTCCGTACTCCAACAGAGGAAGGTCATCATGAAGAGCAAGCAGAGACTGAGTATTTACTCACTGCTGCTCGCTGCTGTGGGCATTGGGTTAATGATCACCAGCACCGAGCTCTGCCTGAATGGTTCTGATCCGGTCAGTAACTACCTCGTCACCACTTATTTTTCCGTTTATGCATTTTGCGGGATGTGTGCTGGCGCCCAGCAGTTATTTCTCCTGTCCCTAATTGCCCCCCGCCTTGAGAAGGTGGGGGTGAGCTGCCTTGTTGAGCCGCTGCAGTCCCCGTGTGCTGTGGGTTGACCCACAATGTCCTGAGAAAGGAACTTTAACCCAGCGGCAGGAACTATAGGGGCACCCACATTCAGAGGCCACTCCAACCTTCCAGCTTGCTTCACCATTCAATAAGACCCACTTCTCCAGGGTCATCGAGGAAACTCTACCACCAAAATGCTCTTGGATTCCACATCCTGTGACTTTTGATGAACTCCAAAGACTCACAACCCTCTGAAGGGGAAAAAAATAGTTTCCTCATCTCTGTTCCAAATGGGAGCCCCTTATTTTTAAATTCAGACCCCTCGTTCTAGATTCTCCCAGGAGAGGAAACATGCTTTCCACACGCACCCAGTCACGTCCCCTTATAAGTTTCAACACGGTGGCTTAGTGGTTGGCACTGCAGCCTCACAGCACCAGGAGCCCTGGTTTGATTCCAGCCTCGGGCGAGTTTGTCTGTGTGGAGTTTGTACATTCTCCCTGTGTCTGCGTGGGTTTCCCCCGGGTGCTCCGGTTTCCTCCCACTGTCCAAAGATGTGCAAGCTAGGAGAATTGGCTGTGCTAAGTTGCCCGTAGCGTTCAGGGGTGTGTGAATTAAGTGGATTAGCCATGCTAAATGCAAATTTACTGCTGGTGGGGATGCTCTTTGGGCAGCTAGTGTGGGCTGAATGGCCTGCCTTGGCGCTGGGAAGATTCTGAATTTGGTTACCGCTGACTCTTCTAAATTCCAGAGCGTATGGACCTGGTCTGTTTAGCCCTTCCTCATACAACAATCCAGGTACTAGTCCAGCAAAGCTCATCTGAATTGCTCCCAGTGCATTAACTTCCTCTATAAGCACAGTGAGCTGTCCTGGATACAATGCGACAGATGCAGTCTCACTGATGAATTGAAGTTACCTTTCCCACTCTTGCAAATGAAACATTGCAGTCTACTTGTTGTCCCTGTAGCGTAATTTTCTGTGTTTCATGCACCAACACATCCAGATCACTGTGCAACCTTTCGCTAATTTACATAATATTTTTTATTTTTTCTGCTGAAGTGGATAAACTGACTTGTACGCTCTCAACTGAAAACCAGTACAGGACTTTGGTTAGGGCCACTTTTGGACTACTGTTGCAATTCTGCTTTCCCTGTTATAGGAAGGATGTTGTGAAACTTGAAAGGGTTTAGAAAAAATTTACAAGGGAGTTGTCAGGGTTGGAGGATTTGCAACAGAATTTACAGCAGTTGTTCAAGAGTGGTCCTAACCAATGTCCTGTACAGCTGCAACATGACCCTCCCGACTCCTACACTCAGTGCACTGACCAGTAAAGGCGAGCGTACCGAACACCTTCCTCACCGTTCTGTCTACCTGCGACTCCACTTTCAAGGAACTATGAACATGCCCCCCAAGGTCTCTTTCTCGGCAATACTCCCAGGACCTTACCACTAGGTGTATAAGTACAGCCCTGAGGTGCCTTTCCAAAATGCAAAACCTCGCAGTTAATTAAATTAAACTCCATCTGCCACTCCTCGGCCCATTGGCCCATCTGAGCAAGATCCTGTTGCACGCTGAGGTAACCTTCTTTGCTGTTCATTACAGCCTCCAAATTTGGCGTCGTCTGCAAATTTATCTCCTACATTCACATCCAAACCATTTACATAAATGATGAAAAGCAGTGGACCCAGCACTGATCCTTGCAACTCAAATAAATGAAGAAACATTTCGGATCTATTTCTATATTCTTGACTGACTTTCTCTTGTTCTCTTTTTTTCCATGGTTTGCACAATGATACATCTTCCCTCTGAGTTTCATACTCTCTGTGACTTCTTTTATTTCAACTACAGATAGTGGATCCACCACATAGAGTTTTTCTTAATTGTTCAAACACATCCATTCTGTGCTTTCTGGAATATCGCCTTAAATATTGTCCACTGCAGAAACATTCAATTATTGCCTTCCAACCCCTACCCCCCCAAAAAACATTACACTTCAGGCTGTCTTTACAGTTGGCTATTTGACTGCATGGGGCACCACTGATCCTATCCAGCTCCACCTCCACCACTCCCCTGTCCCTATCTGTGCATCTCTTGTCATGCTGATACTGCCTTTGAGCTCAAAAGAGGGCAGCATTTACATGAGACTCAATTTCCTGGGAGATCGGAAAGCAAAAGCCAGTCCCTGTGCCTCACTTTAAGCTTCCATAGAGCCATTGAGGTCTACAGTTAGGAAACAGGCCCTTCGGCCCAATCTGCCCATGCTGCCAAGTTTCCACAACTAAACCAGTCCCATTTGCCTGCGTGTGGTCCATATCCCATCCATGTACCGGTCTAAATGTTTCTTAAGTGACGGAATTGTACTCAGCCCCACCATACCTCTGGCAGCTCGACCAGAAAGTCACCACCCGCTCTGAGAGCAAACTAACTCTCTGGACCCTTTTGCAAGTCCCCTTTCATCTCAAACCTGTGCCCTCTAGTTTTAGGCTCCCCTACCGTGGGAGAAAGCTGTCCACTATGTACCTGATCTATACCTCTCATGCTTTTGTAAACCTGTCTAAGGTCATCCCTCAGTCTCCTATGCTCCAGGGAAAAATATAACTCCTTATAACTCAAACCTCCAGTCCAGGTAGCATCCCAGTAAATCTTTTCTGCACTCTTTTTAGTTTAATAATATCCTTTCTATAGTAGGGCAGCCAGAACTGCATGCAGTGCTCCAAATGTGGCCTCATCAATGTGTTGTGCAACTGCAACAAGACATCCAAGATCCTATGGTCAATGCTCTCAGCAATAAAAGCAAGCATGCCAAAAACATTTCATGCCATTGTTTTAATTTTAAAAATACTACAGTGCCCTAAATAAGCCTATTTGTTATCACCACAGTCCAGTCAGGGTTAATGAATTTGCTTTCTTCTGGGAACTCAATTCTGCAACAATTAAAGTTCCAGCTAAGAAAATAACTTATTTGAATGTGTTACCTGAGCTATTTTAATCACCATCAGCAAGACAAAAACATTGGCTCAATTCAAGGCATTTGCTTTAAAAATGACTTCACAGGCTAAAAACAAATTTAAAATAAAATCTGCTGTGTTATGATCAGTGTTTCCTATGAGATCTTTTACCCTGAGACCATTAATTAAACCTGTGTTGATGCACATTACTAGACCCAATAGGCTTGATTCTCGATTGGACACATGATATCATGTTCTATGAAACAATCCCATGAAAACACACTGTGAATACTTTCTCGTGGCCATCTCTGCCAATCTAACTGTGTCAATCTACATTCGTGCCACCTACGCTTCATTTGTTACATGCCTTCATTATCTCCTGATTTAATCTCTGTCCCACCATATAGCTACTTTGAGGAGACCTTTAGACTATTCCCTCCAATGTCTTTTACCCTTTTTTAATTCCTTACCTCCATCCACGTGGTTCCTACATCATCTGATTCAAGACCATTTCTTGCTGCTGTACTGATTCCATCCTGTTCTAATAACAAAAATGCACCACCCTTTTTTGCTGTCTAGCCATCTGAAAAGTCACGGACCCTTAATCACGGAGTTCTCAGCTTTGATCACTTTGTAACTATGTAACCATGAACACAGCTCAGTCCATTGCACAAACCATCCCTTCCATCCCTTGCCTCCATCTATACTTCTCCGGAAAGGAGCCAACATAATCAAAGACCCCTCCCACCCTGCTTATAGTCTCTTCTAACCTCTTCTTTCAAGCAGAAGAAAGAAAAGTTTAAACACACGCACCAACAGATTCAGGAACAGCTTCTTCCCCGCTGTAATTGGGCTTCTGAATGACCCTCTCAAATTTCAAATCTGATATTGATCTCACTCTCTATGCACCTTCTCTGCAGCCGTGACATTGTATTCCTCGCTCTGTTCTATTACCCTAATGCATTTTGTACGGTATGATCTGCCTATATTGCATGCAAAACAAGATTTTTCACTGTGCCTGGGTACATGACGCAATAACAAATCAAATTAAATCTGTAATGGTTATAAAATGTATTTATTAACCTCTATTCGGCAGTTAACTCTTTTTTTTTCAGAATACCATGCACCTTTAAGGAAAGGACTATTAATTTTGCCCTCTTCCCCCCGCCTTTGGTCCTATTCACTGCTGTTTTTCTATGTTTGTATCCTCTGTCGCACACTTTATCCAAATAGCTGCCCTGTAGTAATGTCATATTCTTTTGCTTTGTCAGCTGACACCTTCCCTCCCCACAATTAAATTAAAGGCCTCTCCACAGCCCTAGCTTTTCAATTCATCAGGATATTGGTCGTAGCGTAGGTCAGGTGAAGCCTGTCCCAGCAGAACAGCTCCCTCTTACTCCAGCACTTTTAATTGCACAAGCCCTGCCTTAGTTTGTTTTACGAAAATGTAATGTCTTACACTTGTCCAAATTAAACTCCATCTGCCTCTCCTCAGTCCCACTGACTTAATTAATCAAGATCTCTTTGTAACCTTAGATAACCTTCTTCCCTGTCCACTATACCACTGCTTTTGGTGTCATCCGCAAACCTATTAACTGTGCTTTCTATATTCTCATCCAAATTGTTCATATAAATGAAAAACAAAAGTGGACCCAGTATGGATCCCTGTGGAACTCCACAGGTCACCGGCCTCCAGGCTGAAAAACAACTCTCCACCATCACTCTCTGTCTCCTGCCGCTAAAACAATTTTGTACCCAATTGACAATCTCACCCTGAATTCCACATGATCTAACTTTACTGATCAGTCTACCATAAGAACCATGTGAAAGGCTTCACTAAGTCCACATAAACAATATCTACTGCTCTGCCCTCATCCATCCTTTTGATTACTTCCTCAAAAAACTCAGTCAAATTTGTGACACATGAATTCCCTCACACAAAGCCACACTGGTTATCCTCAATCATACCCTGCTTCTCCAAATGCTACCTCACAAATCCTATCTTTCAGAATCACCTCCAACACTACCAAAGTCAGACTCACAGGTCTATAGTTCCCAGGTTTCTCTGTACATCCTTTCTTAAACAAAGACACAACATTAGCCAAGCAGCATCAGAGGAGCAGGAAAGCTTGACGTTTTGGGTCAGGGCCCTTCTTCAGAAATGGCCGAAACGTCAAGATTTCCCGCTCCTCTGATGCTGCTTGGCTAATGTTGTGTTCATCCAGCTTCACAGCATGTTATCTCACATTCTCCAGCATCGGCAGTTCCTACAACATTAGCCATTCTCCAGTCATGCAGACCCTCACCCTTAGTTATAGATGATACAAATATTTCTGCAAGGGGCCTTGTAATTTCTTCCCTCTCACAACAACCTGGAAGACACTAGGCCAGGTTCTAGAGATTTATATCTTCTAAGGCCTCCAGAACTTCCTCTTCTGTAATTCCATTTTCGAAACATTGATATTTAATTCCCCGAGTTCACGACCCTCCATTCCCTCTCCACAGTAAAAATCTGACGTGAAATATTCCTTTAATATCTCTCTGGTTTACCCTAGCTCGATTTGGCTGCGGCTCAGGGAGCCACTGACGGGATGTTCTCTTGGGAGGATCTACGTTTTAATTCGGGTACTAACTGTTTAAAACTTAGTACCTTGAAAATAAGGAAAGGAATGCTTGACGGCAAAGTGCAGAGTGAATCATTTCAGTGAGAAGGACACAGAAGCACAATACAATGCAATTCTGTGGAAAGGGACTTGAATGAAAATGTACTCAAATCATTAGAGATGGCAGTTTGGGTTAACAAAGTCACTAATTGAGCATTCAGTTTTATAAACAGCAGCAGAGAAGACAATAGTGAGGAAGTTAGTGTGACGCTCTATTCAAAACACAAAACTGGCTCACCTTCAAACTGCTGTATTGTGCAAAATTCCAAGAAACACACTTTCGGAAGGACACCAAATCTGCAGAGAGAGATTTGGGCTGGAGATTTACCCAGGATGGTCTCAGGGCAGGGTTTGAGGGACATCGGGAGATTGGGATTATCCAGCCGGGATCGGGGCAAGCTCAGAGATGTTCGGAATCACCCACTGCTGGGTGGTGTGGGGTGATGGTTTTGATCGAATTGATGGACAGGAGGTCCATCACCAGGGGGTCACAGATTGGAGAGAATTAGGAAATGAAGAAGAGAGCGCAGGAATGGGTAGAGGAGGAGAACTAGTCGTTTGATCCAGCGAGTTGTTGTATCTGGGATGCACTGCCTGGAAGGGAACAGGTTCAACTGGAACCTTCAGAATGATGTGGATATTTTAAGGAGAAATACTGGAAACAGATGTTGATGGCATATTTCATTGTATAGTGGCTTTCGTTGCACCAGCCCTTCTCCGACAGTTCCCCTTTCTGTTTCACTCACCCCCTGACTCCCCCCAAAGCCTGTCCCACCATCTCCAAGGCACAAGTCAGGAGTGGATAATAAAGTGTGAAGCTGGATGAACACAGCAGGCCAAGCAGCATCTCAGGAGCACAAAAGCTGACGTTTTGGGCCTAGACCCTTCATCAGAGATGCCCGAAACGTCAGCTTTTGTGCTCCTGAGATGCTGCTTGGCCTGCTGTGTTCATCCAGCTCCACACTTTGTCATCTTGGATTCCTCAGCATCTGCAGTTCCCATTATCTCTGATCACAATTCTAACCTCACTGCGAAGCCTCTTCCAGGGATGCCTAACCTGAAGAAGTTACTCTCCACCCTCCGGACCAACCTCAGGGAATCCCTCTCCCACTGCAACTCTCTTGTAATCTCTCTTCGGCCCTGAAACTGCTCGACCATGTCCTGAAGCAAACCAGGTACCACAGCCACATCACCTTCCTCAGCACCTGCCTACAGAACCGGATCATCCCCAATGGACTACAGTCCACATTCAAGATTTCCCAGTTTGGCCCCAACTGTGACCACCTCTACATCCAGAACATTCAGACCCTAGAGCAACGTTTCTCCGTGCCAGCCCTGAAACAGACACTCGCAGCCATGCGCCGGCATCTCCCTCTCTGATGAAGGGTCGAGGCCCAAAACGTCAGCTTTTGTGCTCCTGAGATGCTGCTGGGCCTGCTGTGTTCCTCAGTTTCACACTTTGTTATCTCAGGTTCTCCAGCATCTGCAGTTCCCATTATCTCTGATCACAAGTCAGGAGTGGGATGGAATACTCCCCACTTGCCCTGGATGGGGACAGCTCCAACAACACTGAAGAAGGACGACACCATCCAGGGACAAAGCAGCCCCCGCTTGATTAGCACCACAATAGGTTCAGCCATTTTGGACTGAATTGAGGGTTTGGCCATTTTGGACAGAGATGAGGAGAAACGACTTTATTCATTGTGAGTCTGTAGAACTCTGTCCGCAGACATCTCAGGCTGCTGCATTGTTGAGTAGATTCAAGGCTGAGATCGATCGATTTTCAGTCACTGAGGGTCAGGAGGGCAAACTGAAGCTGAGGATGAAGGGAGTGTTGTCAGAATCAACACAGGTCACACTGGGGAGAATGTGTCAGTATTTACAGGGGGATTCCCCAGAGAGTGTGTCAGTATTTACAGGGGGATTCCCCAGGGAGTGTGTCAGTATTTAGAGGAGGGAATCCCCAGTGAGTGTGTAGTTTTTACAGGGGGGAATCCCCAGGGAGTGTGTCAGTATTTACAGAGGGGAATCCCCAGAGAGTGTGTCCATATTTACAGGAGGGAATCCCTAGGGAGTGTATCAGTATTTACAGGGGGATTCCCCAGGGAGTGTGTCAGTATTTACAGGAGGGATTCCCCAGGGAGTGTGTCAGTATTTAGAGGAGGGAATCCCCAGTGAGTGTGTAGTTTTTACAGGGGGGAGTCCCCAGGGAGTGTGTCAGTATTTACAGGAGGGGATTCTCCAGGGAGTGTGTCAGTATTTACAGGAGGGAATCCCCAGAGAGTGTGTCCATATTTACAGGAGGGAATCCCTAGGGAGTGTATCAGTATTTACAGGGGGACTCCCCAGGAAGTGTGTCAGTATTTACAGGAGGGAATTCCCAGGGAGTGTGTCAGTATTTACAGGGGGGAATCCCCACGGAGTGTGTCAGTATTTATAGGTGGGAATCCCCAGGGAGTGTGTCAGTATTTACAGGGGGGAATCCCCGGGAAGTGTGTCAGTATTTACAGGAGGGAATTCCCAGGGAGTGTGTCAGTATCCACAGGGGGGAATCCCCGGGGAGTGTGTCAGTATTTATAGGTGGGAATCCCCAGGGAGTGCGTCAGTATTTACAGGCAGGAATCCCCGAAGCGTGTGTCAGTATTTACAGGGGGATTCCTCAGGGAGTGTGTCAATATTTGGTGGGGGGAGTCCACAGGGATTGTGTCAGTGTTTACATAAGTGAATCCCCAGGGACAGTGTCAGTGTTTACAGGAGGAATCCCTGGGAAGTGTGTCAGTATTTACAGGAGGGAGTCTCGGTAGTGTGTGCCAGTACTTACATGGGGAATCCCTGGGGAATGTCAGTATTTACAGGGACATTCCTTGGCAGGAGTGTGTCAGTGTTTACTGGGAGATACCCCAGGTAGTGTGTCAGTATTTACAGGGGGAATCCCCGGGGTGTGTGTCAGTGTTTACGGGGGGAATCCCCAGGGAGTGTATCAGTGTTTACAGGAGGAATGCCTGGAGATTGTGTCAGTATTTACAGGAGGGAATACCCAGGGAATATGTCAATATTTACAGGGGAAATCCCCAGGGAATGTGTCAGTATTTTCAGGGAGATTCCCCAGGGACCGTGTAAATGTTTACGATGGGTAGAATCGCCGGGGGCGGGGGGGTGATGTGTCAGTGTTTACAGGGGGGAATCCCCAGGGAGTGCGTCAGTATTTACAGGCAGGAATCCCCGAAGCGTGTGTCAGTATTTACAGGGGGATTCCTCAGGGAGTGTGTCAATATTTGGTGGGGGGAGTCCACAGGGATTGTGTTAGTGTTTACATAAGTGAATCCCCAGGGACAGTGTCAGTGTTTACAGGAGGAATCCCTGGGAAGTGTGTCAGTATTTACAGGAGGGAGTCTCGGTAGTGTGTGCCAGTACTTACATGGGGAATCCCTGGGGAATGTCAGTATTTACAGGGACATTCCTTGGCGGGAGTGTGTCAGTGTTTACTGGGAGATACCCCAGGTAGTGTGTCAGTATTTACAGGGGGAATCCCCAGGGTGTGTGTCAGTGTTTACGGGGGGAATCCCCAGGGAGTGTATCAGTGTTTACAGGAGGAATCCCTGGAGATTGTGTCAGTATTTACAGGAGGGAATACCCAGGGAATATGTCAATATTTACAGGGGAAATCCCCAGGGAATGTGTCAGTATTTTCAGGGAGATTCCCCAGGGAGCGTGTAAATGTTTACGATGGGTAGAATCGCCGGGGGCAGGGGGATGATGTGTCAGTGTTTACAGGGGGGAATCCCCAGGGAGCATGTCAGTAGTTACAGGAGGAATCCCTGGGGGCAATGTGTCAATATTTACAGGCAAGTTCCCTGGGGGGAGTGTGTCAGTATTTACAGGGGGTAATTCCCAGGGAGTGCGGCAGTGTTTACAGGGGGAATCCCTGGGGATTGTGTCAGTATTTCCAGGGAGATTCCCCAGGGAGTGCACCAGTATTTACAGGGGGAATCCCCAGGGAGTGTGTAATTGTTTACAGGGGCCAGAATCCCCGAGGAGTGAGTCAGTGTTTATGGGGGGAATCCCCAGGGAGTGTGTCAGTATTTACAGGGGAGAATCTCCAGGGAGTGTGTCAGTATTTACAGGGGGAGTGTCTGGAGAGTGTGTCAGTATTTCCAGGGTATTCACTGGGGACTGTGTCAGTATTTACAGGGAGAATCCCCAGGGAGTGTGTCAGTATTTACAGGGGATTCCCCGGGGAGTGTGTCAGTATTTACAGGGGATTCCCCGGGGAGTGTGTCAGAATTTACAGGGAGAATTCCCAGGGAGTGTGTCAGTATTTACAGGGGATTCCCCGGGGAGTGTGTCAGTATTTACAGGGAGAATCCCCAGGGAGTGTGTCAGTATTTACAGGGGATTCCCCGGGGAGTGTGTCAGTATTTACAGGGGATTCCTTGGGGAGTGTGTCAGTATTTACAGGGGATTCCCCGGGGAGTGTGTCAGTATTTACGGGGAGAATCCCCAGGGAGTGTGTGTAAACAGTCCTGCACATTAATCGTTGAAAGATAACACGGGTGACGTTTGAACTGTCAGGGTGACTATTTCGGAGACACAGCGTCGGGTCAGTATTGGTCATTTTTTTAGATTAGATTAGATTCCCTACAGTGTGGAAACAGGCCCTTCGGCCCAACAAGTCCACACTGCCCCTTGAAGAATCCCACGCAGACCCATCCCCCTATAACCCACACACCCCTGAACATTGCGGGCAATTTAGCATGGCCGATCCACCTAGCCTGCACATCTTTGGACGTGGGAGGAAACCGGAGCACTCGGAGGAAACCCACGCAGACACGGGGAGAATGTGCAAACTCCACACAGAAAGATGCCCGAGGCTGGAATCGAACCCGAGTCCCTGGCGCTGTGAGGCTGCAGTGCTGACCAGAGTCACCGTGCTGCCCCCTAATGGTTTTATTTACCTAGTGAAGCCAGCAAGTTAAATCACTGATAACAAAGTGTGGAGTTGGATGGACACGGCAGGCCAGGCAGCATTTTAGGCTGCTGTGTTCATCCAGCTCCACACCTTGTTATCTCGGATTCTCCAGCATCTGCAGTTCCCGTTAGCTCTGATACAAGATAAATTATTTCCTGTTTGCTCTCTGAAAGGAACGTGTTGATTTTATTTCTTTCCAGCTCACCGTTGAGCTCCTCAGCATTGCTGTGTCCGTTTCGACCTTCCTGCTCCTCATCCTGATCTTGGCTTACCATGTACGGGATATCCAGGTAACTGCCATGCTCGTAACCAGTTTCATCCTTCAATTTGCCCCATGACGCATAGTCTGTAAGGCATAGGAGTATAATTAGGCTATTCGGCCCATCAAGTCTGCTCTGTCATTCAATCATGGGTGATATGTTTCTCAAGCCCATTCCCCCGCCTTCTCACCCCTAACCATTGATTCCTTTAATAATCAAGAACCTATCGATCTCTGTGTTCAACACTTTCAATGGATTGGTCTCCACAGCAATGATGCAGCCCCCTCTGGATGAAGAAATTGCTCTTCATCTCAGTGCATTCTGAAGGTGAGGCCCCAAGCTGCTTGTCTCTCCAACTGGTGGACGCATCAATCCCAGGTCTCTCAGTAGGTTTCAGTCAGATCCCCCATCATCCCTCTAAACTCCGTCACATACGACCTGCTCCTCGTATCACGTAAGGGCCACTTCTCAGGCAGCACCTTCCAAACCCACGGCCCACTTCCATCCAGAAGGACAAGGGGCAGCAGATACACAGGAACACCAGCCCCCTGCAAGTTCCCCTCCACTCCCCATCCTGACTTGGGAATATATCGCCGTTCCTTCAATGTCGCTGGGTCAAAATCCTGGAATTCCCTCCCTAAGGGTCTTGCAGGTCAACCTACAGCTCAAGGACTGCAGCGGTTCAAGAAGGCAGCTCACCCTCACTTCTCAAGGGGGGCAGCTCGGGACAGGGCAATTAAATTGCTGGGAGTGGTCCTCCTCACCTGATAGTAACCAGATGATAAACCCATTTAGATGAGGAGATGAAGAGGACAGGGAAAATGCAGTTAAACCTCGCTCTCTCTCTCTCTCTCTCGCTCGCTCTGAGTGTCCCAAGTGGCTGTGCTGAATTATTGAATTATAACTGAGTTGTGCCAATGGGAAAATGTGTTCGCGCACAATCGCTTGGCGTGGTGCCTCGCTCAGCTGGGATTATTTTCCACACAATTCTATCCTGTCCTGGTTCCTGTAAATTTGGGATGCCCGGGGACTGTGTGTGTGGGAACAGAAACAATTGCACACCTCAGTGTAACCTTCCGAACCAAGACCTGGATCTGTGCTCAGGAGAGACGCTAATGTTAGCTTTGGAAGCAGGCCCCTCAGCTGCACCCTCTCACCACCCAACCAGCTTCTCACCTTCTACTGTTGTCAACAGATACCAATTTTGGTAGGAAGCACTGAGGCGTGGGCTATTTTCTAAACGGGGAAAGGCTTTTGGAAATCTGAAGCACAAAGGGCCTTGCGAGGCCTGGTTCAGGATTCTCTTTCCATGAACACGCAGGTTCATTTGGCAAATGCATTGTGAGCGTTCATTTCGAGAGGGCGAGATTACATGAGAAGAGATGCACTGTGTAGGGGTCTGGTCAGATGACATTTGAAAGATTGTGAGCAGTTCTGGGCCCTGTTTCCAAGGAAGGATGTGCAGGGGTGCTGAGGTCATTTACAAGAATGAATGAGCTTCACAGTGACTCACAGCACCAGGGATCTAGTTTCCCTTCTACCCTCGGGCGACTGTCTGTGTGGAGTTCGCACATTCTCCTCGCGTCTGCGTGGGCTTCCTCTGGGTACTTCGGTTTCCTCCCACTGCACTCTCAGAGGGTCAGCGCTGAGGGAGCACCGCACTGTCGGAGGATCAGTGCTGAGGGAGCGGGCACTGTCGGAGGGTCAGTGCTGAGGGAACGGGCACTGTCGGAAAGTCAGAGCTGAGGGAGTGGGCACTGTCGGAGGGTCAGTGCTGAGGGAGTGCCAAGCTGAGATTGAGAGGGTAATGAACTAAAGGCTGTTGATTGCATGATAGCAAGTAGTTCCAGGTTAGATGAGACCATAAGGAATAGGCGCTGAAGGAGGCCAATCAGCCGCTCTGTCAACTCTTTGTATCATCCTCAGTCCCGACCTTCTGACCTGTTTTTGCACTGGCCACAAACTTGCCAATAGTACATTTCCTTTCATCGTCTGAACCATTCCAGTACTTTGCAAGGTATTGGGAGCCCAGCACTGATCTCCCTGTGGCACACATTAGTTAGAGGACACCAAAATCTCCCTTTAGCTCAATTGTCTGTTCTCTATGCGTTAGCCAGTCCTCCCTCCATGCTCATAAATGCTGTAATGCCATGGCCTCTTATTAATTCACTTTTTGTACTGCACCTTATTGAAAACCTGAATATATCACACCTAGTGGTTCATTTGCATCTATCCCATTTGTTCCTTGAAGGATTTAAATATGTTTGTTAGGTGTGCTTTGGTCTTCATAAAACTATCCTGACCCTACCTGATCACACTGTGTGTCTAAACACTCTGCTGTTACAGACAATCGTGGACCAGACCGAACCCCCTCAAAATATATTGAGAAAATAGTGTTTTCTCATTCGAGAGGTAGGTGTAAGGTGCTGTGATCCAGGTACAATTCAATTGGAAGCAAAACATGCTTTATTCATCCACTATCGTTAAAATACAAAAAAAATTTAAAAATTGGAATAACTTAACCCTATTAGGAAAGCTAACACAGCAAAGGAGTGTTTTACTGCAAAACAGTAACTGTTCCAAGACAGTAGCATCCCATAAACGCACCCTTGGCAAAGACAAACTCAGCAAAATAGATTGTCTCACAGGCAACTCCAGTGACAGGAAGGGAAGCCCCAGCTTTTAGCTGTAGCTGAGTTTCTACTTTTTTCAAGACCCCAGCAGCGATCGCTCCTGAAAATCTAAGAGTCCCAGTTCTGTGCAAGTTTGACCACACCCAGCCAGTCTGCTTCTATTGTTCCAACTCTACAAAATCAACCTCAAGGCTTCATAAACAGTTTAGTCTAGTGGTTGTGTATAGACAGCTCTGTGCCTCTAACTTGAAACTTCTCTTCAAAAACAAACCTAGGACAAAATACACCTGCTAAAGCCAAGTATTGCCACACTTTACAATAAACTCGAACATTTTCCCGCTGGAATAGATTTTTAACTGCCTTCCTCCCTGGGGTCTTCACTAGGGTAGACGCTGATGCAGGTAGTTTGAGGAAGACTGGTATATCTCTCTCCTTCTGCTCCTTTACCCATTGGCATCATCATGGTGTCCATGGCCCTCCACAGTGATAATCCTTTCAGACCCACACCCAGCAGAAAGGTTTCAGAACTCACGAGGTGAATAGATGGGAGCGAAAGTACATATCCATTAGTTCAATTGAATGGGCGCAGCAGGCTTGATGGTGCTGAATGGCCTCCTAAAGTTACATATTGCCTTGGGTATGGCAGAAGTCCCTTGAGGAATGCAATGTCCTCCAGGAATGAGCGCAGAGGGGAATGGGCTCCTCTTGTTCCAGGCTCTCAGAAGTGGGGCTGAATCGCCCCTTCCTGTTCCTGATCCCCTGGAGTCAGGGCAGCAGAG